>NW_012267217.1:42449083-42465699 GCF_000151885.1 Dipodomys ordii | reverse complement strand
CGTAGGCCTGAACTCTGGGCCTGGGCACTGTCCCTCAGCTCTTCAGCTCAAGGCTAGCGCTCTACCACTTGAGCCACAGCGCCACTTCCAGCTTTTTTTCTTTTTTGCTTATGTGGTACTGAGGAATCGAACCCAGGGCCTCAGGCATGCAAGGCAAGCGCTCTACCACTGAGCCACCTCCCCAGCCCACTCAGTGAGTCTTTTATTTTCCACTGAACCACCAAAAAACTGGAAGTAGAGCTGTGGCTCAAAGTGGTCGATCCCTAGCCTTGAGCAAAAGAGCTCAGAGATAGCTGAGTTCTAGTCCCATGATTGACAAAAAACAACCACCCAGCCAGACACCAGTAACTCACACCTATAATCCTAGTTACTCAGGAGGCTGACATCTGAGGATAACGGTTCAAAGCCAGCCCTGGAAAGAAAGTCCATAAGACTCTTATCTCCACTAAACTGCCAAATATGCCAGAGGTAGACCTATGACTCAAGTGGTAGAATGCTAGCCCAGACCCCGAGTTCAAACTCCAGGACCATTCCCCAACCCCCCAAAATAAAACCTCTTGTAATGAGTTCTATAGTTTGCTGTGTATTGAATAAGTTTCCTTGACTTTCTAAGGCTTCTTTTCATTCAATTGCTGCTAATACAACATAACTTTTCAGAAGCAAAGCTCCTCAGATGGAGGGGAGGGGAGGAAGGGAGGAGGAAGTTTCAATCACTCTCTTTTAGTTTTTTTTTTTCCTTCTTTTTTTGCCTAAAGCAGAGTGGCAAAAAGCAATGATTTCTAAAGGACAGTCCTGTGACACAACACTTGGAGTGAAGGAAGTAATCTGTACAGTATGTTCACCGGGTACTTAGTTCCTGGAGTACATGTGGTTTCCCCCCACAACCACCACCACCATAAAAGGGTGGTGGAGGCAGGGAAGAACCACATTTAAGACCTAGCATCATTCTTCCCTACAGTGTCATTTCCAGAGCCAGATAAAAACAGCATCAGGAAGCTAGAACGAGTGTGCAACTTAGCTGTTGGAAAAACATTCTCCATTTCATGCTGGAGCCGGGCGGTTACACCCAGAAATCACAATAGCTTCTCTCTTCACAGAACATTAACTGGTAAGTAGTTTGCATATTTGTTTTCCTCAAAATGACATAAATTCAACTGACCTGGTGAGGATTCTTGAACATGATTTATTTAACAAAATAGCATTTGGACTTGCTGCCAGGTAGCAAAAAAGAAAAAAGAAAAAAAGAAAAAAGAGGGGGAGGGAGAGACTACTTCTCATAGTTTCCAAAATGCCTATCTTCTGGCCCGGTCTAAGGTATTTAGGGACTATTGTCCAGGATTGGCTACAGCTGCTAATGGATCAAGAAAAAGGACAGAAAAAGAGCACGTTGCAGGGCTGGGGAGGGGCGGGATGAAGAATGTTCAGTAATTTTCTCAGTCTTTACCTAGTTTATAACAACTCATAAATTTGGGTTGTGAGTCGCCGTGATCCAGAAAGCTAAAAATTATGGAAGGTTCACTGTAGAGGAACTAGGAAAAAGAAAACTCAGTTAAACTATTGTTTTTTTTTTTTTTTTAAAGATCACCAGGCAGGGAAAAACAAAACAAAACAGAAAAGTGGCTCCCAGCCTCTTTCCTCTCGGGTTTCCTAGTTCGGGCCGCGTTCTGAAACTTCATGGCCGATCACGGCCGACCACTCCCCGAACAGAACAGTCAGGGTTGTAAGGATCACTCCTACAACAGACGCTCTTGTCTGGGAGCTCTTTGGGGATCTGTACCCCCCACCCTTGACCCGCTGCCCCTGTCCCGTCTGAGAACTCTGGGGGCACCGTCTGCCCCTCGGTTCCTGCGTGGGGGTCAGTCACTTTGCGGCAAAGTGCGCGACGCGGATGCCGCGGTGCCGGGCCACGGGCCACGCTCCGCTCCGTGGCAGGAACAAACCTGTCCGTGGCACCCCCGCCTCTCCCCGACGAGGCCCGGGGTGTGGTGGTCTGTGCGGCCAACCACGTGGCCGGGGGTGGCGGGGATCGCCCACGTGACACCCCGAGGCACCGAGATTACCCTGAGGTCCTCCCCGGGCTGGTGTGCGCTCCGAGATGAGTCAGCTCTCCTAGGCCGTACATCAGAGGCCGAGAAAGCCTGATCCCCCCCCAAATCAGACCAGAAACAACACAAGCGGCGCGTGGGGCGCGCACACACGCACGTACACACGCACACACCCCTCTGGTCACCACGTGAGGCCCCAGTGCGGGCCTGCACCGCCGGGGGAGTTACTAAACGCCCGGGGACCTCCTTCTTCCCGTGCCCGCAGCAAGAATGGCCCACCCACGTCCCGGTCCCTCTTTGGAGCAGGTAGAGCACTACACGGATGCGAACACGACCGGCAGGAAGGCAGAGACCTGCCGCGTTGTACTCACCTCCCCTGGACGCGGGTGCCGAGTGCACGGGGATTCCCAGCCCAGGGCCAAGCGGAAGTGAGGTGGGAGGCCGGAGGTGGGAGGCGGGAGGTGGACGGTGGACGGGGAGGTGGACCGTGGGAGGGGGTGAGGGCTGGGTGCGATCGCTCCCATGGTGGTGCACCTTCAGAGCCTTCCTTTATTTTCGGTGCCTTGTAGTAAAATGTACATTGAAGTTGGCCTTTCGAGGCTTTTACGCGTGTCCTGTTCGGGGTGTGGACCTCACGTGCTCGTGGCAGGACCGCCCCCCCCCACAATTTGTTCATCCTGCAAATTGGAACTTTTTGGGGGGAAGGAGGAGCAGAAGGTCGTGGGGCTTGAACTCTGGGCCTGGGCGCTGTCCCTGTGCTCTTCAACTCAAGGCGATCGCTCTACCGCTTGAGCTACAGCGCCACTTCCGTTTTCCTAGTGGTTTATTGGAGATCAGAGTCTCACGGACTTTCCTGCCCGGGCTGGCTTTGAACCGCGATCCTCAGATCTCAGCCTCCTGAGTAGCTAGGATTACAGGCGTGAGCCACCATTGTCCGGTTACCGCTGTCCATATTCCTTTTGTGTGTATGTGTGTGCGCGGACGCGCGCGTGCACGTATGCACGCACGCGCGTGTGTGTGCTACACACATGCGCATTAGTTCTAGGTCTTGAATTCCGGGGGCCAAGGCGCTCTTGGCTTGGCTTTTTCCCACTCAAGGCTGGCGCTCTACTACCTGTGCCATGCCTCCGCTTCCTGCGTTTTCTATCTTTTCTCTTCTTTGTGTTGGTTGAGCTTTGCCACTCAAGGTTAACGCTTTACTTCTTGGAGCCACATCGCCACTTCCGGTTAATGGGAGCTAAAAGTCTCCCGGACTTTCCCTCCCCAGGCTGACTTCAAACCTCCACCCTCAGATCTCAGCCTCCCGAATAGCGGGGATTACAGGCGTGAGCCACCAGCGCCTCGCCACACTTCAGTTTTTTTCTTATTAGTTAATTGCAGATGAGAGTCTACAGAGCTTTTCTGCCCAGGCTGGTTTCAAAACACAACCCTCAGTCTTGGCTTCCTGAACTTGCTCAAAGGATTACAGGCGTGGGCCATGGGAGCCTGCCTAGCATGCCATGTTTTGCCCTTGTTTTTGTGCACAGCTGAGATTTTCCAGTATGTGCTGAAGATCCTTAGGATAGATACATTTCTATTTGTCTCTAATTTTTAGTATACTGCTCTGAAATTTTAAACCAGCGTGTAGTTGTGATTCTTTTCAGCCTAAAGGTTTCCTTAAAGGGGACATCAAGTGTCAGTGTCTCCAAGTGTCAGAAAGCTGTTAATTCACAATTTAATATCACAAGTGACACACGGAACTGTTCAGTCTTTTAACACAAGCTTATTAGAAAAACTGGACTCTCACAAGAAAGATAGAACAGTGCCCAACAGAGCCCAGAGCAAGGAGAGATTTTTGTTTTCATTAGCACACATTAATTGTACAAAGGGCTTTAATTATATTTCCAGGAACAGTGTGCTTTGATCAGGAGAGATTTTCCTTAGCAAACAATTCTCCTAAAAACAATACCGGAGAACAATTAATTCAAGACATGTTAATTACAAGATGATGATTCCAAAGTGCCAGTTAGTAAGTTTTTTGTTTTGTAAATATAAATTCTTTCCAATTTGATTGTTAGGTCACCTGACTGATGCCTTTCCCTCCCTCCCCTACATTTTTGTTGTTGTTATTGCTGTCCGTGTGTTTGATTTTTAGCCTTTTATCCATCTGCAGTAGTTCTTAGATTGTGTCTCTGGTTGGTAAGAGGAAATAAGGCAATAAGAATAGACCTGGTGCTCCAAGCCCTAACTGTAACATAATTAACAGTCTCTCCTCCCATTACATTTTTTTTTAACAGTGTTGTGGCTCAAGCCTAGGTTTTGCGGGTATTAGGATATCATTTTACCTCTAAGGCTCATCGCCATTCTCAGCCTTTTTTTTTTTTTTCTCTGAAGTAAAACCTGTCGTCTAGAGAAAGATTTGTATTTCTATGGGTCTAAAGTATTCTTTTTCCTCACTCTGCCAGGCTTCTGGTCGTATCAAGTTGCCCCTGCTGAATCAGCAGCCTCATTTTTCATTGTCTCTGGCTGGGTTCACTGCCCGCTGCCTGCCCCCTCACTGTCTTGCTAAGGTAGAAGGACAACACAGAAGCAAAGAAAGGCCCCAAAGAAACCCTAGGCTTTATTTCCCCTGTGGCGCTGCCACTGGCTTCTTGTCACCAGCTTACTCTTCTTATTTAAGATGGGAGGTCCTGCTATGATTCTAGCTGCATGGTGACAGGGCCATCTTCCTGGTTTCCTGGCTGGGAGAATTGCCTCGCCTTGGTTAGAGGTAATGGCTCTTCTTGCCCCAAAGTAGAAAACTCTCTGTGTGTCTTTTAGCGCGAGTCTGGGCTGTCTGTGTGGTGTATTCTCCAGGATAGAGCAGGGGTGAGGGTCATTTTGCCCTCTTCCGAAGGGCTTTTTATTCTTTGTCTTTTTGTCAGTCATGCAGCCTAGGCACTATTCCTGAACTCTTCTGCTCAAGGCTAGCGCCCTACCATTTCAAACCATAGCCCCACTTCTAGTTTTCTGGTGGTTAATTAGAAAGAAACTTACAGAGTTTGCTGCCCCTGGCTTTGAACCTTGATCCTCAGATCTCAGCCCCCTGTGTAGCTAGGATTGCAGGTGTGAGCCACCAGCCTTCTCCTGGAAGGACTTTTTGCTGATACTGGCAACAGCAATACTTTGGGGAAGAAAAGACAGGCAACAGGCATTGTGCAGCACATATAGAAGGAAAACAGGCCTTCAGTGCAAACCTGCAATTTTGCTGTGTGTATGTGTGTGTGTGTGTGTGTGTGTGTGTTTAACAAGCCTTGTGTTTGTGCATATGTATAGGAGCCCCACACCAGAGGCTGAGAGAAGGACAAGAGTATTCTGTTGTACCCTTCGTGGTCACAGCCACACACGCTGCTCTCCTGCACTGCATCTCCCCTAATTTGGTACTAAGAGAAAGAGCAGGACCCACCTTTTCTCTGGAAGGGCTGTAGTGGACATGGTCATGGGTGTTACCAGTCTTTCTCTGAGTACTTCTTTAGACTGACCTAATAGTTAAGTGTCTGACCTGTGACCAGGTGTCCCTCACGGAGAAAATTTGTTTAGACAGATGTTCTAGGATTTATGAGAGGGTTACACCTCGATAAAACCATTGTAAGCTGAAAATATTTTCAATTGAAAACAGATTGAATGTGTGTAACCTTCTGAACATCGTTGCTTAGCAACACAGTGCACTTCAGAGTATGTGTTTTTTTTTCCCCCACCCCTCCTCATGATTGCATGGCTGATTGAGAGCTGTGGCTGCGTGCCCTGCCCAGCATCTGAAGAGTGTATATGGCTGAATATTGCTAGCCAAAAAAAAAAATATCAGAATTCAAATTATGAAGTACGATATCCACTGAATGCCTGTCACTTTCCAAGCAAACTCAAAGTAGAAAATCTTCAGTTGGGTTTGTCTATCTTGGCAGAATCCTACAGCTTTTGTCTGTCTTCTGTCCAGTTTGTTCTTATGAAGATAGCCACTCTGTAAGACTGCATTGATCAGGAGAAGAGTTCAAGTGTGTAGGTCAGGGGAGACAGAGTGTGAAACACGACAAGCCCTGTTATAATTAATTACAGAGCCAGCGAGAAGAAGGGAAGGGAGCAAGCTTTGCAGAGCTCAGGAAGAGGGAAGCTGCTGCGAGTGCCAGGAGTGGGGAAAAGAACATGACAGGCCCCCAGGTTATTGGGTTCAAGATGTCTCCAGGCAGGTTTCCCATGGGGGAGTTGTAATTTGCTCCTGGGCTTACAGCAAATGGGAACTAATTCTGCACAGACACTTTGTGTCTGAGAAGTGACTAGTGTGGCAGATCTGCACTGTCCATAAACGGTGTGGGCGTCAGTGGCGAGGCAAGCCGGCTGTCTCCTAGAGACAGCTGTGTAAGGTAGAAATCTGTATCCATCACCTTGAGTACCGGGGAAAATTGGAAAGTGTCAAGGGTGACTAAGCCTTGCTTTTGCTATGACTAAGTCCAACTTAATTGAAAATAGATGCTGGGGCGACATGAAATGTAACAATTTACCACAAATGTGTATGATAGGACATATAGACCATTTCCACTGCTACCTTGCACACCCTGAAAATGGTAAGCAGACCCCCAAGCTAGGCAAATCTCCCCAATAATTCATTAATTCACTATTTCCTGGTTTTACTGAAAAAAAAAAAATCCCAACGCACAAACCCCTCCACCAACCAATGATTTTGCTTTTAAAAGACAAGCTTTGATATTTTTAAATGGGATAAAGTAGGACAGCTTCCATTTAAAAATAAATAAATAAAATAAAATTCCAGAGCTACGTGTATATTTGGCAAGCAGTTGATGAAATGATTCCTCTGTTTGTACCAGAAGGGAGATTGGGGACGGCGGGTAGGGGGACAGGATGAACACCCACGGGGTTCTGAATGGTAGCCATCAGATTTGATCTCTTTCACTCCTTGTTTCTCATCCTTGTTCATAGTAGTCTCGTTCTCTCTTTGTGCTTCTGCTTTTTTTGTTTTGTTTTGTTTTTATTAACTCGCCAGTTCAGTCTTTCTTCTCTTAATCTCTGTCTCCCTTTTACATGCATTTTTGTTGTTGTTGTTTGGAGATTTGTTTTTTTCTGCCGACAGCATTAGCTTCATGCTCAGGTTGGTAGGAATAGATTCAGCGGAGACACTCGCCAATCTCCCAGGTACTTCCCCACTGCCCTTGAGCGCTGCAGATGTTCCCCCACCAGCATCTAGTAGTGAACACCCGCATCCTGGGTGCCAGTGGACACCACTTTACATAAACAAATTAAGCTTCCACCAATGTTAATATCCACAGGAGGCCTAGAAACAAAAACAATTCCCTGTTTTTAGGGACATGGTTCTTTTACAAAAACCCTTCTCAGCCTGGCACCAGTGGCTCACGCCGTAATCTTAGCTACTCAACACTCAGGAGAGGCTGCAATCTGAGGATTGTGGTTCAAAGCTAGCCAGGGCAGGAAAAATCCATGAGACTCTTGTCTCCAATTAACCACCAAAAGCCCAGAAGTGGAGCTGCAACTCAAGTGGTAGAGCAATAACCTTAAGCAAAAAAAAAAAAAAAAACGAAAACCTCAGGGACGGTGCCCAGGCCTTGAATTTAAGCCTTAGAACTGGCATGTGTATGTGCAGGCACACACAAGTCTTCTCAAATGTAATATATCCATTGGGCCAACACAGTACACAGATGAAATAGCACACTAATGAACCCTAAGTTAAAGCTAAATCATATCCCATTTGTATTCCCTGTAAGATAACTTCCAGGTTTCAACAAAAATATATTTACATAGCAGTTTATACTTTTCACTGTGCAAATCTCTATATCACTGTAGAGTATTATCCATTTTATGCATAATACAGACTTAATTTGAGTTCTCCAAACCTGTTATCTAGCCTGGCCCTGGTGGCTCATGTCTATAATCCTACTATTTATGAGGTTGAGGTCTGGAGGATTATACTTCAAACCAGCTCTGGCAGAAAAGTTTGATAAAATCCATTTCCAAACTGGAAGCAAGGGAAGGAATGACATTGTCCAAAAAGAAATGTAATCATTACCTGACTTATGCAACTGTAACCACTTTGTATGTCACCGTTATAATAACAATTTAAAGGGGGGGAAAAAGGAAAAAGAAATCAATTTCCAAAACAACCAGCCAAAAGCAAAGGCTGGTTGGAGTCCCCTTTACCATACATGTCGTGGAGTGCCAGCCTAACAGTATGAGACTCTGAGTTCAATCCTGAGTATCAAAAAAAAAAATTGTTATCTGTGTTACTTTCTACATATGTGTTTCAGAAGTAATCAAGGTAACAGATGACCTTGGCAGTGATCAAAGCCAGGCCAACCCAAATTGGGACCGGGAAATTTCCAAGCAGATTTTAAGTGGAGTTTGAAATTAAAGTCTATAGAGGAAGAAAAGATTTCAGAGTCACCAATGGATTATATGGATATTCTTATACCACTAAAAAAAACAGGTAATTTCTAGATGTCAAAGTTCCAAGCAAGGTGAAACAAACTAATTCATTTCAAAGTTTGGCACAGAGGATATTTAATAAAAAAGTCATAGTGTTCTCAGGAATCTAACGGAAACAGAGTAGACCTTACAGGGGATTCTTATGGCATCCACATTGACTCCCTGAGGTACTAATTTTCTGATTTTATAATGCAAAAAAAGTTATTAATTATCCATAGTCAACCAGTCACCTAACAAATAAAAATGAGTTATATATAGTTCTTTCATTGTAAATGGTTGTTCCATTACAAATGCTTTATACAATCAGCTACAATTAGACAAATATTCAGGCTGGTTACTGGTAGCTCAAATTCTCTAATCCTAGCTAGGTAGAAAGATGAGATCTAAGGATTATGGTTAAAAGCCAGTCTTAATCAGCTAAATGCCAGACTGGCAACATGGCTCAAGTGGTAGAGTGCCAGCTATGAGTGGAGAGAGTGAAGGACTAAGTTGAAGTACTGGAAGAAGAGAAAAAAATCAGCTATAAATGTGATCACTATAAACACACGTAATCGAACCACTACAAAAGTACTAGAAGATCTAGGCACCAGTGACTCATGTCTATAATCACAGCTACTTAAGCAGCTGAGATATGAGGATCCTGGTTCAAAGCCAGTCTATGTAAGACTTCAAGTAACCGCAAAAAAAAGCCAGAAGTAAAAATGTAGTTCAGGTGGTAGAGTAGCAGCATTGACTGAAAAAGCTAGAGAACAGTACCCAAGCCCTCAGTTCAAGCCCCAGTTCCAGCACCAAACAAAAATCAAATTACCTGAGGAAGACTAGAATATAGATTAAGACCTAGGATAAAGGCAGCTAATACTAAAAAGGCTAGGCCTGAGGCGGATTTTGAAAAGAATTATGCAACCTGGCAGCATGGAAAAGATAGAGTATCCAAGCAAGTCTAATACTGTACATGCTGGTTGAATTTCTATGAGAACTAGCATCCCCAATGGTATGAAATATATAAAGTATAAGGCTACAAGTTGATCACTGAACCTAGAAGAATGTATATATAGATAGAACATGCTTATTATAAAATTTGTTTTACTAGTGTGCAATAATGAACTTCTGAGAAAAAAAATCTCATTTTGGAGCATTCTGATAATTGTATAAGAATTCACATTAGTTTCTATTTATTACATGTACCATACTATAATATTATCAGACTATGTCTGACCTAACATAGTGGCAGTTTGTTTCCATGTGCTCCAAAATAAAGTATAGATTAAGCCAGGTACGGTGGCTCATGCTTGTAATCCTAGAAATCATCAAATAAAACAAAAACAACAACAGTGTTCATTTTAATAAAAATTAGATATATCTAATCGTGGGTTTGATTCTATAAACATTTAATTTGTATTCTTTATTTCTACATAGTATGGGTAGAAATAATAGTACTAAACAATGTGGTTCTGTTTTGTTGGTTTGCTTTAGAGATAGGGTGTCATTATGTAGCTTTGGCTGGCTTCAAACTCACAAACCTCCTTCCTTAGTCTTCCTAATACTGGGACTACAGTTGGGTCCTCCACATCCAGTTGCTAACACAGTTTTGGTCACTGCCAGTGTACTTGGTAAGCACTGATTAGGTCCTCTGAGGAACATTGCTCTTGATAATGGTTGGGGGAAAATCTCATCCTCTTTTTCAGGAGATGGGACCTATTATCAATCTAAAGTTTAAAGGAATAGCTATGGAGATGAAGGCAGATTTGATACTCAATATTTTAATCCTTTTAGAAGAAAAAGGAAGTGAACGTAAAAACTGATGTAAAGGACTTGATTAGTAAGAATTTGATTTCTCTCATTCCCCCTTGTTTTCTCTGATAGCTGAGAGATGTCCACAGGCATGAATGCCTTTCTTCTCTTGTGAGTTCTCTTGTTTACTAGGCACTCAGAAGTTCCGTGGTATACCAGTGAGCTAAACTAGAGCATGGTAGAATTCATCAGAAAAGCTTTCAGATACATAGCTAACAATATTCTGAGGAAGGGTATAGAACAAGGACCTTCATTTAGACTGGGACATAGGTATCTGGAGGTCTGAGGAGAATTTATTTAGGAAAGTAACTCAATTTCAACACCATTAGCAAGATAAAATAAAAGTCCAATCAACTGTATGGTTAACTTATGGAAAATATAAGCTAATAGAAATTATTCTATCACCAAATTGTAGAGAGAGAGTGTGAGTGTGAGTGTATGTGTATGTATGTATGTATCTAGTAAGGCTTGAACTTAAACCCTTGCACCCTAGCCCATCCCCCTCACGGGTGGTGCTCTAATACCTAAGCCACACCTCCAGTTCCCTTTTGTGTTTTTAATCTTAAGCATGACCTTTTCGTTTATCACTGTGTTCTATATTGTTTCTTATTTGTTAACGGTAGTTAAAATTATTAATCTCTTGAATGGTTTTCTCATATCTCCCTCCCTCTCTTTCTCTCTCTTTCCTGCTCTATCTCTCTCTCTCATACACACACACACACACACACACACACACATGTTCAGTGAAACTTTGCTATCCACAGGACTATGGTTCCAAGGAGACTAACTGCAGTGAAGGAAAAATTGAACATGCTCAGGATGCAATGTTCAATATTGCACTGTGATCTCTGATCCAATTTTTTCCCATAACATGGCGAATTACCACTACAGACATGCCACCTTTCAGCAAATCAAAAGTTTTTGCTTTACCACTTAAATTAAGCATATTCACTTTAATCTTGTCTTTGGGATCCATTTGCTTTTTTTGGGGGGGGGAGGGTGAATTTTCTCAAAACCACAGATAGAAAAATGCTCAGCTGATCACACAATGATTTAAACACAACTGATAACAACAGAGAACAGAGCTTGAATGAGAGTATCTGCACCAACAGCACAATGCATGTGGAAATTTAAATTAAAAATTTTTGAAACCTCTTTTGGCAGAGTAAATGACTCAAGTACTAGAGCAGCATATGATCCTGAGTTTAAGCCCCAGTACTGCCCCCCAAAAGAGGAGAGGAAGAAAATCTTTGAGTATTTTTATTCAGAATTACTATTTTTTTCATCATGCTTTTTTCAAACCATGCATAATGTACCCAGGAATAAGGCAAGTTTACTGGATATTTAATTAGTTACAATTTCTTATATTCACAAACCAAAGAAGTTGGAACAATTTAAAGGATGATAAAAGCACACTAGATAAATTCATTTTTTCCTTCTAAGAAAGATAACATACTTGCTCTCAAAAGCTACTATAAGAATTCCCCCCCCCCCAACACCTTTTGCTTGGAGGAAATTTATTGAACTTGGAAAATTTCAGCCCATGGGTATGACTGCTTGTTCCATAAGGATTATAATACAGTAGAGAAATATCAATGTGGTGTTTTTAGATGTGCTCAGTTATGTATTCTATCTCCCAAAAGACAGAGAGGAAAGAAAATAATTTATAGACTATATGGCCATTTGATGTTTTTACTGGAATATTTACAAGAATATCCACATTCATTTGTTTCAGACTAAAATAAATAAAAGCTTGATTTTTTAAAAAAAAGAACAAACCTGTTTTCTAGCTATTATAAACGAAATTGCTAAAATTGATTGGGCACTCTTCAGTAATTTTCTACAGAATGACCATCTCTTGCTTTTTACATTTTTTCTCAGGCAATCAGTATGTAATATATTCATCAAACCAGAGAGTGCCCAGACAGAATTTCTGTCTTGCTGAGGGAGATAATTGATTAGCTCTCAAGCTAGTTGGATTACAGCGGGTCAGTGACACCATAGCTAGAAGCTCGGCTGTGTTTTCCAGATATTCATCACCACAAATGAACTCATCTATGGAATGATTTGATGCGAAATAAACAAACTCCTTTACTAGAACATTATCACAGGATCAGAATGTCCCGATTGGGGGGAAATTTTTTAAAAAAGAAATGAGCTCAAAGTAGTCTTACAGTAATAGTTTTCTTGTTGTTTGTGGTGGTTCCTGTTATTTCCCCTTTGGATTAAATATAGATCCAAAATTTTTATCAAACTAGCAACAAACAAGGCTGAAGATATATAGTAAAATGATAGACCATTTTCCCAGCATGCTTGAGGCTTTGGGTTCAATCCTTAATGCCACAAATAAACCAACAAAAACATAACCCTAATAACAATATCCCCAAAGGAGCCATTAAAAATTCTCTAGAAGCCCCCAAATTTGCTGCTTCCTTTCCATAAAGTTGTATGTTAGTCACATGAATTATTTTGTAATTCATCCCTTTAATGAAAGGACTAATTGAACAAAGTCATAAGAAGCTATTACATTTATTGAGTTGTCATTTTGAGTCAGGCACTATGCTTCAAACTTAGGTATACTATCTCATATAATTCTTAGAACAAACAGAATGGTTTACTTATAAATTTTCTTCCCAGATCACAAACATATGAATTGACTGTAACAACAACAATAAAAAAAAACGTAAGCTGGAGTCAGTGGCTCACTCATGCCTATAATCCTAGCTACTCAGGAAACTGAGGATCACAGTTCAAAGCCAGCCCAGGCAAGAAAGTCTGTGAGACTCTTATCTCCAATAAACTACTCAGAAAAAGCTCAAAGTGCTCTGTGGCTCAAGTGGTAGAGCACTAGCCTTGAGCACAAAGAGACTCCTGAGACAGCGTCCAGACCTTGAGTTCAAGCCCCAGGACTGGCAAAACAAACCACAAACAAAAAAATTGTATAGCCAGGAGTGGTGATACATGCTAGAAATTCCAACACTTGAAAAACTGGGGCAGGAAATTTAGAGTTCAAAGCTACCTTGGAAGCCAGGCACTGGTGGCTCACACCTGTAATCCTAGCTACTCAGGAGGCTGAGATCTGAAGATTAAGGTTTAAAGCCAGTTGAGGCAAGAAAGTCCCTGACGCTCTAATCTCTAGTTAACCACCAGAAAACCTGAAGTGGTGCTGTGGCTCAAAGTGGTAGAGCACTAGCCTTGAATTGAAAAGCTCAGAGACAGCGCCCAGGCCCTGAATTCAAGCCCTATAGCCAACAACAACGACAAAAAAAAAAAAAAAAAAAAAAAAGCTACCTTGGATTTTTATTTTTATTTATTTATTTATTTTTGTCAGTCATGGGGCCTGAACTCTGGGCCTGAGCACTGTCCCTCAGCTCTTTAGCTCAAGGCTATCGCCCTACCACTTGAGCCAAAGTGCCACTTCCAGCTTTTTCTGCTTATGTGGTGCTGAGGAACTGAACCCAGAGCCTCATGCATGCAAGGCAAGCACTCTACCACTGAGCCACCTTCCCAGCCCCGCTACCTTGGATTTTATACTGACACCCAGTCTCAAATAAAAAACAAGGACTGAAGATGTAACTTAGTGGTAGAGTGTTTGTCTAGTAAGCTCAGACCTTGATTTTTATCCTCAATCTGCAATAAAAAAGTAATAAGGACATACCAGTAAAAAGGAAGTTATGATGCTTATCATCCCTTGCCATAAAGGAAATGCAAATCAAAAGAACCCTGAGATTCCATCTTACGGGTCAATATTGTGAATTCCAACAACAAATGTTGGCAGGGATGTGGGGGAAAAGGAACCCAGCTGCACTGTTGATAGGAATGTACTAGTACAACCACTTTGGACAACAGTCTGCAGGTTCCTCAAAAAACTAAATATATTTATTCCCTTCAACCCAGCCATACCACTCCTGGGCATCTACCCATGAATCAGGACATGATGAAGACACCTGCACCTCCGTGCTTATTGTTGCACTATTCACAATAGCCAAGATATGGAAACAGCCCAGATGCCCCACAATAGATGAGTAGATCTAAAAAAATGTGGTACCTATATACAATGGAATTTTATACCTTCATTAGAAAGAATAAAACAATGTCATTTTCAGGAAAATGGATGGAACTAGAACAAATCATGTTAAGTGAGGTAAGCCAAGCTCAGAGAGACAAATGACACATTCTCTCTGGTACACAGAAATTACATCTAAAAGACACTGGGATATGATCAATTATACAGATTCTAGATAGACACAGTGAGACCAAAAGAGGATACTCTATGCCAGAAACAAAAAGACACAATGTCTATGCCCCTCTTCATATTTATATAAAATATGTATAATTAATAATTTATGTAATCTATAATAAATAATCATATAATATATACTGCTTATATGTAGTATCTCAAAATGACCTCAAAGATATGGAAACAAGAAATTTTTCTTTGATGATTCTGTCCTGTTTTCTTTATGTATGGTTTATTCAAGTATATATCTTTGAGAGGGTGGAGGAGGAAGGTACAGAACTTGAGGGAGAAGGGGTGGAGAAAAATACAGCTGTGACACTCACTTGATACACATGAAAGTGAACTATACAACTCATTGAGTAGAGGTAGGGACTGGGAGAGAGTGAGGGAATGGAAGATACTGTACAGAAGAAATAGTACTCATTATATGACTCATGTAATTGTAATTCCTCCATACATCACTTTTATAATAACAATAAATTATTAAATAGAAAAGGAAGTTATGAACCAGACACAGACTCATGCTTGTAATCCTAACTACTCAAGAGGTTGAGATCTGATGATCTCAGTTCAAAGTCAATGAGACCCTTACTTCTCCAACCAACTGCTAAAAAACCAGAAGTGGAACTGTGGCTCAAGTGGTAGAGCACTAGCCTTGAACATAAAAACTCAGGGATAACACCCAGGCCCTGAATTCAAGCTCCAGGACTTGCACAAAATAATAAATAAATAAACAAATAAATGGAAATAGGAGAGAGGAAATAGAATATTTCAGTAATAGATTACTATTACTGTTCTATATTCATAATATCCTCAGTGCTTTACTTCTGGCAACATTGGGGGAGTTTCTCTTACTAATTATTGTACAAATTAATTCAGCTCTCAGCCTATCTACCCGGAAACAGCACCACCCCCCACAGGTTGAGAGTTCAGATCCCCTACTGCCCACCATCCAAACAGAAATGCCAGCTATACCTAGGTCTTTACCTATATAATAACCAAATATAAAACCAGAAGTTTTCATACCCATCCTTCTGTTTCATGGTTTACCAAAAATAGCTTGAAGTAATCAGCAAAACAGTTTACTTACAAGATTCTGGGCTTATTAAGAGGACAAGACTCCGGAACTGGCTGATGGTATAGACGCCAGCGGTGTTGCTCTGGACTCACCACGATTTCAGAACCTCTTTAAGTATTCACCAACCCGGAAGTTGTAGAGATGTAATGGATGCATGATTCAACCATTGGCCATTAGTAATTGAGTCCCTCTTCAACCCCTAATCCCCCATCAAAGGAGATTGGATCGGTGTGATGACCAGACTGTGCACATCATTGTGCAAGATAATCCCATTTCACTCTTCAAAGCAAGTGCCAGGTGCCTCGATAGGTGAATGAATGGGCCGTTGCGCGGGGAGGGAGGTTTGATGGAGGGAAACACCAATGTGGGTTGAGTTTTAAGGGAAGCAGGAATGGACGGACAAGGTAACATGGCACAGCGGGCCATGCCTGAGATGGGCCATGGCAGGTCAGGCCGTGATGGGAGGACGTGGCATGGTGGCACTCACAGCAGTGAGACGTGGTCCGGTGGAACTGCATGGTAGGGAATGGGGATGGGGCTTGGCGATATGGCGCCATGGGACTTGGATCTGCGGGATCAATGGGACCTAGCAAGGTGGGAAATGGTGGATGGGCTTGGCGAAGTGGCGCAGTAGCACTCAAGACGTTGGAGAGATGGGACGTGGCACGGTGGGACACTGTGGTGGGAAATGGCAGGAGATGGGGCTTGGCGACATGGCGCGGTGGGACTTAGCCTCTTGGAGAAATGGTGAGAGGAAATGCTGGCTGGGGGAGGGTCTCTCTTGGAGTGATGGGACGTGGCAGGGTGAGACAGGATGGTAGGAAATGGAGGATGGGGCCCAGCAACGTGGAACGGCGGGACATGGACCCTTGGAGGGATGGGGCCTGGCACAGTGGGAAATGGTGGATGGAGCTTGGCGACGTGGTGCGGCTAGGACTCGGTCTGTTGGAGCCATGGGATGTGGCACGGTGGGAAATGGCGCATGGGGCTTGGC
>NW_012267217.1:42447008-42447707 GCF_000151885.1 Dipodomys ordii | reverse complement strand
TGGGACTCGGTCTGTTGGAGGGATGGGATGTGGCACGGTGTGCAATGGCGGATGGGGCTTGGCGACATGCCGCGGCTGGGACTCGGTCTGTTGGAGGGATGGGACATGGCATGCTGTGAAATGGTGGATGGGGCTTGGCGACATGGCTCAGCGGCTGGGACTCTGTCTGTTGGAGGGATGGGACGTGGCACGGTAGGAAATGGTGGACGGGACTTGGCGACATGCCGCGGCTAGGACTCGGTCTGTTGGAGGGATGGGACGTGGCACGGTGTCAAATGGCGGATGGGGCTTGGCGACATGCCGTGCTCGGCTGCGACTTGGTCTTTTGGAGCCATGGGACGTGGCACGCTGTGAAATGGTGGATTGGGCTTGGCGACATAGCGCAGCGGCTAGGACTCGGTCTATTGGAGCCATGAGACGTGGCCCGGTGTACAATGGCCGATGGGGCTTGGCGACATGGCGCAGCGGCTGGGACTCGGCCTGTTGGAGGGATGGGACGTGGCACGGTGTCAAATGGCGGATGGGGCTTGGCGATGTGGCGCGGCTGGGACTCTGTCTGTTGGAGCCATGGGACGTGGCACAGTGTGAAATGGAGGATGGGGCTTGGCGACGTGGCGCAGCGGCTGGGACTTGGTCCGTTGGAGGGATAGGACATGGCACGCTGTGAAATGGCGGATGGGGCTTGGCGACGTGGCCCAG
>NW_012267217.1:42434497-42445973 GCF_000151885.1 Dipodomys ordii | reverse complement strand
GTGGCCCAGCGGCTGGGACTCGGTCCGTTGGAGGGATGGGACGTGGCACGCTGTGAAATGGTGGATAGGGTTTGGCGACGTGGCGCAGCAGCTAGAACTCGGTCTGTTGGAGCCGTGGGACGTGGCGCTGTGTGAAATAGTGCACGGGGCTAGGCGACATGGCTCAGCGGCTGGAATTCGGTCTGTTGGAGGGATGGGACGTGGCTCGGTGGGAAATGGCGGATGGGGCTTGGCGACGTGGCGAAGCGGCTGGGACTCGGTCTGTTGAAGGGATGGGACGTGGCACGCTGTGAAATGGCTGATGGGGCTTGGCGACATGGCGCAGAGGCTGGAACTCGGTCTGTTGGAACCATGGGACGTGGCACAAGGTGGTAGAAAATGAAGAATGGAGCTTAGCGATATGGCACAGTGAGACTTGATCCTTTGGAGCCATGGAACAGCATCTGGTGTGCGCGAGGCATGGGCCGAGACCCACATTTAAACAAAGTGAATTGAACGCTGACCCAGGTGTGGGGACACAGGTGCCACGGGCCAGTGGCTTTTTATCCCTCTCGACATGATCAACATTGACTTACCTTGCTCCACTGGGAAGCCTGCGTTTTCAAGAAGATTGAAGACTAGAAACTGGTTTGTAAATGGAAAGGTCCCATTCTCTAATGGTTTATGGCGGACCTGAATATGCTGTTAGCCAATATTATGTATATTTTTCATGTAGGCTTACCAAATCCATCTTAGAGAAAATTCTGGCCTGTACCTGCGGCCAGAGCACATTAGCAGCTAAGAAAACCTGTTGAAATGGTGGTTCACTTAGTACTACAGAGCATAAAATTCAGTGTTGGTGTTGCTAAGTAAGGGACTGTTGAAATGAAAGATGACATAATTCTACTGTTCTCTTTGAGCACTGCTTGTTCCTTACAATTTCTAGGTTAGTATAGTGGAATTAGATACTTTCAGAAATATTGGAATTGACCACTCCGATTTCCTTTTGGAACCTTGTAACTGTCTTGAATGCAGGAAAAATCAAAATTTCTTACACTGATGATACATATGCCTACTATTGATATATCTGTCCCACTGAGTCTTAAAATGGACTTCAAGTTGCTCTAGGGGGAATTTGTGTGCTTGTGTGTGTATGTATGTATGTGTGTGTTTTAATACATTGGCACACACATTTTCAGTTCGTTTTCAGAAAATCAAGTTTTCGCTTTAAGACAGTTTGTCTATTTGACACTGCCTTTGAGAAAAAAATCTGTGAGTGTGGAGAAAAGATATAAGAATCTATTCTGAAAGTAGAGTCCTTACAAAGAAATTGTATTGTGTCAGCTGGTTTATTAACTGAATACCTGCTGAGTTCCTTGTCAGGAAATAAACCACTTTCATTATGTTTCAATGAAAGTGTATTATATTAGTTGTATAGGAACTACAATATTTTCTCAGTAGGTTCTTGAACTTGAGTACTTGGTGACACAATTGTGTTCAGTTATCTAAGTCCTTGTCACCACAGGGACAGTGCAAGTGTGTGTTTCTAGGACAAAGTATTTTAAATATGGAAGAAAGTTCAAAATAAACTTAAATCATGAGCTGAACACTGGTGGCTCACACCTATAATGCTAGCTACTCACAAGGCTGAGGTCCAAGGATCCTAGTTTGAAGCCCACCCAGGCAGGAAAGTCTGTAAGACTCTTTTCTCCAATTAACCACCAGAAAACTGGAAATTAAGTTGTGTCTCAAAGTGGTAGAGCACTAGCCTTGAATGAAAAGGGACATCACCTAGGTTCAAGCCCCATGACTGACCAAAAACACACAAATCAAATAATCTACTATATACATAATGGCTATATGCCCTTAGTGTTCAGAAACAATTTATTTGTTTTTGGTTTTTATTTTTTTGGCCAGTCATAGGGCCTGAACTCTGGGCCTGGCCACTGTCCCTCACCTCTTCAGCTCAAGGCTAGTGCTCTACCTCTCAAGTATAGTGCCATTTCTGTCTTTTTCTGCTTATGTGGTGCTGAGGAATCGAATCCAGGGCCTCATGCATGCAAGGCAAGCACTCTACCACTGAGCCACCTTCCCAGCCCCAGAAACAATTTATATATAATCATTGTCAAGGAGTCTCAGATAATATGTATATGAAATAAGCTAATAGTTTTACAAAGACCTCAAAATATTAAACATATATTTATCCTAGATCTTCTCTCTTTTTGGTCTACCATTCCTTTTCTTCTCCCATATTTCTTTTTCTCAAACCAAAAGAGAGAGAGAGAGAGAGAGAGAGAGAAGGAAAGGTATGTGGGTGACATGGAATTGAGTGTTGTCTTCATTTTAATTTTGCGAATTGAAATATGAAGAACTTGTTGAGAAGTAGAGATTCTGTTTCTCCTAAAGTTCTACAGCTGTTTTGGGCACTGTAATGTTTATAACATTCTCTCACAGATGTTACATTTTATGAAATGTGACTCATTGGGGTGGTACGTGCATCCTCAGATGGGAAGAAATCCCAGAGGGCTGAGTGATTGCATAAGCCATCTTCAATCACAACCTGAAAGTCTGGTAGACTATTTCCTGGAAAAATAAAAAAGACAACAAGACTCTGTCCTGTTGAAATGAAACAGAAAGACCAATCACTGCAGATTTCTATAGTACCAATAAAGGAAGGAAAGTATGTTTTTATTTGGGGAGATTTTGTTTTCATTTACCAAATGTTTTTCATTTGAGTAGGTTTTTTCTCTTGGACATTGGCCCACCTTTTGTTACAATTGTGAATGATTTTTTTTATTTTAAATTTTTAAAAAGGCTTTTCATTTCATGTTTATTATTAGGGTTTCACTATGGAACATTTTGTAATAATCAGTGGCATATGGTCAGTCATCCTGTTTAATCTTCCAAGTATTAAAAACCAGTAGTTTCTGGTAAATATTGATTTTGCTCCTAACAAAATAATCAAAACACAATTTTAGGAGATTGAGACTATCTTCATAATTCATCCTACTTACCAAAAAAATGGTGGAACTAAAAATCATGGTCAATATTTTACCATTTCATAAAATTTCTTTGTTAACTTTTACAAACTTTCCAATGTAAAAAGTATTCCTTTATGGGTGACATTGATCATGATGCACTGTACTCATAATCTGACTTATTGAATACAATCCTCTTTGTACAACTACTTAAAATCAAACTTAATTAAAAAAAATATTCCTTGTGGGATGCCAGTGGCTCATGCTGTAATCCTAGCTACTCAGAGGCTGAGATCTGAGGATTGCAGTTGGAAGTCAGCGTAGGCAGAAAAATCAGACTTTTATCTCCAATTAACCACTCAAAAAACAGAAGTGGCTCTGTGGCTCAAAGTGCTAGAGCACTAACCTTTAGCAAAAGAGATCAGATACAGCGCCCAGGTCCTGAGTCACAATCAACAACAACAAAAACATACAGCTACATAGTAAGTGTGGTGCCAGTGGCTCAAGCCTGTTATTCTAGCTACTCAGGAGACTGAGATCAAAGTCAGCCCAGGCAGCCCATGAGATTCTTATCTCCAATTGGCCAGCAAAAAGCCAGAAGTGGCCTCTGATCATATAAAATCATATTTATCGAAATGAACTCCAGGAAATAGAAACAAGAGGATTTTCTCTCTCTCTCTCTCTCTCTCTTTTTTTTTTTTTTGTTGTTGTTGGTTGTGGGGCCTGAACTCTGGGCCTGGGTACTGTCCCTTAGCTCTTCAGCTCAAGGCTAGCTCTCTACCACTTGAGCCATAGCCCCACTTCTGGCTTTTTCTGCTTATGTGGTGCTGAGGAATTGAACTCAGGGCCTCATGCATGCAAGACAAGCACTCTACCACTGAGCCAAACAAGAGGATTTTTTATTGTTACTGTTTTTTTTTCTTTTTGTCTTGTTTGCTCATTTATCTGTTGTTGGGAGGTTCAAGGGGAGCACAGAAATAGAGGGACAGGCTGGGTGCCAGTGGCTCACACCTGTAATCCTAGCTACTCAGGAGGCTGAGATCTGAAGATTGTGGTTCAAAGCTAGTCCAGGCAAGAATGTCCATGAGACTCTTTTTCTTTTCTTTTTTTTTTTTTGGTGGGGGGGTCCGTCGTGGGTCCTGAACTCTGGGCCTGGGCACTGTCCCTCAGCTCTTCAGCTCAAGGCTAGCACTCTACCATTTGACCCACAGCGCCACTTCCGGCTTTTTTCTTTTTGCTTATGTGGTGCTAAGGAATCGAACCCAGGACCTCATGCATGCAAGGCAAGCATTCTACCACTGAGCCACCTTCCCAGCCCTCCATGAGAATCTTATCTCTAATAAACCATTAGAAAACCGGAAGTGTTGCTGTGGTTCAGGTGGTAGAGTACTTGCTTTAAGCTGAAGAGCTGAGGGACAATGCCCAGGCCCAGAGTTCAAGCCCCATGACCGGAAAAAAAAAAAAAAAGAAAGAAAGAAAAGAAAAGAAATAGAGGGACACAGGGTGAACAAATGCAGCAGTGGTACTCACTAGACACCATGTTGAAAATGAACTACACAACTTGTGGAGATAGGAAGGAAAAACTGGGAGAAATATATACATTAATGTATACATTAATCCTTTTGTATGTCACCTTTATAATAAAAATTTTAAAAAAATTTTTTAAAGAGCCTATTAAAGATTTATTTATTTATTTTGCCAGTCCTGGGGCTTGAACTCAGGGCTTGAGCTTTTTTGCTCAAGGTTAGCACTCTACCGCTTGAGCCACAGTGTCACTTCCAGTTTTTTTTTTTCTGTTTAAATGGTACTGAGGAATTGAACTCAGGACTTCAGGCATGCTAGACAAGCACTCTACCACTAAGCTACATTCCCAGCCCTGCTGATTGCAGATTTTACTTTTTTTTTTCTTTTTTTTTTTTGTGGGAGGGGGGTCCAGTCGTGGGGCCTGAAATCTGGGCCTGGGCGCTGTCCCTCAGCTCTTCAGCTCAAGGCTAGTGCTCTACCACTTGAGCCACATCGCCACTTCCAGCTTTTTTCTTATGTGGTGCTGAGGAATTGAACCCAGGACCTCGAGCATGCAAGGCAAGTGTTTTACCACTGAGCCATCTTCCCAGCTCCTGATTGCAGATTTTAAAGTAAAAAAAAAAAAAAAAAAGCCAAAGTAGAAGTATGACTCAAGTAATAGAGCACCAGCCTTGGGTAAAAAGCTAAGGGACAGTGCCTGAGCCCTGAGTTCAAGCCCTAATACTGGTGTGTGTACGTGTGTATACACTCACAGGTGTGTGTGTGCATGCACACACACACACATATGCCTGCCCATACACCCAAAACTACAAAATAACATAAAGCTATAAAATTCAATAGAGAAAATACAGTTATTGTTCTAATTTTGACATTAACATTTTTAATCTGTTCAAAACTAATAGTGACAAGTGCATTGAAACAGGTGGGAAAGACATTGACAACTGATATATCCAGCACATTCAGTTATGTAAAAGGAAAACTTTAAGAATAAGAATATATTGTAAATAAGAGTCTTTTCACAAGTTGAACAAATGAGCAGTTCTTACATTAGTTATACTCAGGAGAGACGTCTTCTTGAAGAATGTCTGTTTATAGAATCTTGTGCATAATAGATTTAATAATCTCCCATGATTCATTTCTTTATTTTTGCCGTCCTAGAGACTGAACTTTGGCCTCAGGTTTGCAAGTCTCAGCAAGATATCAGCTCTTTTGTTGTTGTTTTTTGTTTTATTTTTTTTAATTGTGAAAATACCATACAGAGGGCTTACAATTACATGTGCAAGATAACGCGTACATTTTATCAAGCATTGTTGCCTCCTTTGTTTCCCCTTCCCATCCCTTCTCATACCCTCCACTACCCCCTCCCCTTTTGTTTTTTCTTTGTTTTTGAGATAGGTTCTGGCTAACTTTGCCTGGTCTAGACTTGAACTCCTGCCTCTGCCTCCAGAGTAGCTGGAGTCACAGGCATTTTTCTTCACTCCCACTCCTGATTCGTCTCTTACTAATTCAGTGTCGTAAGAGTTCATGTACTTTCTAAAAACTCACCTACTCTGTCATTCAGATACCTAATTTTCAGAGTGTGTTCAATGTTAACCACTCCACTGGCTGTTTGGAAGTCTCTTTGGAAGTCTCAGTAGAATTATATTGGTATTGTTTTTTAGTTGACTGAAATATACTACACACTTCAAGGAAAGTACATGCATTAGTTCTCTTAAATCCGTTTAGCACTCCATTCTTATTGACAGCCTAATATCAGCCCTAATACCAACCCAAACTGTGAGCCCAAATGCTTGTCAAAGCAGTTCCCTTACCTTTCCTGGAATAAAGTCAGAGAACCGGGTGCCAGTGGCTCACACCTGTCATCCTAGCTACTCAGGAGGCTGAGATCTGAGGATTATGGTACAAAGCCGGCCGGGCAGGAGAGTCTGATACTCTGATCCCCAATAAGCCACCAGAAAACCAAAGTGGCACTGTGGTTCAAGTTGTAGAGTGCTCTCCTTGAGCTGAAAAAGTGAGGGACAGTGCCTGGCCCAGAGTTTAAGCCCCATAACCAACTGAAAAAAAATAAAAATAAAGTCAGAGGCTGTCACTTTTCTTTTCCCCTCAGCACTGAGAATTGAACCCAGAGGCTCATCTTTGCTGAGTAAAAGCTCTACCACTTGAGCCATGTCCTTTAGTACCATGATTTCTTAAATTTGGCTTTTGGTACAGCTTGTTACACACACACACACACAAATCCCAAGTGATTTAGGGGACCTACCAGAAAAGGGTTTTTCTACAATAAGCACACAATCCACTTCAATAGCATGAGATTGTACTTTCAGTAGCAGTAACTTTTTTCAACTTCTCTTTTCTCCTTTATTTTTTCATACTAGGCCTGGGGCTTAAATTCAGAGTCTGGGCCCTGTCCCTGAGCTCTTCACTCGAAGGATGGCAACTCTACCACACCCAGCTTTTTGCTGGTTAATTGGATATAAGAATCTCCTGGATGGGCTGGGAAGGTGGCTCAGTGGTAGGTTGTTTGCTTTGCTGCATGAGGCCCTGGGTTCGATTCCTCAGCACCACATAAGCAGAAAAAGCTGGAAGTGGCGCTGTGGCTCAAGTGGTAGAGCACTAGCCTTGAGCTGAAGGGCTAGCTGAGGGACAGTGCCCAGGCCCAGAGTTCAGGCACCATGACTGGCAAAAAAAAAAAAAAAAAACTCCTGGAGTTTCCTGTCAAGACTCACTTTGAATTATAATCCTCAGATCTCAGCCTCTTGAGTAGCTAGGATTGTAGGCTTGAGCCACCAGCAGTCAGCCTTCCTATCTTAGTATCTATCTAGCCTAGGGAGGTCTTGAGGTTACCAGTCTGAGTCAGCATCTGGAGATCTGGGATCACATGCACTGGAGATCTGGGATCATATGCACTATAATGATCACATGCACTACACTCAGTTTCTTGTTTGGCTCTAGATGCAACCTGAACCTTTCTGGAGTTCTGACATCATTTTCATATGAAGATAGTCATAGATGGATGGATAGATAGATAGGCAGATCATTTTATTGTTAATATTAAAGTGTTGTATGGAGGGTTACCATTTCATAAATCAGGAAGTGAGGACATTTCTTTTTTTGGACAATGTCACCCGTTCCTCCACTTTGCACCAGTTTCCCACTGATAGTTATTTCTTTGTTGTCAATTTTCATATCCAATCTTTGTCTTCTAGTCCATCTTTCTCTTTGAGGTCAATAGGCATTGAGCCAGCAACAACCTGCTACCAGAGAACATCTGTTGGTGTTTGCTTCCATGCCCACACCTGTTATGGCTGCTCCATCTTTTTTTTTTTTTGCCAGTCCTGGGACTTGAACGCAGGGCCTGGGCATAGAGAGTTTAAAAAAAAATGGGGGCTGGGAGTCGGTGGTTCACACCTATAATCCTAGCTACTCAGGAGGCTGAGATCTGAAGATCACAGTTCAAAGCCAGCCCAAGCAGGAAAGCCTATAAGACTCTTGTCTCTAATTAACCTCCAGAAAACTGGAAGTGGTGCTATGGTTCAAGTGGTATAGCACTCACCTTGAGCTGAAGAGCTTAGGGACTGCACTCAGGCCCCAAGTTCAAAGTCCCATGACCAACAAAAATAAAAAGAGGCAGGGGAGGGCTGGGAATGTACCTTAATGGTAGAGTACTTACCTAGCATGCATGGATTCAGTTCCTCAGTACCACACAAACAAAACATAATAATAATAAAATTATTTTAAAGAAGAGGTAGAATACTTTCATTGTTCTGCCATCTTTGAGCTTCTCATTTAGGATAGAATCATCAAAGTTTAGGATGAGTGCTGGGTGTAGATCAGTGGTAGAGTAAGTGCTTCCCAGGCCCTGGGAAGCATAAATAAGTAAACTCTGGAATCCTCTGAGCATGCTTATAGGCTTCTTGGATTCCAGAAGTCAAGAAGATATGAATATAGTTGTTTACCAATTTAGATAAGAATTTTTTTTTAAGATTTTTGGGGAGTGAGAATTCTAGCCATGGCTGGGAAGGTGTCTCAGAGGTAGAGTGCTTGCCTTGCATGCATGAGGCCCTGGGTTCGAGTCTTCAGCACCATATATGCAGAAAAGCTGGAAGTGGCACTGTGGCTCCAGTGGTAGAATGCACCCTTGAGCTGAAGAGCTGAGGGACAGCACCTAGGCTGTCAGGCCTCATGACCTACAAAAAAAAAAATTCTAGCCATGTCAATTTATCATATATACTCTCTTAGATCCTTGCCCTTAAAGAGGGATATTAAAAAGCCCCCTTAAGGCTGGGAAGGTGACTCAGTGGTAGAGTGCTTGCCTTGCATGCACAAGGCCCTGGGTTTTATTTCTCAGCACCACATAAGCAAAAAAAGCTAGAAGTGGTGCTGTGGCTCAAGTAGTAGAGTGCTAGCCTTGAGCTGAAGAGCTGAAGACAGCGCCTAGGCCCAGAGTTCAGGCCCCATGACCAACCAACAAACAATAAATAAAAGCCCTTTAATGTAAGCTTCAGCATTTTTCAGAGTATGTCCATCTTGAAGCTGTGTCAACTCCTGTTCTGCTCACCTAATATAATACTTCTGTTTGATTTGTTGATTGGTGGAATATGATCTCAGTTTTGAAAAGATGGAAATTTTTTATTCTCTAAGTCAATTTTTTTTCTTAGCTATTACACTAACAGTTTTAGCTCTGGTCCCCAAATCCAAACCACTCGAAATAATAGTACTTTTTCCTCATCTTTATGATTCTGAAAAAATTAGCTAAATCCCTACGTCTTCCTTTCTCTCCATCAAACCCATTGTTTTAACTCCTTTCCCTCACTCTCCTGAGTCATTGTTTTATATTGTTTTCTGGTATTTCCTTTTTTTTTTTTGTGCCCACAGCTTGATTTTAATTTCATTTTGTTTTTATTAGCATATATTAATTACACTAAAGGTTTCATTGTGATAGTTCCATACATACACATACAAAATACTTTGGTCAAATTCATTCCATCTATTACTCTTTCTTTACCCTCCTCCTCTTTTGTGCCAATGTTAGTGACTAGACTGATGGTCTGAGCACTCTACCTTAGATTTTTTTTGCTCAAAGCTGGCAGCATTCCACCTCCAATGTTTTGCTGGTTGATTGGACATAAGAGTCTCGTGGAGGGCTGGGAAGGTGACTCAGTGGTAGAGCGCTTGCCTTGCATGCATGAGGCCCTGGGTTCAAATCCTCAGCACCACATAAGAAAAAAGAAAAAAGCCAGAAGTGGCGCCATGGCTCAAGTGGTAGAGCGCTAGCCTTGAGCTGAAGAGCTGAGGGACAGCGCCCAGGCCCAGAGTTCAGGACCACGACCGGACCCAAAAAAAAAAAGAGTCTCATGGATTTTTCCTTCCCCAACTGGCTTTGAACCACAAATTTCAGTCTCAGCCTTTTGAGTAGCTAGGCTTGAGCCACTGACACTTTCCTTCCTTCTCTTTGTAAAACAATTTTTAACAGGTTCATTGTTTCTTCGTGGTACATGTAGGTAGTATCCTGTGATCATATTCACCCTGTTACTCCATCTCATCACCACATCTCCCTCACTGATTTCGTCCCCATTTCACTCACATGTCTTTACCCACACTCCTTCCAGGGTCTTTTCAAAGTCTGGTAGAGAACTCAGACAACTGGTTATGATATGTTGACCCTGATGTAATATCTCAGTACCTGGACCTGGTTCATTCCCATCAAATAACGTGAAGGGTATCTGATGACTATCTAAACCATCCATATCATGAATCAGGCATTCACACTGTCTGCTTGTCCAGTACTATGGACAAGTTTTCCAATTTGTGCTTTCTTTTATCTTTCATGTCTACCTTCTATCCCCCACTCCTTGTGATCTTCTAGGAGGAAAAAGGCAAGTGTCTAAGCATAGCCTTGTATGAATGAAAGGAAGTTTTAAATTGTTGTTCTTCCCACTCCCCTGCCCTTTTGTTGTGGTGGTGAAACAGAATTATTGTTACTACCCAAACAAATTTCCTTCCCACCCCCTTCATCAAGCTCAAGTTTTACCTCTGGATGCTAAAGAGTATTGTTCTCTGAAGTGAGTTCAACGCGATTTATTCTGCAGGTTCCCTAAGCATTGTTCCTCTTCCTTTAGCAGAGCCTCCTTTTTCTTTACAGGAAATGTCTTGATGTAAATTAAAATAAGAATATAGGGGCTGCCAATTTAGTTTCTACCCTAAACCTGGTATCCCCTCTGGACTTCTATAAATGTCCCTGACAATGTGTGACTGAGAATCAAAACATCTTCAGTGCCAAACAAGAAAGAAATAGAAAGCAGGAGATATAGCAGTGCAAAACCCTACTGTGTGCTTCTGGTTGTTCCCAAGTTTTATCTTGCTCTGCAGAGATTTCAGGTCATGGTTAAAGGTTCCAAACTTAGACAAGCCCAGTCATGTTTAGCTTTGTCATTTTAAATTTGTAATTTTTGATGTGCTAGAGATTGAACCCAGGGCTTTGCACATGGCAGACAAACACTCTCCCACTGAGTTATATGCCCAACCCCTATTTTGCCTTTAATTGTTTCTTAAATCTTTTCTGTATTTGTGAGAAGTTCAATAATATGTTAAGTACACAGGCTTAAGAATGCTTCAACACTCTGGGCACTGGTGGCTCACGCCTGTAATCCTAGCTACTCAGGAGGCTAAGATCTGAGGATTGTGGTTCAAGGCCAGCCCAGGCAGGAAAGTCCATGAAACTCTTATTTCCAATAAACCACCAGAAAACCGGAAGTGGTGCTATAGCTCAAAGTGGTAGAGCACTAGCCTTGAGCTGAAGAGCTGAGGGACAGCGCTCAGGCCCAGAGTTCAGGCCCTACGACAGACAAAAAAAGAAAAGAGTGCTTCAACAGAGTCTAGGAAGGTGGCTCAGTGGTAGAGTGCTTGCCTTGCATACATGAGGCCCTGGGTTTGATTCCTCAGCACCACATAAGCAGAAAAAGCTGGAAGTGGCGCTGTGGCTCAAGTGGTAGAGC
>NW_012267217.1:42431066-42432727 GCF_000151885.1 Dipodomys ordii | reverse complement strand
AAAAAAAAAAAAAAAAGCTAAGGGAGAACACAAGGCCCCAGTTCAAGTCCCAGGACTGTAACCGGAAGGAAGGAAGGAAGGAAGGAGGGCACAGAAAGGAAGAAAGAAATGAGAGAAAGAAGGAAAATAAAGTGCCATTCATTTTTTCTGTACATGTAGCTAAGTATGGGGATAAATGTGACATTTTAGGACTGGGCAATAGCAGGAATCTAGCAATACGTGAGCTCTATACACATTTACAGGACTAAGTATACTTAAATTTTTCTTACCCATCTCTTCGTGGTAACTCAAAGATATTCCACCCTCTCCACTCCTCTCTGTTCCCTACTGCTTACCCGCTGAAACCAGTAATGATCAGTACTTAGAATTACTGAGCATGCTTTCTGTGTCAGCACGGAGCTAAGCACATTTTGAAGATTTTTTCCTGTGATCATCACAGCAACTTTATGAATTAGCCTCTATTACTATTCAAGTGAGGAAAATGAGATTTCAAAGTAGCAGGTGGTTTGTCTAAGATTCTGCAGCCAGGAAGAGGTAAGACTGGCATTTGAAAGCAGATTTTCTGATTTCAGAACCTACATAGATATTATATAGGATGGTATTTATATTATACCTGGTGATAATTATCTTAAAGACAAGATTGTACAAGTTGGAATTTCAGTGGCAGTACTGGGACTAGAAAACAGGGTCTTGTGTTCTCCTTTAGCATTTTTGCTCAAGGCTGGTATTCTACCCTTTGAGCCATAGCTATACGTTTGGCTTTTTGCTGGTTAATTGGAGATAAGAGTCTTACAGATTTTCTTGCCTAGGCAGGCTTCATATCAGGATCCTCAAATCTCAGCTTTCTAAGTAGCTAGAATTACAGGCATGAGCCACTGGTGCCTAGCGAGGGACCCCAATTTCTGAATGTGGCATTAACATAACTGGTGTATAAGTAGGTCTTGATGTTGCTAATGTGCTCTTCTTTTTCTCCAACAATCTGACTGAAATATGGGAGTTAGACATGCAGATCAATTTGCAAGTTCTTTTCAAGTAAAGGATTTAACCCCAACATAGTGAAAACTAGGTTTCATTTAAATTCTACTTGGTTCAATTTTTTCCCCTGGTCCTGGGGCTTGAACTCTAGGCCTAAGCAGTCTGTGAGCTGAAGTGCTCAAGGCTAGATGAGAGTCTCATGGTCTTTGTCTGGGCTGGCTTCAACCTGCCATCCTCAGATCTCAGCCTCCCGAGGTTCCTGGCATGAGCAGGCAGTGCCTGGCCTTCTGGTGTTTTGGTTTTTGGGTTTTGTTATTGTTGTTGGTCCTGGGGCTTGAACTCTACCTGGGCGCTGTCCCTCAGCTCTTCAGCTCAAAGCTAGCACTCTACCGCTTGAGCATAGCACCACTTCTGGTTTTCTAGTGGTTTATTGGAGATAGGAGTTTCAGAGACTTTCTTACCTGGGCTGGCTTTGAACCATGATCCTCAGATCTCAGCCTCCTGAGTAACTAGGATTACAAGCATGAGCCACCAGCTCCCAGCTTGTTGCATTTTTTGGGGGGGGGGGGCAGGGGGTCTGGTCGTGGGGCCTGAACTCTGGGCCTGGGCTCTGTCCCTCAGCTCTTCAGCTCAAGGCTAGCGCTCTACCACTTGAGCCACAGCGCCACTTCTGGCTTTTTTCTTTT
>NW_012267217.1:42416655-42428871 GCF_000151885.1 Dipodomys ordii | reverse complement strand
CAGAGTTCAGGCCCCATGACTGGACCCAAAAAAAAAAAAAATCTTTCCTTCCTAAAGAAAATGGCCCTTTAAAACTATTGACCATATATGTTTGATGGATCATAGATTTATGGTTATCAGAATTTCTCATGAAAGTAGATTCCATTCCTTCCTGTTATTCCATCAAAGGCAAAACACACGTACTTCCAAGTGACTCTATTAGGAAATATATTCTACTCTTGATATGGGGCGTGCTATTCAGACAACATACATAGAAAAAGGCCAGCAGCAGCAATCTTCTTCTGTTGAAGTAGGTTAAAACTTAAGCTCCTTTAAGATTCTGTTAGTTACACATTTTTGCAATCATTCATGAAAACCCATCTAACTCAATGTTATGGAACTAAATTAATTCTCTGCATTCACCAAATGTCCTGCCAGAAGGATCTTCGTGTTTTGTTGAGGTAGATGAATAAAAATGTTTCCCTCTATAGTCAAGCCTTGTCTAAAAGTATAATGATACACATTTGTACCAGATGTCCTTCCCCCCAAATCATCTGGATTTTATAGACTATTTGTTACTACTATTTCTGCCAGGACTCTTGCAATAAAATTTATTTGTTCAGACAAGCACTTCAGCTTTACCAACTATTAATTTGGAGTAGATCAGAAGTCAAACTTGTTTAGTTCAATAAATACATATGTACACCAAAACCAGACATTCTGAGTATCTAAATAAATGTAAGCCAGGTATGTGAGAATGTGGGACCTCACAGCAGCTGCATCCCTGAAGTAAATATCCACTTTGTATTCTTAGGGAACTAAACCACTGACATCATGGCTGGTTCCCCGAACTTAGCTCTGCACCACATATTATCGAAAACAATAGATTTGGATGTTCCTACATATATTCATGTTGACATTGCAGCCTGTCAGTTATTTGAGTGACTGCTCTTAGATTTTATGAGTAGGCATAGCTTTATTTTAGTCAGAATTACTTATTTGCCTTTCAGAAGGACATGTGGTTTAAGATAAACACAGCAGCTATTTCCGAGCTCAGTCAACTAAAGCCTCATCCCAACATTGTTATTATGCTTTTCTGAACTCAGAAAATTGATATTTTGAGGAAAAGTCACTGTCAGCCAAGACCACTTGACCCTGGTTAATTAGTGATAAGATTTCCTCTAAACCAAAGCCTAAAGACCTAATATCTGCCCATTAACCATCTTCTTTGCTGGTTACTGTTCAACACGGCTGCTTTCTATTGCCCATATATCAGATCCCTTTCATCCAACTCTGAGACTTCATTCACACCTCCCACCACCTCCCAAATAATATGGACATGCAGGATTGGAATACTAGTAGAATACTTACCTTGCTCAAGAATGTTGAAGGCCCCAAGTTCAAACCCTAGTACCATATAATAGCTTTATACAGCTGGGAAGGTGACTTAGTGGTAGAGTGCTTACCTAGCATACATGAAGCCCTGGGTTCAGTTCCCCAGTACCACATACACAGAAAAAGCCAGAAGTGGCGCTGTGGCTCAAGTGGTAGAGTACTAGCCTTGAGCAAAAGAAGCTCATTAATAGTGCCCAGGCCCTGAGTTCAAGGACCAGGACTGCCAAAAAAACAAGCTTTATGCATATATGTGCAAATGTGTGTGTGTTTGTGTATTCTATCTATCTCCAATTGGTTAAATTAAAGAAAAACATTTCCATTTTCTTATGTCATTTGTGCCTTTTGATTGCACCAAAAATAAGTAGAGAAGTATTATATAACAAGTATAATACAACATGATTGGTTATAGAGAATAAGATTTTTGTTCTTTCATTTATTTGGACATAGGAGTCTCACTAGGTTGTTCAGGCTGGCATTGAACTTTTGGGTTCAAGTGATCCTCCTGCCTCAGCCTCCTGAGTAGTTGGGGCTACAGCCCCATTACATTAAAAAAAAATCGAATTTTAATTCACTCATTTATTTTGTTGGTAGGAGGACTTGACCTTAGGACCGTTTGCCTAGGCAAGCACTAAATGTTTGCCCCATGCCATCAGCCCTCTTCATTGTTCTTGTCATTTTAAATTCTTACCTTTTGCCTGGACCAGCGCAGATTGTGATCCTCTTATTTATATTTCCTGTATCTGTTGATGTGCACACCTGGGCCCAACATTTTTATTAGTAAAAAAGGGGTTTGAAGACTTCCTCTCATCCCACTCCTTTTTCCCCCTTTCCCTCCCTCCCTTAGTCCCCTCTCTCTCCCTTCCTTCCTTCTTTCTTTCCTTCCTTCCTTTCTTCCTTTCCTCTCTTTCTTTCCTTGGATGGTCTTGAACTACAGTCCTCCACGTAGCACCCTTCTGAGTAACTAGCATTACAGGCAAGAGCTACTATATCCATTATTATTTGTTTGTTTTAGGGTTTTGTTGTTTCTTTTGGACTTGTGGATAAAACCTAGGACCTCACACATGCTAGGCAAGTACACTACCAATGAGCTATATCTTGGCAACTCCCAATTTTTGTGCATTTTTGAGTTTAACAAATTTATTGTTATTGTAAAGATAATGTACAGAGGGGTTATGGTTGCATAAGTCAGGTAATAGGGATTTTTTTTAATTTTTTTGGGGGGGGTCTGTCCTGGTGCTTGAACTGTGGGCCTGGGCACTGTCCCTCAGCTCTTCAGCTTAAGGCTAGCACTCTACCACTTGAGCCACAGCGCCACTTCTGGCTTTTTTTGTTTATGTGGTGCTGAGGAATCGCACCCAAGGCCTCATGCATGTGAGGCAAGCAGTCTACCACTGAGCCACCTTCCCAGCCCTTTTTTGGCTTTTTTGAGACAATATCTTACTATATAGCCCAAGCTAGCCTTGAATGTATGTTCCTCCTGCATTATCCTCTGTAGTCCTAAAATTATAGATGTGTAACATTATGTCCAGTTTCCAAGGATTTTTGTTGTTGTTTTGTTGTTGTATGCCAGTAGTGGGGTTTGAACTTAAGAGTCTCATACTCTTTTGTGTGTTGAGTGTGTAAGTGTGCATGTATGTGTGTGTATACGTGTGTGTGCATGCACACATGCACTGGTTGTGAGGCTTGAATTCAGGGCCTGGGCACTGTCCCTGAGCTTCTTTGGCTCAAGTCTAGCAGTCTACCACAGCACCACTTATCGATTTTTCTGAGTAGCTTATTGGAGATAAGAGTCTCATGACTGGGGGTAGGGGAGGAGTATGGGAAGGGATGGGAAAGGGAAACAATGAGGAGGCAACAATGCTTGATAAGAAATGTGCTCATTATCCTGTCCATGTATGTAACTCCTCTGTACCATATTCTCACAATAAGAAACAAAACAAAAAAAGAAGAGTCTCATGGCCTTTCTGCCTCGGCTGGCTTTGAACCATGATCTTCATATCTAAACCTTCTACATAGCTAGGATTACAGGCAAGAGCCACTAGCACCTAGCTGGGTCTCATATATAATCTTGCTTTGCTTTTTTATCAAGGCTGATGCTTTACCCCTTGAATCACACCTCCACTTAAGGTTTGGTGATGGTTAATTGGAGATAAGAGTCTCATACTTTTTTTCCTGGGCTGGCTTCGAACCTTGATTCTCAGATCTTAGCTTCCTGAGTAGCTAAAATAACAGGCATAAACCACCAGCACCTAGCTTATTTTCTATTTTTTAGTAGTTTTAAAAGACCCATCTATAATTCAATTACAGAAATGCATAAAATGGAGAGATTTCTTTGTCAATTCCATGTTCACTTGGAGGCTACAGATATTACAGTGAAATTGAAATTTCTCATACATGTACTGTGTGTGTGTGTGTGTGTGTGTGTGTGTATTCTGAATTTAGGGTTAGAGGTTAGCCTCAACCACTTGAGCCACAGTTCACTTTTGGATTTTTGCTGGTTAATTGGAGATAAGTATCTCATGGAGTTTTCTGCCTAGACTGGTTTAGAACCATAATCTTCAAATCTCAGCTTTTTGAATAGCTAGGATTACTGGCAAAAGGCACCAGAGGCGAGGGGTCCCTGAGGGGTCTCTGCTCCGTCTTCCTTATTTTTTCACAACTTTATTTCTTAACTGTATACAAGGCACAGTGCTTCTACAGATTGCAAATTCAATTGCTTATAGCATCTTGGAAGATATTGCAAGTGGTTCAGACCTAGAGCTGACTAGAGCAAAAACGAGATTACATGTATAGCTTGTCTAAAATGGAATTCAAACGCTGCCAGAGGAAATTTACACCCAGATAATATAAAGCACCAGGAGACACTAAAAAATCTTTTTGTGAACTTTCCCAATGTTTAAATATTAGCATTTACATCAAACATTTGGAATACTATTTCTGCCAAGTTAAACACACAAACCAACAGTTCACACCATCTATGAAGCATGGTTGCTAGGTAGTGTGGATGGACCAGACCAGACTGAGCCAGGAGGACTCCAAAGTGAGAACACCCATTGGAAAAGTCTGCTCTTACAAATAAAAGCAAGGAGTACAAACTGAGCTCAATATGCATAAATCAGGGTTTCTTATCTTTGCCTCATTGACATTTTATTTATTTATTTATTTATTTTTTGGGTCCAGTCATGGGGCCTGAACTCTTGGCCTGGGTGCTATCCCTCAGCTCTTCAGCTCAAGGCTAGCGCTCTACCACTTGAGTCACAGCACCACTTCTGGCTTTTTTTTCCTGCTTATGTGGTGCTCAGGAATCGAACCCAGGGCCTTAAGCATGCAAGGTGAGCACTCTACCACCGAGCCAACTTCCCAGCCCCTCATTGACATTTTAAAACTAGCTAATTCATTCTTATCACTTAGCTATTATAGGCCATTTAGGAGCCGTCCTGACCTCTGCCCACTAGATGGCAGTAGCACATACCCTCCATTCCTGGTGGACAACTGGTCTCCAGATTTTGAAAGGCAACATGGACTTGAGTTGAGAACCACTGGTATAGCTTTTGATGTAATAAGGGATGAGAAGCTGGGTGCTGGTAACTCACGCCTGTAATCCTTGCTACTCAGGAGACTGAGATCTGAGAATCATGGTTCAAAGCCTAGACATTTGGGCATGTGACTTTTATCTCCAATCTTCCAATCTTATTGTCTAGCAAAAAGCTAGAAGCAGAGGTGTGGTCCACATTGTAGAGCTTGTACCAGCCTTGGGGGAGGGAGAAGCTAAGGGCCTGAGCCCAGATACTTAGTTCAAGCCTAGTATTGGCACTAAATGAATGAATGTCCTCTTCATCCTGCCCTATTACTTTATTTTATTTATTCATTCATTTGTTTGTTTGCTTTGCTGGTCTGGGGGCTTGAACTCAGGGCCTGGGCATGTCCCTGAGCTTCTTTTGCTCCAGGCTAGCACTCTACCACTTGAGCCACAGTGCCACTCTGGCTTTTTCTGTTTATATGGTACTGAGGAATCAAACCCAGAACTTCATGCATGCTAGGCAAGCATTCTACCTCTAAGCTACATTCCCAACACAGTCTAATATTTTTAATTTTTTTCTACAACATCTTTTAATTTACTTATCTTACTGTGTTTGGGTTTTTTTTTTACTATCTCCAACTGCTGCAATCTAAAATTTAAAAGAGAAGAAATATTTGTCTTATTTAATGAAGAGTCCCAATCAGCTAGAATAGTGTCTGACATATTTAGGCACTTTTAAATATTTGCTGAATGAATGAGTGATCCAGATTCAGACATGGTTCCAAGCATTGTGCACATACCTATAATCCCATCACTCAAGGGCTGAGACAGGAAGGACCGCCAGTTCAAAGCTAGCCTCAGCTATATAGTGGGATTCTATCTCAAAAAAACAAAAACAATAATAGGGAAAAAACAATTCAGAAGTTGTGGTCACCTTGGTTAGTACAGGGGAAAATTTGGACTCACAGACCATACAACACATGAAAGAATGTCACACAAATATGAGGCATAAATAAGCTAGGTGCTTGTGGCTCATGCCTGTAATCCTAGCTACTTAGGAAGCTGAGGTCTGTGGATACGGGTTCAAAGCCAGCCCTAGCAGGAAATTATCTTTAAGTAACCAGCAAAAAGCTGTAGCTCAAGTTGTAGAGTGCTAGCCATGGGTGAAAAATCTAAGGGTCATAGCCTAATCTCTGAGTTCAAGCCCTAATACAAGCACCAAGAAGAAAGTGGAGAGAGAGGGCCCAGGGACTGGGAAAATGCATACACAAATCAGGGAATGGCAGTTCTCCACCAGACCAGCAGAAGATAGGCAAGAGGCCCAATGCTGATTTTTCTCACAACTGCAGAATATGAAACAACCTTGATTTCATATTTCTAACCTTCTGACTGAGACAATAAGACTGTTATCTTCTACTGCACAGTCGCATATTTTATGGTGCCTTGTTACCTAGGAAACGGATAGTCTCTAGATACTTGGGTAAGTCTAAGTGAGGTTTGGAAACTTAATTAGATCTGCAAGAACCTGGACACTGTAAAGCAATATATAAACAAGGTATAATAATTCAATAAGAATATGCCCTCCAGGGTTAATTGTGACTCCTTACACATTTGTAGCTAGTTGTTGAACTCTGCCTTTCTTTTCTCTTCATCATGTCCCTGCCCTCACCATCAAAACCTTACAAACACATTGTCTCTGAGTCATAGAATTCCCAGCTTATATTCACCTTTCACGATTCAGCTGAGTAGTATCCAACAACTCCTGAAGTTTTTCTTCAAGCCTGAACTGGTCTCTGAGTCTATTTATCTGTTTTCTAGAAGATTAGGGACCTCTTTAGTTTCTGTTTGAAGGAATTCTGTTCAAAAAAATCACTTATCCATCCTCAAGGTATTCCCTTGGCTCATCTCAAGAGAACCAGAGGGCTAGGAATTAGTGGTACAGGAATTAGGGCTAAGGGGTTGGGAAGGTGGCTCAGCAGTAGAGCGCTTGCCTTGCATGCTTGAGGCCCTGGGTTCGATTCCTCAGCACCACATAAGCAAAAAGAAAAAAGCTGGAAGTGGCGCTGTGGCTCAAGTGGTAGAACACTAGCCTTGAGCTGAAGAGCTGAGGGACAGCGTCCAGGCCCAGAGTTCAGGCCCCACGACTGGACCCAAAAAAAAAGAAAAGAAAAGGAATTAGGGCTAGGGTTAGTGGTGAGTGCTTGCCTAGCATGCATAAAGCCATTGGTTTGATTCCTCAGTACCATAAATAGAAAAGGCCGGAAGTGGTGCTGTGGCTCAAGTGGTAGAGTGCTAGCCTTGAGCAAAAGAAGCTTAGGGACAGTGCCTAGGCTCTGAGTTCAACCCTCAGGACTTGGGGGGGGGGGCGGGAAGAAAGAAAAAGAGAACCAGAAGCTGTGCACCAGTGGCTCACACCTGTAATCCTAACAACCTGGAAGGCGAGATCTGAGAATCATAGTTCAAAGCCAGCCTGGGAAAGAAAGTCTGGGAGATGTGTCTAAAATTAACCAGGAAAAAGCTGAAAAGGAAGCTGTACTAGCCTTGAGTGAAAAAGCTAGGGACAACTCCCTGGCCCTGAGTTTAAACCCCCAGTACCAGCACATGCATGCACATGCACACACACACACACACACACACACACACACACACACACACGAATTAGGAAGAGGTGTCCTTCAGCAGGTCTTGCCATTTGCATTCTCCCCAAGCTGAATTTGAATTGACACTGGAAGAGGGAGGTGCTGGACGTTCATGAGGAGAGTGGTATGAGCTCTTAGGGTTTTTCCGTGGCTCTTCTTTGCATAGGGAATGAGATTCCTTCTGTTCATGATGAGAATTTTAGCGCACCTGGGTCATTTGGTTACACAATTGCTAATAGCCTAAAAGAACCTAAGCACCAGGAGGGTAAAGGTGTTTTAGTATGCAGGTAGAAAACCAAGACAGAGGAGTTTGAATCTAAACTTCGAAGGATTTGATATTGGGGAGGGTCAGAGACCAGATGGAATTAGAAGTAGGGTGAAATCCAGGGAGAAGCAAGACAGAAGCCAGCTACATATGATATGTGCCCATAATTTCAGCAGGAGGATCATGAATTTAAGGAAAACCTAGGACGTAAGACCCTATCCAAATAATAGTAACAATAATAAGCCAATTCTTGCTCACGTAGAGAGAGCATTTGTGTCAAACAGAATAACACAAGGAGTAGAACTGTGGGTCGAGGTTACAGAGCTCTAGCAGCAGCACAGACTTGGGGTAAACTCTCAAATACGTTCCTGAAGCTTTTAAATTATCTTTGGTTCTGAATAGGATCCTTTCAGAGCCAATCAGTTGTTAAGCAAACGTTAAGTATCTGTGATATATTCTGACTTGTATGAGGCCCTGTGGGGCACAAAGATAATAGCCATTATTTCCAAGAAGTTCACAGCCTGGTAGGGGGGAAATTAAAAATACATCAATGTCAATATAGAGTGTTAAGTGTGATGAGAGAAGCATGAGGCTAGTGCTTAGGAGGATGGGGGAGAGAGGAGAGAGATGCTACAGTCATTACCAGCTCAGGCTCTGAGTCCAGCAGATGTGATTCCATAGCCTAACTCTGCACTGCAGGTTGTGTGATCCTGCCTAGATAAACTACCAAGCTTCTCTGAGCTTTTACATCCTTTCTTGAAATTGAGAATAAATAGTACTTAATGCATAACATCTCTATGAGGATCAAATTAGACTATCCATGCCTAGTGGCTACTAAATTCACAATAACACAATTATTTATAACAATTACAGCTATGATCATAATTATCTTTAAGAAGGTAATATCATGAAATGATTCCAAGGAAAGGTGGCATTTGTGTTGAATGTTGAAGAACAAAACCATGTTGCCTGGGTCTAGGAGAAAGCTTTGAATTGCTTTTGATTTTGTAATTATGCATTGATAGATTCCTCAAAAGACTTTTAGTTAAGATAATGAATTCAGTGATAGTTGAGTTCAAGAAGCCTGTGAGCAACACAATGTGTTTTGACCTCTTCTCTAAACCAATTTTTACTATGTGTTTGCTGATTAAAAATGATTGTAGCTGCATGAAATGAATATAATTATTCATCTATTTTACTTTATTTTGAATATTACAGAAATAACATGTATGTATAGGTTTTGAGGGTTTTCTTTTTGTCCATGCTGCCGTTTGTACTCAGTATCTTGAGCTTGATAGGCTGGTGCTCTACCTCTTAAATCAAGCATCCATCTCAACATTTTGGTCATTATTTTGGAGATAGAGTCACACAGGACTATGCTTTCCTCAAACTGCAATCCTCTGTATGTTAGCCTCCAGAGCAGTTAATATTACAAGTGAGGTACCAGTGCCAGAGGATTTTTTTTCTTTCAGATTTGGTTGGAACTCGTGCTTCTTAAGCCGACTATTCTACCAGACTATTTTCCCATTTGGAAAAAAAAAAAAAAAGTTGATTCCTCTGGGTGATGGTGACTCATATCTCTGCAAAGCTAGCCTGGGCAGGAAAAGTCCATGAGACTTTTACCTCCAATTAACCACCAAAAAGCTGGAAGTAGAGCTGTGGCTCAAGTGGTAGAGCATCAGCCTTGGGCAAAATAGCTAGGGGACAGCTCCTGGGCTCTGAGTTCATGTTCCAATACTGGTACATCAAAATTATATATATACACATAGATGTGTACCATAACTTGTTCAAAAGATGAAATACTTTTTATCCTTGTTGTTTATCATTCCCTGAACTTATTTTTTTTCTCTTTAAATTTGCTTCTATAGATTTCCTATTTCTGCACCAATCAAGTTATGGATCATCTAGAAGAAACAATGGAAGATTATGAGTACTATTCCTATTACCCGGAATATTCCTCTCCAGAGCCTTACTTGGAGGAGAAAGTCTACCTGGGTGCTGTTCATTGGGTCTCCCTGGTGTTGTGCGGCTTAGCATTTGTTCTGGGAATTCCAGGAAATGCCATGGTCATTTGGCTCACAGGATTCAAGTGGAAGAAGACAGTCACCACTCTCTGGTTCCTTAATCTGGCAGTTGCAGATTTCATATTTGTTCTCTTCCTGCCTCTGTACATTTCCTACGTAGCCATGAATTTCCATTGGCCCTTTGGCATTTGGTTATGCAAGGCCAATTCTTTCATTGCCCAGTTGAACATGCTTTCTAGTGTTTTTTTCCTGACAGCCATCAACCTGGACCGCTACATTCATTTAATCCATCCTGCTTTATCTCAACGGTACCGAACTCTGAAGAATTGCCTGGTTGTTATTATATTCATCTGGCTTTTAGCCTCTCTAATTAGTGGTCCTGCCCTATATTTCCGGGACACGGTGGAGTTCAATAATGGCACTCTTTGCTATAATAAATTCCACGAACATGACACTGATCTGACCTTGATGAGACACCATGTTTTTACCTGGGTGAAATTTATTGTTGGCTACCTCTTCCCTTTGCTAGCAATGAGCATTTGTTACCTGTGTCTCATCTGCAAAGTGAAGAAGCGAAGCATCTTAATCTCCAGTATACATTTCTGGACAATCCTAGCTGTGGTCATGGCCTTCTTGATTTGCTGGACTCCTTACCACCTTTTTAACATTTTGGAGCTCACCATTCACCACAATAGCTATTTCCACCCAGTGCTGCAGGCTGGAATCCCCCTCTCCACTGGTCTAGCATTCCTCCACAGTTGCTTGAACCCCATCCTTTATGTCCTAATTAGTAAAAAGTTCCAAGCCCGCTTCAGGGCCTCTGTTGCTGAGATGCTAAAGCATACGCTGTGGGAAGTCAGCTGTTCTGGCACAGTCAGTGAACAGCTCAGGAACTCTGAAATCAAGAATCTGCCTCTCCTGGAAACAACCCATTAACATCACTTTTCAAAAAAAAAATCAATGTAATGTTTTCATGTGGGTCTCTTGGCAGATGCTTCCAGATTAAATTTAGTTCCAAGATTTAGAACTGACCGAGTTTTTGGTTTTGGTCAGTTTATTGCCTTCGTATTTTTTTGTGCTCGAAAGATCTTCCTTTTATTTTTCCTTGTGCTGCTTAATGATGTCTTTCCAGCTGCCCTCTGCTGGCTCTTGTAACAATGACAACCTGTACATTTCTACAATTTTAATCTGTGTGTTCAACTAAATCGTGCATAACAAAGATTTGATTCAATAGCATATGCATCTGATAAACTATATACTTTATATAAAATTTATCACAATGGATTAGTCACTGTTGTAGTTTTTCTTTGTGGTTGTTTTCTTTCATTGTCTTTTCAATCATACACAAAACACACACACACACACACACACACACACAAAACACACATGTAATTTTTTTAAGTCTTATTATGTAGCCCAGGTTGGCCTTAAGTGATACTCCTGCCTCAGCCTCCCACATAACAGGGATTACATTTACCCTATCCCTGGTTAACCTTTTTTTTTTTTTTGCCGGTCCTGGGACTTCAATTTAGGGCTTAGGCACTGTCCCTGAGCTTCTTTTTGCTCAAAGCCAGCACGCTAGCACTTGAACCATACCACTTCTGGCTTTTTCTGTTTATGTGGTACTGAGGAATTGAACCAATGGCTTCATGCATGCTAGGTAAGCCCTCTACCACTAAGCCACACTTCCAGCCCTTAACCATCAATTTTAAAAGCTCTAAGTTGTAATATAGATAACTAGGCTTAACTACTACTACTACTGAGGAGGCTGAGATCAGAAAGATGGCAGTTTAAGGGCATCCTGGCTATAATGCTAAAGACCTCCATTTCAAGGCACATATACACACACACACACCCCAAAACAAACCTAGGCACAGTGATGCATGTCATAATCCTACACAGGAGGCACAGGTAAGAGATCTTGGTCCAAGGCCATCTATGGCAAAAACTGAGGCCCCATCAAAAAAACTAAAATAAGGGAGTGAGGATCATGGCTCAAGTGGTAGGCTGTCTAGAAAAAATAAAAGCCTCAGTTCAAATATATTCTGCCCAAAAAAAGACATAATTTCAAAAATGTTAAAGTATATTTGCTTAAAATTTTAATTTTGCACAAGTAACCCTTATTAGTGGGGCTTGAAACTTGGCTCACAGGGAGAATGTTACCACTGGAGTCACACCTGTAACTCTGGCTTTTAATCCTGGGTTGGCTTAGATCTTAGCCTCCTGAATGGCTAACATTATAGGTGTGAACTATTCATACCAGGACATAGTGGGTCTTTTTTTTTTGGGGGGGGGAAGAGGTCCTGAACTCTGGGCCTGGGCGCTGTCCCTCAGCTCTTCAGCTCAAGGCTAGCACTCTACCACTTGAGCCACAGCACCACTTCCGGCTTTTTT
>NW_012267217.1:42407775-42411615 GCF_000151885.1 Dipodomys ordii | reverse complement strand
CCGCGCCGGCAGCCGCCGCGTCCGCTCACCCCTCGATGTAACTCTTGTCCGCCAGGTAATCATTGAGCACCTGGAGGCCCGCGGGGCTCTTGAGGTCTCCGAAGCCCATAGCGGCGGCCGTATCCGGGAGCTGAGTAGCGGCTAAGGGAAGGAGCACAAGCCCGCGCCCGGCGTCCACACACTGGGGGTGGAAAAAAAAAAAGGGTTCAAGCCGGCCGGAAAATTCCTTATATAGAGACGGAGGCGTTTCCCGCGCCGTGCCGGCGGGAGGTTAAAGGTCAAGGAGCGTCACTACTTCCTTCCAGTAAAAATTGGGAGTTCGGGACTCCGTGACCCACAAACCGTCCGCAACCGCCCTCGCCGTCCGTCCAGAAGTAAACTCATAAAAAGCGGCATGTCTTTAAAACAAGAATTCGTGTCTCCGGGATTCCGAAAAGTTAAAGGGTCCCGCCCCTTCCAAGTGCCGGAGATGACCGAAGACGCTCGGCCGCCAGGTCTCAGCCACTTCCGGCGGAACTGCGGGTCCTAGACTTCCTCCTCGCCGTCTCCCCGCCCACTTTCCCTCGGACTGACTGAAGTTGTCGACTCGCCGAGCCTGGAGTTTCTGGTCCCTTTTGGCTTTCCGTTCCGCCGGCCTCCGGCTGACGGAAGAAGCCGAGGCCGCCATATTGAATAAGTGGCCGGGTGTTTGAGAGGGGTCAACGTGAGCCCAAAGCGTCTTCCGAGCAGCCTCGACTCCTCCGGGGAGAAGGTGAGGTCGTATCTAGGCGGAAAGGTTGAGGTGCCTCGGCTTAGGGTTCTCTTTCTTAGTTGGGCCGTTTTCTTCGGGCCCGCGCGACTCATTTGCCCTTGACGGGGCCCCGCCTCCCGCCCCTCCGGCCCCTCGGCCGGGAGTGCGGGCCGCCGGGGGCCTCAGCCTCGGCCGGGTGTGGGGGAGCAGGCTTCCTCCTGTCCGCCTGGGGGAGGCAGGATGGCCTGTGAGGAGGAGCATCGTCACCTTCGGCTTGACCCCTGAGCGCTTCCAGATCTCTACCTGCTGCTCCTAGAATAAGGCATCTTAGTTGCTATCCCTGTGGCCATCGCCCAGACCTCTTATTTGGTCCCTTTTGCTCATTTCATTGACCAGAAAACCGAAAAAAAAAAAAGACATTTGAAAAGTTTGCCCAAAGTTCCCACCACGCATCGTACAGCTACGTTGTTTACAGGTTCTAGAGATCCAGTTCATGTGCAATAAGATCATGCATCACACATAACCGTTCACGCACGAATTCAGAGTATGAAAAAGATGAGACGTCCGTTTCTGGTGAATATACATCAAGTTTCTCTTGCCCTCCCCCATGTTCTCCCCCTCTCCCCCCTATTGATTTGTGTATCATTAAAAGGTGCAGGAGCACCTGCCAGCTTTTAATTCCGGGGATTACGGAAAGGATTGGGTATGTAATTGATTTAGCAATTAGTTATTGAGCTTGTACTAGAATCCCAAAAAGCATAAAGAAGGATAAAATTGAATAATATGACTGGGAAGTAGGAAATCTTTGTTAAGGAAAGAGTGAAGAAAAGGTTTTCAGTCAAGATTTGAAGGACAGAGAGAGGCCAAGAAGGAAGAACCTTTCAGCCTGAGTGGCTGAGTGGAGGAGAACTGGTGTAGAAGCTGTGGAAGGGAGGAAACGGTTAGAGTCCAGGCAGGAGGTGATGGTGACTTGGACTTGGGTGGTATCTACTTCAAGGTAATTAATTTGAAGGAAAGATGTATGGTGTAGAACATGGGTGGGCATACTCTAGCATGGAAAAAGGTTGTCTAGTTTTATAAGTGGTTATTAACATTTTCCATCTAATAAAGATACAGTTGTTCTCTAGGTCTGCAGGTGTCACAACCTTAGATTCAGAATGAATTTCAGATAAAAAATACTACAGAAAAAAAATTAAAACTTTCTCAAAAGCAGAACCTGAATTTGCTGCACACCAAGCACAAAGCTGAACACAGTAGGATGAAATGAATTGTAGGTATACCCCTGCTATATATATATATCCTCCTGCCATTGCGTGATCCTTATTCTCTCTCCAATAGTCCTTTAAGCGTTGTTCACCTCCAGTTATATTCACTTGTTCACATACCCTAGTTAGGTCTCTGATGAGACAGCTCTTTAGCGTTGCAAATCGATTTTTTATGTTGGAGCTAAGTAGTTCCATTTCATACTGTATGTTGAACAAATAACCTAAATATGTTGGTTGTCTAACGTGAGCACTACTTCTATATTGTATTAGAGGCAGGAATAATAAAGTTTTTCTGTTTTTTTTTTTTTTTTGGTTGGTCGTCAGGCTTGAACTCTGGGCTTGGGCACTGTGTGCTCTTCAGCTCAAGGTGAGTGCTCTACCGCTTGAGCCACAGTACAACTTCTGGTTTTCTAGTGGTTTATCAGAGATAAGAGTCTCACGGACTTTCCTGCTGGGGCTGGCTTTGAACCACGATCCTCAGATCTAAATTAGTCTAAAATGCTGGTTGTTGATTTATTAATTTAGGGGCGCTGAGTTTTGACCTTCATGCCTTGTACATGCTAGACAGGCATTCCACCACTGAGCGGCATCCTCAGCCCATCAATTGTTGATTTTGAATCTCTTCCTTCTTTCAGGAATTCAGCTATTTTATTGTATAACATCAGTTTTTTGTTTGTTTGTTTGTGAGACAAGTGCTTACTATCTTCCCCAAGTTGGCCTAAAACACAAAATCTTATTGCTCTACCTTCAGAGTACTAGGATTTAGTCAAGTGCTGACTATATTATAGTATTTTTAAGTTTTCTTACGATTATAAAACAACCCTTCCCAATTCATTGCATTAAAAGCACATTAGGTACTGCTTCTTAGCTGATGATATAGCACAGGTTAATGTCTCTGACTGAGTATTCTCAATTACTGAATTTGAGGGAAAATATTAGAATATGGAAATGTTCAATGTCAATATATTTGAAGTACTATAAAACCCCATATAACTAAACAACCCCAAAACAAAACTACCAAAAGGTTTGTAATAAGGTGGAGGTTTTCTTACAATAATATGACTCTTCTTTGTTTTATTTTTAGCAATATGTTACGGATACCGGTCAGAAGGGCCTTAGTGGGCCTTTCCAATTCTCCGAAAGGATATGGTAAGTTTGTTTTTTAACATGAATAATTACTAGACTTTATCTTTGAAAATTTCTAGGTCCATGGAATATTTCTTCACAAATTCTAAACCTATAAGTTATCAGAATAATTTTCAAAATAAAACTTTACCTTAGTTACAAAAATCTGTATAGATGTGTATCAATACCAATGCTCATTTTGTTTTGAAAAGTGGTATTAAAAGTCTCAGTTTATACTACTTTTATTCTCAGTTTTAATAACCATATTCTAATACTCAAGACTGAAAATGCTTTTTTCATAATTCAATACTTTTAAAGTATGCATCTAGAGAAAGAGTATAAGCTGAAGAAAATTCTATATATAGTTATTTTACTAATCTCTGCTCTAAGAAGTCCGGCTTTATTAATTTGTTTTGTACTTCTTTACTTCTAGGGTCAGTTCGAACAACTGCAACAGCAGCAAGCAACTTGATTGAAGTATTTGTTGATGGTCAGTCTGTGATGGTAGAACCTGGAACTACTGTCCTTCAAGTAAGCACATGTTTTAATTATTTTTGTGAGTAAATGTGTTCTTTTCTGATTTAAAAAAAAAATTCTTTACACCTTTCTTTTTTTTTTTTTTTTGGTCCAGTCGTGGGGCCTGAACTCTGGGCCTGGGCGCTGTCCCTCAGCTCTTCAGCTCAAGGCTAGCGCTCTACCACTTGAGCCACAGCACCACTT
>NW_012267217.1:42396227-42407725 GCF_000151885.1 Dipodomys ordii | reverse complement strand
TTTTCTTTTTGCTTATGTGGTGCTGAGGAATCGAACCCAGGGCCTCAGGCATGCAAGGCAAGCACTCTACCACTGAGCCACCTTCCCAGCCCATACACCTTTTATTTCTAAAAAGAACCATAGATAGCAAAACTACATGACAGTGTTTTGATTTTTCAGTCTTGATATTTCAAAGTGATCCATCATTTATATACCATGGAACTTTTTTTGGTTTTTATTTCTATTTTCCAAGTGATACCCATTAAGAAACTTGAAATGACCATAAATAAATTGCTATTTATTGCTATATGCCATACGTCAGTTTGTGAAAGAGTAACATTAATTTGTTTTGAGCCTGCTTAGTCCTTTTCATTTTCATATACTTTACTGTTCTTAATGACATTTTTTTTTTTTTGATCGTGGGGCTTGAATTTTGGGCCTGGGTGCTGTCCCTGAGCTCTTCAGCTCAAGGTGAGTGTTCTACCACTTGAGCCACAGTGCCACTTCCGGTTTTCAGGTGGTTAAATGGAGATAAGAGTCTCATGGACTTTTCCTGCTCGTGCTGGCTTTGAACCGCAATTTCCTCAATCTCAGCCTACTGAGTTGCTAGGACTACAGGTGTGAGCCACCAGTGCCTGGCCTTAATGACATTTCTATGAATGTGCTCTATAAAGCAGGTATATAAAGGGTCTTCTGTTATTGAATTCATATCTTAAATATTTAGTTTCTATAGAAGTAACAAATTTGGTCATGGAGAAGTGATGCTTCATTCCATCTGCAGGTTATCACAGAGCCAAATGTTGTTCATTTTAGCATTCATTTCTGGGCTCTCACCCAGGAATATACATGGAAGTACTAAATATATAAGAAAACTGTTCAAGGTACAATGGAAAGTATTTTGACATGAATAAGAGTTGGTAGGAAGAGTTTTCAGTGGTATCTCAGTTGATCCCAACGATGAAAAGGTATATTTATATGAGAAGAGGCTCACATATTTCCTATGGAGAAAGTAATTAGCTAAAACAGATGCTTTCTGTGTTCAGGAAGCTTCAAAATTTGATGTTGATGAAACATAGTACACATAAAAGATGAGGTGACAGTATAGCAAGTAATTGAGGCAGAGAAGTTCTGGTCATGAAATAAGATAGTTGCTAGAGAACTCAATAGATCAGTCAGATAATTTAATAGCTACTTAGTAATGTGACTGTGACTGTAGCAATTGATACCTGAAAAGAAGGAAAACTGAAGAAGGTAAGGAAAGAGTATGTCATATTTTCAGAGAAGGAAATAAAAAAAACAACCATTGTAGTAATGTAAGTGAATACAAGATGGAGAGACTAAGGATATAGATAAAAAGGCCTTTGAAATGATGGAGACTGAGAAAACAATGTGGTTTTTGTTGTTGTTTTAGCTTATTTGGGGATGTAGGTGGGGAAAAATAGGTTAAATTTAAACTGTCTGTTGAATGTACATATGTAAATGCCTATTTAAGTCTGAAGCTTAGAGAAGGGGACTGTAGCTGCAAGTGAAGGCCTAGATGTAATCATACAACATGTGAAGAAGTTTAAGATGATGATTTTGTCTTGTTTACCTTTATGCCTGCTAAGTCTAGCACATGAAAACTTAATACATTTTTGCTGATTAAAAGGTAAAACACTGGAAGCTATAAAATTACTTCAGAGTAAAAGCTGAAGGTTGAAGACCTAACTAGAATAAAAACATAGACCAGAAGAAAGGAATTAACAGAAAAGGAGGAGTTATAATTGGTGGAGCAGACTTAACTTTCCTTATTTGGGAAAACAGATACTGGGAAGAGATTGAGCCAGAGAGAATGTAAGTAGTAAGTGGAGTATGTCATACCAAAGATAGAACTAGATGCTAGTCATCTAGTGTGGGAAAGGAAGGGAGCCCAAAAGAAGCAAGGAGGAAGTCCAGGTATGAAACCACAAGATCAGAGTTTGAAGAGGAAGCCTTTGTGGCCAGTGATTGAAAGCAGACATAGGAAGTAAAGCGTTTAGCACAGATTAGTACTTTCTTCCAAAAAAGATGAAAGCATGCCGGAGAACTTTAACCTTCGATTTTCTGAGGCACCTTTAGAACTGATAGGTTGAGATCAAAAGCAAAGATGACAAATCTCTTCAGAAATTGAAGTTAAAACAGATCAAGAAATATTTATGGATAAAAGCAATGAGACGTGGGCTGGGAAGGTGGCTCAGTGGTAGAATGCTTTCTTTGCATGCGGCATGAGGCCCTGGGTTCAATTCTTCAGCACCAAATAAGCAGAAAAGGCCGGAAGTGGCACTGTGATTCAAGTGGTAGAGCGCTAGCCTTGAGCTGAAGGATAGTGTCCAGGCCCAGAGTTCAAGGTCCCTATCCGACCAAAAAGAAAAACCAATAAGATGACCTCTTTTTTTCTGCCTTCTAACTAATCAAGAACAAGGTAATATCAAGTTATTATAGTACAAAACCATGTTTTTCCTTTATCTTCTAGGCTTGTGAGAAGGTTGGCATGCAGATCCCTCGATTCTGCTATCATGAAAGGTTATCTGTTGCTGGAAACTGCCGGATGTGCCTGGTTGAAATTGAGAAGGCTCCCAAGGTACCTGATACCTAGAATTCCACACCATACTGTAGAAGGTAGAAGACTTTAAATCTTGTAGCAAACCATATCAATACTGTTGTAGAGGATATCATCGTCCTGTTTATTTCTGTCTGTGAATTGAGTATTTTTTTTGTGGAATTCATTTCAAAACTGAAAACCATATTTATAGATAGGCTTTCTGAACATATGTGTCATATAATTGTAACAAGTCTAGAAATTAAAGATGATGGGGGGTGTGTATGTGTGCATGCACATGTACACAAGCATTGGTACAAGGACTTGAGCTCAGGGCCTCACACTCTTGTTTAACTCAAGGCTAGTGCTCTACCATTTGAGCCACACCTTCACCTCTAGATTTTTTCTGGTTATTTGGAGATAAGAGTTTCAGATTCAACTGCCTGGTCTGGCTTTGAATTATGATTCTTACATCTCAATCTCCTGAGAGCAGCTAGAATTAACACAGGTATGAGCCACCTATTTTCCTTCCTTCGCTTCCTTCCTTCCTTCCTTCTTTCCTTCCTTCCTTCCTTCCTTCCTTCCTTCCTTCCTCTTTCTCTCTCTCTCTCTCTCTTTCTTTCTCTCTCTCTCTCTTTCTCTCTTTCTTTCTTTCTTTCTTTCTTTCTTTCTTTCTTTCTTTCTTTCTTTCTTTCTTTCTTTCTTTCTTTCTTTCTTTCTTTCTTTCTTTCCTAGGGCTTAAACTCAGGGCCTGGGCATTGTCTCTGAGCATCTTTTGATCAAGGCTAGTGTTCTACCACTTGAGCCACAGCTCCATTTTTAACTTGTTTTGGAGATAAGAGTCTCACATACTTTCCAGCTCAGCCAGCATTGAACTGTTGTCCTCTGATCCCAATCTTCTGAGTAGCAAGGATTACAGACATGGTGTAACAGCACATTTCTTTGTTTTTGTTTTTTACCAGTCCTAGAGCTTGAACATCAGGCCTGAGCACTGGCCCTAAGCTTCCTTGTTCAAGGCTTGTGCTGTACCACTTGAGCCACAGCTTCACTTTTGGTTTTTTAGTGGTTAATCGGAGATAAAAGTCTTATGTATTTTCCTGTCCTGGCAGGCTTTGAACTGTGATCCTCAGATCTTAACCTTCTCAGTAGCTAGGATTATAGATGAAGCACAATTTTTTAATGTTCTGTTTTAGAGCAGAGTGAGAAATTGTATTGACTGTCTTTGTTGTGTTACGATAATTAAATATCAGAGAGATTATTTTATAAACTAACTGACATGTGTAGCTGGCCTCTGTTGAGGGCCTCAGTCTTCATGAAAGTCCACTTTTATGAGAACTTTTTTTTTTGTGCCAGATCTGGGGCTTAAACTCAGGGCCTGGGCATTGTCCCTGAGCTTTTTATTATTATTATTATTATGAAAATGCCATACAGAGGGGTTACAATTACATGGGCAAGAGTCTCTGAGCTTCTTTTGCTCAAGGTTAGCATTCTACCACTTGAGCCACAGTGCCCCTTCTGACTTTTTCTGTGTATGTGGTACTGAGGAATTGAAGCGAGAGCTTCATCCATGCTAGGAAAGCACTCTACATTCCCAACTCTTTTTTTTTTTTGGGGGGGGGGGGAGGGTTGGTCGTGGGGCTTGAACTTACTCCTACAGACCTAACTGCTCTGAGAAATCAGAATTAATTTTTATAGTCCAGTTAACCTTTCATTAGACCCTATCTCTTAAAAGTCCCATCCCTCCATCTTTCAATGTTATTAGATGGATATGGACTTTCCAACACATGGATCTTTGGGGGATAGGCCATAATGAAAACATAGCAATGTCTTATTTGTTTGTTAGAGGAATGTTGAAAGGTCAGATTAGCACATTATGATTATGGAAACTTAAAAAATTCTTTTTTTTAATTTTTTTTATTTTTTGGGTCAGGTTGTGAGGCCTGAACTCTGGGCCTGGGTACTGTCCCTCAGCTCTTTAGCTCAAGGCTAGGGCTCTACCACTTGAGCCCACAGTGCCACTCCCAGCTTTTTTCTTTTTTTTTTTGTTGGTCGTGGGGCTTGAACTCTGGGCCTGGGCGCTGTCCCTCAGCTCTTCAGCTCAAGGCAAGCGCTCTACCACTTGAGCTACAGCGCCACTTCCGGTTTTCTGGTGGTTTATTGGAGATAGGAGTCTCACGGCCTCTCCTGCCCAGGCTGGCTTTGAACCACAATCCTCAGATCTCAGCCTCCTGAGTAGCTAGGATTACAGGCATGAGCCACCAGCGCCCGGCTCCGGCTTTTTTCTTATGTAGTGCTGAGGAATCGAACCCAGGGCCTCAGGCAAGCACTCTACCACTGAACTACCTTCCCAGCCCTGGAAGCTTAAAAAATTCTAAAAAAAAAATACTTTCTGCTTTTTTAAAGTATGTATAATTTAATGCTTTTATGTAATTTAATGCTTTGCACACTAGTTTGCTTATATTTACAAGTTTGCTTATAAATACAAGTTTTTGTTTTTCCCCTTGAAATTCTAGGTTGTAGCTGCTTGTGCTATGCCAGTAATGAAAGGTTGGAATATCCTGACAAACTCAGAAAAAACTAAGAAAGCCAGGTATTTACTAATGTAGTTGATTTTCTTTCTTGCTATTTTTTTTCTCAGTATTAAAGATTGAATCTTAGGCTTTTTACATGTTTGACAGGCACTCCTGTTGCTTGAGCTCTACTCCCAGACCTTTAGTTTTTATTTCATGTTTGAGATAGGGTCTTTTTACCTTTGTCTAAGCTAGCCTAGAAAAACTCAACAATCCTGCTTCCACTTCTGGAGCTGGAATTAAAGGACTGTGCCACCATGTCTGTATGTAGCAGACCTTCTTAGCATGATGTTTAGAAGTATCTTACAGTTGTGGAGTTTAGTGTCAAACTAGAAAGAAGTTGCTTTACTTATTTATTTGGGGGAAGGGTTGATTGTGGGGCTTGAACTCAGGGCCTGGGTGCTGTCTCTGAGCCTCTTTGTGTTCAAGTCTAGCTAGCACTCTATCATTTGAGCCACAGTGCCACTTCCAGTTTTTGAGTGTTTAATTGGCGATAATAGTCTCACAGGGACTTTGTGCCAGGACTGGCTTGGAATTGTGATCCTCAACTCAGCCTCTTGAGTAGCAAGGATTACAAGTTTGAGTCACCAGCTGCCTGGCTGATGTGCTTTACTCCTTTTGTTGTTGGTGGTGGTGGTCATGGGGCTTGAACTCTGGGCTTGGGTACTGTCCCTCAGCCCTTCAGCTTAAGGTGAGCACTCTACCACTTGAGCCACAGGGCCACTTCTGGTTTCTGGTGGTTAACTGGAGATAAGAGTCTTATAGACTTTACTGCCTGGGCTGGCTTTGAACCGTGATCCTCATATCTCAGCCTCCTGAGTAGCTAGGATTACAGGCGTGTGCCATGGGCGCCTGGCTGCTTTCCTTTTAAGAGCAGCAAAAAGTACACAGCAGAATGGTCAATTGAGAGACATTTTGGTATTCAGTTTGATACGGGATCACCATTAAAATCCCTTAATTTACTCAACTAGTGATGAAGCTCCTAGAATTTCAGCCTGAGCAGAATTGTTTCAGTTACATATTACCAGCTGCTGTGACTGGTTATTATTAACTTTTTATGTTATGATACTGATAGTCAAACCCAGGGATTTGTGCATATTAGTCATGCACTGAGCTTCTCTTCATTTTCATTTTGAATTAGTATGAAGATTTTCAGCAGTTTTTTTGGTTTATGTGTGTGCACACTTGTGTGTGTGTTGATGTGTGCCATAATGACTTCTAACAATATATAATTACCAAAGTTGCTAAGCCAGTGGTGTATGCCTATAATCAGTTACTCAGGAGGCTGAAATCTGAGATTCACAGTTGAAGCCAGCAGGCAGGAAAGTCAAAGAGACTCTTTACTCCACTTTAACCAGCCAAAAATACTGGAAGTGGAGGTGTGACTCATGTAATCGAGTGTCAGATGTGAACTAAACCGCTAAGGACCAATGCCCAACACCTGAGTTCAAACTCAGTGGCACACATCAACACACACACAAGTGTGCACACACATAAACCAAAAAAACTGCTGAAAATCTTCATACTAATTCAAAATGAAAATGAAGAGAAGCTCAGTGCATGACTAATATGCACAAATCCCTGGGTTTGACTATCAGTATCATAACATAAAAAGTTAATAATAACCAGTCACAGCAGCTGGTAATATGTAACTGAAACAATTCTGCTCAGGCTGAAATTCTAGGTTTAAACAGCACCCCTTGTACAACAAATAAAAAAATAAACTATTTCAGGGCGGAGGTATAGCTCAATGGTAGAGCACTTTCCTAGCATGCAGTGGCCTTGGGCTTGATCCTCAACACTGAAAAAATCATAGTTTCCTAGAATCTATACTATTTTATTCTTTTTTTTTGGTTTTGTTTTGTTTTTTGTCGGTCGTGGGGCTTGAACTCTGGACCTGGGCGCTGTCCCTCAGCTCTTCAGCTCAAGGCGAGCGCTCTACCACTTGAGCTACAGCACCACTTCCAGTTTTCTAGTGGTTTATTGGAGATAGGAGTCTCACAGTCTCTTCTGCCGGGGCTGGCTTTGAACCGTGATCCTCAGATCTCAGCCTCCTGAATAGCTAGGATTACAGGCGTGAGCCACCGGCGCCCGGCTATACTATTTTATTCTTAACCTTATAAACATTTTCTACATTGTACTCTTAGTCCTACTTGAATGATATATTGCCATTTCTATAACAAATATAAAGCTAATAGTAACTCTAATAAAGTATCTGTGAAGTTTTTTTTTTAATCGTTTTTTTTTTTGTCCGTCATGGAGTTTGAACTCTGGGCCTGAGCACTGTCCCTCAGCTCTTCAGCTCAAGGCTAGTGCTCTACCACTTGAGCTACAGCACCACTTCCGTTTTTTTCTAGTGGTTTATTGAAGACAAGAGTTTCATGGTCTTTCCTGCCCGGGCTGGCTTTGAACCACAATCGTCAGATCTCAGCCTCCTTAGTAGCTAGGATTACAGGCATGAGCCACCAGTGCCCGGCTTACTGTGAAGATTATTTAAATAGCCTATATAAATAAAGTTTTTTGAGTGATAGGTATTTGTATCATTTTATATTATTATATATTATATATATTACAATTTTTCATACAGAGAAGGTGTGATGGAGTTCTTACTAGCAAATCATCCTTTGGACTGTCCTATTTGTGACCAGGGTGGAGAATGTGATCTGCAGGTATCTGATAGACCTTTGTAAATCTTTTTGATTTTCTTGTTTTAATTTCATTAGCAGCAGTAGATTTAACTATTTCCTAATCTACTTAAGGACCAGTCCATGATGTTTGGAAGTGATCGAAGCCGGTTTTTAGAGGGGAAACGTGCAGTAGAAGACAAGAACATCGGGCCATTGGTAAAGACCATTATGACTAGGTGCATTCAGTGTACCCGGTGCATCAGGTACTTTTTGTCCTTCTGTCTTCCAGAATATTATGGGGACCTTACTAGCCCTAAAATTTAGTGAATAACACATCTGGGAAGAATGACAAGTTTAGTAGAAGAATGAACTGTTTTTAATGGATTGTTGGGGCGGGGGTGGGAGTGTAGGGGTGGAGTTGTTCACTTTTAGTATAAACTTTCAGTTTGATTTTTAAATTAATAATCTATAAACATTCTGTGATAACTTGCCAAGCTTATACATATGGTTTGTACAATTTTCTGTTTGTATATTATACCTTAAATTAATAGCAAAAATTCAAGGACTATTCTTGCCATTGAAAATAACTAATGCCTTTTTAGAGTTTCAAAGTTCATTATCCTTATGACTAGGAAATAACTTTGCTAGACCCAACCATTTGATGATAAATGTTTATATTCTAGGTTTGCGAGTGAGATTGCAGGAGTAGATGATTTGGGAACAACAGGCAGAGGAAATGAAATGCAAGTTGGAACATACGTAGAGAAGATGTTTATGTCTGAATTATCTGGGAATGTTATTGATATCTGCCCCGTGGGTGCCCTAACCTCTAAGCCCTATGCCTTTACTGCCCGACCTTGGGAAACAAGGTATTTATCTTTCATTTTGGGTCAGCTTGTTTTTTTTTAATTTTGACTGCTATTCAAAAGGTTCTGTGTCATTGTCTTCCTAAATTTTAATTGGTTTGATCTGTAAACATTCTTTTATTTGAAGATAAGTAATTAGATTAAAGGATAGGATGAACTTGTACAAATAAATTGTAGTTTTCTAGGATACTATGTTTAAGTACCTAACCACTTTTTTTTAACCTGTTCTAAGGAGTAAAAAAAGTCTTGATGAGCCAGGCGCCGGTGGCTCATACCTGTAATCCTAATTACTCAGGAGGCTGAGATCTGAGGATCTCGATTCAAAGCCAGCCTGGGCAGGAAAGTCTGTGAGACTCTTATGGCCAATAAACCACTAGAAAACAAGAAGTGGCACTGTGGCTCTAGTCTTAGAGTGCTCGCCTGGAGCTGAAGAGCACAGAGACAGCGCCCAAGCCCAGAGTTCAAGCCCCACGACCAAAAAAAAAAAAGTCTTGATCCTTTTATAGTCTCTACTGTGAAGTTTCAACTGGCTGTTACACTTTATTTAACTAGTTCCCCTTTTTTGTATGTGAGTTTGTTGGTTGTGAGGCTTGAACTTGGGGTGTGGGCACTGTCTCTGAGCTCTTTTGCTCCAGGCTAGTGCTCTACCACTTTGAGCTACACCTCCACTACTGGTTTTCTGGTGATTAATTGGAGATAAGAGTTTCACAGACTTTCCTGTCTTTTGGGGCTGGCTTTGAACTGTGATCACCAGAACTCAGCCTCTTGAGTACCTAGGATTACAGGCGTGAGCCACCTGTATCCTGCTGTGGCAATTTCATTGTCAACATAAATAACAAACTGGGTGCTGGTCACTTGCCCCTGTAATCCTAGCTATTCAGGAGGCTGAGATTTGAGGATCGAGGTTCAAAGCCTGCCTGGGAAGGAAAGTCTTTGAGACTTAACTCCAATTATCTCCGGAAGTGGAGTTGTGGCTCAAAGCAATAGAGCATTACCCTTGAGCAGAAAAGCTCAGAAACAGTACCCAGGGCCTGAGTTCAAGCCCCATAACTGACACCCACCCCCCAAAAAAATCGTCCCATATTTAATTCCTTCAATTTGATCTCTGTCAGAAAAATAGTTTTAAAGGTTATACCACATTAAGAATTTAGGTGATAAGCCGGGCGCTGGTGGCTCATGCCTGTAATCCTAGCTACTCAGGAGGCTGAGATCTGAGGATTGCGGTTCAAAGCCAGCCGGGCAGGAAAGACCGTGAGACTCCTATCTCCAATAAACCACTAGAAAACCGAAGTGGCGCTGTAGCTCAAGTGGTAGAGTGCTCGCCTTGAGCTGAAGAGCTGAGGGACAGCGCCCAGGTCCAGAGTTCAAGCCCCACGACCGACAAAAAAAAAAAGAATTTAGGTGATGATTTACAATATGAAGATTTTTAGTACTATTTTTCTGAAATTGAGAATAAGAATTGTTAATCTTTTTTTATAAATCAGCTATTAGAAACTTTATTTTCACAACATAGTATGTGTGTATATTTTTTCAGAAAGACAGAATCCATTGATGTAATGGATGCAATTGGAAGTAATATTATAGTGAGCACGAGAACTGGAGAGGTGATGAGGATTTTGCCACGGATGCATGAGGACATCAATGAAGAATGGATCTCTGATAAAACCCGGTATTGTTTTACTGAACTTTTGCATTTGATGAGAAATCATTATATAATAATTTTTATAATTTTTCATTTGCAAATTAGTTAATGAAAATAATACTATGGAAGTCTGAGAGATTTATTCATTTTATTATTGCCAGTACTGGGGCTTGAACTCCAGGTTTTGTACTCTGGGATGACTTTCTTGCTTATGGCTGGCAGTCAAACCTTGAACCATACTTCCAGACTTGCATTATGCTTGCTAATTGGAAATAGACTTTCGGAGACTTTTCTGTGCAGGCTGGCTTCAAAATGTGATGCTGTAGGTCTTAGCCTCCTGAATAGCTGCGATTAAAGGTATAAGCCACTAGCACTGGCTAAGTCTGAGATTTTATATACAAATGGGAAAAAACAATTCTGGATCGATCTATTGCTAGTTTTCATATTAAATTGGATATAAAGAATTTTCCTCCCATCTAGCGAATTTAAAGTAGAGTAATTTACGTTAAATATAGGAATTTGCACAACATAATCTCAATAAAGTAGCAGTACTCAAGTTCTATGATTTTCAGCTATGTCTTTTGGTTTTGGGAGATATTTTTTTGGTAGTTCTTAGGTTTCAACACAGGAGCTCACACTTACTAAGCAATACTCTCTATCACTTGAACTACCCTGCCAGTCCTTTTATGTTGGTTATTTTTGCAATAGGTCTTACTTTATGACCTGGACTGCAGTCTTCCTGTTTTTTCTTTCACCATGGGTGGGATATAGAGGTGTTTTTGTTTGTGTCTGCGCATGCGCACTGCTTTTTTGGGTGGTGTTTGTTATTGTTGTTGTTCGTGGTCACAAGAGTCTGATTCCCTTTATCTTACTTCTTAGATGCTTTTTTTTTTTTTGTCAGTTGTGGGTGGGCTTGAACTCTGGATCTCTTCAGCTCAAGGCAAGCACTCTGACCGCTTGAGCCACAGCACTGCTTCCGGCTTTTTTCTGCTGATGTTGAGGACTCAAACTCAGGGCCTCATGCATGGGAGGCAAGCACTCTACCATTGAGCCACCTTCCCAGCCCCTATCTCATTTCTTAAGTAATAGAATTGTGAGCTTGAGCCACTGTGCCTCCTGATCATATCTTTTTGTTGTTGTTGTAAGTTTTAAGATTACTCAGATTAGAAATTTAAGAAACTTTTTTTTTTTTTTTGTATTTGTGAACATACTGTACAGAGGTGATAGGAAATGCTCTTATCACTCAAGATGCACCCC
>NW_012267217.1:42371667-42396177 GCF_000151885.1 Dipodomys ordii | reverse complement strand
TTGTAAGTTTTAAGATTACTCAGATTAGAAATTTAAGAAACTTTTTTTTTTTTTTTGGTATGCAGAGGATTCAATCTGGGACTTTGCACATGATAGGAAATGCTCTTATCACTCAAGATGCACCCCTAGCTCCAAATCAGACCTTATTAGATAGTAGTTTGGTTTTAAGAATTGCTCATAAAATAATCTTTACTATCCCACAAAAAGTTGTGGGATAGTAATATCTAGAGATTTATTCTAGTTGTCACTTTAACCAATTGTATATTTATAGATTTTAAACCTGAAAATTATAGTTGCTGGCTGGGTGCTGATGGCTCACACCTGTAATCCTAGCTACTCAGGAGGCTGAGATCTGAGGGTTGCAGTTCAAAACCAGCCCAGGAAAGGCTGTGAGACTTACTACTTAGAAAAAGCTGGAAGTGGTGTTGTGGCTCAAGTGGTAGTGTGCTAGTCTTGAGCAAAATAAAGCTCAAGGACAGTGTCCAGGCCCTGAGTTCAAACCCCATGACCAACAACAAAAAATTATAATTGCTTCTTTACTGAGATTCTATAAATGATGTGTTTCTTTTGTCTAGATTTGCCTATGATGGGCTGAAACGTCAAAGACTTACTGAGCCAATGGTCAGAAATGAAAGAGGGCTTTTAACCTATACCTCCTGGGAGGATGCACTCTCTCGTGTAGCTGGAATGGTAAAATTTTTAAATATTAAAGAAAAGGAGTGAAGAGAGAGAAAAGGAAAGAAATATAAAATAATTAGTGTGCAACTTTTAAGAAATAGTTTTGCCATAAGTTAATGGAATGGGTCTCTCTGTTTTGTATTATAAAGATTATAATTAATCTTCCATTTGATAGTTATGATTATAATTAATCTTCCATTTGATAGTTATTGAAAGCTGTATATTAGATGTTATGCTGAATATGGGAATATAAAGACCACGAACACAAAATCTTTACCTACCAGAATGCTATTGTTTAGAAAGAAACATACTAAGTAGGTACAATTTGTGGACTGATTTGAGAGAAAGCACATAGGAATAAGAGACCTAATTAAAACAAGAGTACCAAGAAGCCTTCCTATAAGATGTTGTTTGTTTGTTTTAGTAAATCCTGAAAATAAATATGATCTTGTCAGCATAAGAAGAGAATTGGGGGGCGGGGAAGGTGGCTCAGTGGTAGAGTGCTTGCCTTGCATGCATGAGGCTCTGGGTTTGATTCCTCAGCACCACAAAAGCAGGAAAAGCTGAAAGTGGTGCTGTGGTCAAGTGGTAGAGTGTTAGCCTTGAGCTGAAGAGCTGAGGGACAGTGCCCAGGGCCAGAGTTCAGGCCCCATGACCTACAAAAAAAAAAAGAAGAGAATTGGGTCATACCCAGTGGTTTATGTGTGCTTAGCATGAATGAAGCCTTGTGTTTCATTTCAAAGAAGAAAAAAAGCAAAAGGAATAGTTTTCTGGATAGAAAAGTCAAGATAAACACAGAATTAAGGCCTAGAGGGGATAGTACTTCAGAAGTGGTCACATTTCTAGTAACTGACTCCATAATCTTCATTCTCTAGACTTCATTTTTCAGCTCCTTTGTTCCTAACTAGAAGACTTCCCTCTAAGATGATAACTAGCTTTACCTCACACGCACCTCTACTGTTTGCACTTTTAGATTAGATAATAAAACTAAAAGTGTGTTACTTTCTTGGTACATAAGAATGATTATTATTGCTGGGCACCGGTGGCTCACACCTGTAATCCTAGCTACTCAGGAAGCTGAGATCTGAGGATCATGGTTCAAAGCTAGCCCAGGCAGGAAAGTCTATGAGACTCATGTTTTTTTTTTGTCTGTTGTGGGGCTTGAACTCTGAGCCTGGGTGCTGCCTGTCCTCAGCTCTTCAACTCAAAGCTAGTGCTCTACCACTTGAGCCTAGCTCCACTTCCGATTTTCTGAATAGTTTATTGGAGATAAGAGTTTCAGGGACTTTTCCTGCCTGGGCTGGCTTTGAACCGTGATCCCCAGATCTCAGCCTCCTGAGTAGCTAGGATTACAGGCGTGAGCCACGGGCACCTGGCTGTCTGTGAGACACTTATCTCCAATATACCACTAGAAAACCAGAAGTGGCGCTGTGGCTTAAGCGGTAGAGCGCTCGCCTTGAGCTGAAGAGTACAGGGACAGCGCCCAAGCCCAGAGTTCAAGCCCCATGACTGAGCAAAAAATATATATATATATATATTCTTTCTTCTGAGCAACTCATTGCTTACTATATGTTTGTCATTGATTTGCTTATTATCCATTTCTAGTTGCAGAGCTTTCAAGGTAAAGAGGTGGCAGCAATTGCCGGTGGTTTGGTGGATGCTGAAGCCCTGGTAGCTCTGAAAGATATACTGAATAGAGTGGATTCTGACATCTTATGTACTGAAGAGATCTTCCCCACTGCAGGAGCTGGGTGAGAAATAGGAAGCTATGGTCCAGGTTCACATTATTTCTTTCAATTACAGTTATGTGTAAAAGACATTGGTGGTATACAGTGTATTCTCCAAAATAGTCACCAGTGCCATTTTACTTATAGACCAAAATGAAACCAAGAGCTAAAGGAGAATTTAGGAGATTTAGTTAATAATAAGTATTAGAACTTTGTTTTAATTTAGACATGTTTCATGAAATTTTGGGGGAGTGCCAGGTGTTTTCAGCTTTAAAGAAAACTCATATTTTAAATATTGTATTTCTAGTACGGATTTGCGTTCCAATTACCTCCTAAATACAACAATTGCTGGTGTGGAAGAAGCAGATGTAATCCTTCTGGTTGGTACAAATCCACGTTTTGAAGCACCACTATTTAATGCTAGAATTCGAAAGAGGTTAGTAATATATAGAGTTTTTTTTTAAGTATGTGATTTTTTTTGTTTGTTTGATAAATATTTTAGTTGATTCCTAGTATTCATTGTAGTCAGACTAAATAATTACTAAAGGTAATTGAAGGACAGTTTTAAAAAGGTCTGTCTGACTACCTCCCACCATATCATCTCTTTAATAAATTTATTTTTTATTAAATATATAGTAATATATATTTATATACTTTTTTTTTTTTGCTGGTCATGGGGCCTGAACTTGGTCTGAGTGCTGTCCCTCAGCTCTTTATCTCTGGGCTAGCGTTCTACCACTTGAGCCATAGTGACACTTCTAGCTTTTTCTGCTTATGTGGTGCTGAGGAATTGAACCCAGGGCCTCATGCATGTCAGGCAAGCACTCTACCATTGAATATTCTTAATATTGGGGTTTGACCCAGGGCCTTACACTTGCTAATTAAATGTATTACCACTGGAACTATGCCCCATTTTGTTTTCAAAATAGAGTCTCACTATTTTTTCCCAGGCTGGCCTTGAACTAAGTAACTAACCCACTTCCTTCCCTCCCTCCCTCCTTCCCTCCCTTCCTCCCTCCTTTCCTCCTTTCCTTTTCTCCTCCTTTCTCACTCTCTCTAAAAATGCAAGAATTTATTTTGTAATTATAGACTTAGAAACAATTGGCCTTAATTTTTTTGTTTGTTTTGTTTTGTGCCTGGGTTGAATTCAGGGCCTATATGCTGTCCTGAGCTAGTTCTTTCTAATGCATTTGAACCATGATCCTCTGGATCTGGTTCAGCCTCCTGAATGCTCAGGCCTTGCGTTTTGGTAGCTTTGTTTTTGGAGAGTGTCAGTTACTACAGTTTGAACTCAGAGCCTTATACTTGCTGACTGGTCAGGTGCTCTATTGCTGACCCATCTTTCTAGTGTATGCCTGGACCATACTCCTATTTTATGTTTCCCACAGTTGAAGTGACAGGCAGATGCCTCCATACCCAGCTTCTGTTGAAATGGACATTCATGAACTTTTTTCCTCCAGTCTGGCCTGGAACCATGATTCTTTCACTCCCTCCCAAGTAGCTGATAACGATGCGTGCCACTGTTCCCAGCTGTTCGTTGAGGAGTGCTCTTGTGAACTGCTGGCCTCAAACAGCAGACCTCATGATCTAAGACTGCCAAGTAGCCAAGATTACACACTTGAACCTCATGCCCAGCTCTGTTAGCTTTTTACTTTAAAATAACTTAGGATACTTAAAATAGTCTTAAAATTCTCATTTACTTATATTATTTACAAATAATGTTAAATGAAGTTAACAATATGCCATACTTTATGGTATATACTCTTTGTACAGATATAGACGTGAGTATAATTTTCTGAATTATCTGGAAATAACTTACAAACATAATAGCCTTTTATTCTTAAATACTTCAGTGTATGTTGCCTAAAATAAAATCATTCTCTTAAGAAATTTAGTATTAAAAAAAAAAAAAAGAAATTTAGTATTCAGCCAAGAGCCAGTGGCTCATGCCTGTGTTCCTAGCTACTCATGAGACTGAGATCTGAGGAATGAGGTTTGAAGCTAGCCCTTGCAGAAGGTCTGAGAGATTTATACCCAGTAGACCAGCAAAAAAACTGGACTAGAGGTTTTATTCAAGTAGTAGAGTACCAGCCGTGAGTAAGAAAGCTGAGTAAGACCCAGAGTTTAAGTACCAGTACTGGTATAAAACATAAAAAACAAGAGGAGGGTAGTGGGGAAAGGAAAGAAAAATCCCAATATTGATATAAGATCACCTAATCTACAAAAAAGAAAGATTTAATATTGATACAAGTTACGTAGTTCACAATTTATATTCAGCTTTCAAAAAGTTTTCCAGGGCCGGGCGCTGGTGGCTCACGCCTGTAATCCTAGCTACTCAGGAGGCTGAGATCTGAGGATCACGGTTCAAAGCCAGCCCGGGCAGGAAAGACCGTGAGACTCCTATCTCCAATAAACCACCAAAAAAAAAACGGGAAGTGGCGCTGTAGCTCAAAGTGGTAGAGCGCTCGCCTTGAGCTGAAGAGCTGAGGGACAGCTCCCAGGCCCAGAGTTCAAGCCCCACGACCGACAAAAAAAAAAAAAAAAAGTTTTCCAGGGCTGGGATGTAGCTCAGTGGCAAAGTACTTGCCTAGCAAGTGCAATGCCCTGGTTCCATCCCCAGTACCAAAAAAGAAAAGACAAAAAAAAAATACAGTTAAAAAAAAAAAAAACCAACCCTTGGGCTGGGAAGGTGGCTCAGTGGTAGAGCACTTGCCTTGCAAAAAGCTTTCCATAATTTCTGATATAACAATTTAATATTTTCAGCCGGGCGCTGGTGGCTCACGCCTGTAATCCTAGCTACTCAGGAGGCTGAGATCTGAGGATCACGGTTCAAAGCCAGCCCGGGCAGGAGAGACCATGAGACTCCTATCTCCAATAAACCACCAGAAAACCGGAAGTGGTGCTGTAGCTCAAGTGGTAGAGCACTCGCCTTGAGCTGAAGAGCTGAAGGACAGCACCCAGGCCCAGAGTTCAAGCCCCACGACCAACAAAAAAAAAAAAAAATTAATATTTTCTGTTCAGCATCCAAGCATCCATTCTAAAGTTACACTTTGCAAGCAGTGGCATGACTTTTCAGAGCCCCGTTTTGTTTGCAGGCTTTGCTTGTATGCACCTACATGTTTGTCAGTGTCAGTACTGGGCCTTGAACTTGGGGCTGGATTCTATCCCTGAGCCCCTCTCTCCCTATCTCTCTCTTTCTCAATGTTAGTGCTTTATCACTTGAGCCACAGATCTACTCCCAGCAATTTTTTTTTCTTTTTGGTAGTTCATTGGAGGTAAGAGCCTCACAGGCTTTCCTTCCCTGGCTGGCTTCAAACTGTGTTCTTCAGATCTCAGCCTCCATAGTAGCTAGGATTGTAGACATGAGCCACCAGTGCCTGGCCCCAATATTTTTTTTTTTTTGAGACTTACTAAAACCATGTAATTTAATGTCTACATTGGGAAACTAAAAAGAGGTAGCTGTTTATTATTTCCTGCTAACAGATAAAAACTAGTACTGTCAACAAACCACAATATGTGGTCACACTTAAAATTTCATGAAGTAAGTAGATCCATAGTTATTGAGTGCAAATAATATATGCATAAGTTCATTTACATGAACTGTTGCCATTAATAAGTAAAAAGATAATTGCTATGCAAATACTGTGAACTTAAAACTTCAGATTAGTTATTCTGAGTCTTTGTTAGCATTTACAATTAGCATCCCTGTGTACCAAATTAGTGCATTGAATTGCTTTGGCATGTATTTTTGTAACTATTACATAAATTATGTCTGGTAAGGATAATTACTCTGAGTTCTTCTGTACTTAACATTTTGTAATTGTAAATAGACATAGGATCTTACGTTGTTGAGACAAACTTGTATTTTACTTATTTAGCTCTTGAGACAAACTTGTATTTTACTTATTTAGCTCTAAAAACAATGTTTTTATTTCAGCTGGCTTCATAATGATTTAAAAGTGGCCCTCATAGGCAGTCCAGTGGACCTCACTTATACATATGATCACCTGGGAGACTCCCCCCAAATTCTGCAGGACATTGCTTCGGGCAGCCATTCATTCAGCCAGGTGATCTCAAGTTATATGTGTCTACCATTATTGTTCTTTATTTTAAAAATATTGCTATTTTTTAAGTTTACTAGCTTTGTAATAACAGAATGGTTATGATTAGAAGTTTTAACAGTAACGCAAAAGGACATGGAAGAAAGTACAGCATGGGGCTGGGGATATAACTCACTGGTAGATGAACTCTTGCCTCTTCCATGTGATTCTTCAAAGAAATCTCATCCTGTATATTTTTGCCTGTTCGTGGCAGTATTGGTGTTTGAACTCAGAGACTTACTCTGTCTAGGCTGGCTAGCCTTGTTTTTTTGCTGTCTGTATTTGAGTAGGGTATCAAGAATTTTTCTGCTTGGGCTGGACTCAAAATGCTATCCAGCTCTCAACTTCCCGAGTAGGTATGATTATAGATTTGAGCTATTGGCACTTGGTTCTATGTTTTTTTTCTTCTCTGTTCTTTATGTAACTCATTAATCTTTTTTTAAAATTAGGTTTCTAATTTCTTGAGATCTTGTTTCCTGAGAATGTCTATTATATTCCTGTTGAAATAGTTTGTTATAGTCTAAAATAATACTTTGATCATACTTGTCATACTATTTTCCGTTTTCCTTTTGTTTTCTAATTGCCATTGCTTGTTTGAACTTGGGACTTCATGCTTGATTGGATTGCTTGCTTGGTTTTTGCTGTATATTTTGAAGAACCTTGTGGACTTTGCTCTGGTTGACTTCAAACTTGTCTTCTGGATTTCAGCCTCCTGAGTAGCTAAGATTATAGGCATGAGCCACCAGCACCTGGCTGCTCATTTTTTGAAGTGAGAAAGAGTATGCTAGTGTGTGTGTGTGTGTGTGTGTGTGTGTGTGTGTGTGTGTGTGTGTGTGTGTGTGTGTGACAGACAGAGAGTCAGTTCTTGGACTTGAACTCAGCACCTAGATGCTGTCCATGAGCTTTTTTTTGTTCAAGGCTAATACTCTATCATTTTCCACTTTCAGTTTTGGGGTAGCTAATTGGAGATGAGAATTTCATGGACTTCCTAGCTTTGTACTAGCATCCTCAGATCTCAGCCTCCTGAGTAGCTAGGATTACAGAAGTGAGCTACTGGCACCCAGTTTAATTCTCTGATTTCTTTTAGCTGTTGTTTGGGAGACAAAGTCTTGCTAAGTAGCCCAAGCTGACCTTGAACTCACAGTCATCCTGCCTCAGACTTGTCAGTGCTAAAATTACAGGTGTACATCATCATGCCTAGCTATATGCCAGTTCTTTTCATTGTGAGCAGCTATATAGTTAGAGTTTAGTTCACTTGCAATACTTTTTTATTTTTTGGGGGTCCGGTCGTGGGGCCTGAACTCTGGGCCTGGGCGCTGTCCCTCAGCTCTTCAGCTCAAGGCTAGCGCTCTACCACTTCAGCCACAGCGCCACTTCTGGCTTTTTCTGTTTATGTGGTGCTAGGAATCGAACCCAGGGTCTCATATATGCAAGGCAAGCACTCTACCACTGAGCCACCTTTCCCAGTTCTTCATTGTTTTGTACCAGTCCTGGGGCTTTTGCTCAGGGCCTGGGCTTCTTTTGCTCAAGGCTAACATTGTTAATTGGAGATAAACAGTCTTATGGGCTTTTCTGCCTGGGCTGGTTTCAAAGATCCTCAACTCTCAGCCTCCTGAGTAGCTAGGATTACAGGCGTGAGCCACCAGCGCCCGGCTGAAAGCAAATTTTTTTGTTGTTGATCATGGAACTTGAACTGTGGGCCTGGGTGCTGTCTCTCAGCTCTTCAGCTCAAGGCGAGCGCTCTACCACTTGAGCTATAGCGCCACTTCCGGTTTTCTGGTGGTTTATTGGAGATAGGAGTCTCACAGTCTTTCCTGCCCGGGCTGGCTTTGAACCGTGATCCTCAGATCTCAGCCTCCTGAGTAGCTAGGATTACAGGCGTGAGCCACCAGCGCCCGGCTGAAAGCAAATTTTTTTGTTGTTGATCATGGAACTTGAACTGTGGGCCTGGGTGCTGTCTCTCAGCTCTTCAGCTCAAGGCTAGCACTCTACCACTTCAGCCACAGCGCCACTTCTGGCTTTTTCTGTTTATGTGGTGCTAGGAATCGAACCCAGGGTCTCATATATGCAAGGCAAGCACTCTACCACTGAGCCACCTTTCCCAGTTCTTCATTGTTTTGTACCAGTCCTGGGGCTTTTGCTCAGGGCCTGGGCTTCTTTTGCTCAAGGCTAACATTGTTAATTGGAGATAAACAGTCTTATGGGCTTTTCTGCCTGGGCTGGTTTCAAAGATCCTCAACTCTCAGCCTCCTGAGTAGCTAGGGTTACAGGCATGAGCCCTGCTCATTTTGTTATTATTAAGATGTTATTATACAGAGAGGTTACCATTTCATAAATCAGGTAATGAGTATATTTCTTTCTTACGACAGTTTTTCCCTTCCTTTACTATTACCGTTTCCCACTCCATCACTGCCCACAACACATTGAATTTTTTATACTAATAATACTGTTGCATTCTAAAACTCTTTAACTCTTTCCCAGGATTGCGAGCCAGGTAGCTGCTTTAGACCTTGGTTATAAACCTGGGGTAGAAGCAATTCGCAAGCACCCTCCCAAAATGCTGTTTCTGCTGGGAGCAGATGGAGGTTGTATCACACGACAGGACTTACCAAAAGATTGCTTCATTGTTTATCAAGGTAAATAGCACCCATGATCCCCAAAACAGAAGAGAATTTGTGTGTGTGTGTGTGTGTGTACTGTTTTTTTGTTTTTTGTTTTTTTTTTGAAATGGTCTTGTTATGTAGCCCAGGCTAGCCTTGAACTCCCCCTGCCTGCCTCAGCCTCCTAAGCGCTGGGATTCAAAATAGGCACCACCATGCCCACCTTGTGCCACAACATCTGATTCATTGTATATAGTAAACTGTTTAGCACTAGGAGTTGTAGCACATTATGAGGTGAGCCTACATTTGTGTGTGTGCGTGCACGCGCACGCGTGCTTATGGAGTAATCACAAAAACTATTTGGTGGACTGAATTGTTTTGCATTTGAGATTTGTCTCCCCCAACCAATTCTTGAAAACAATCCACTGGTATTATCATAATGTCATAGTTCACATCACTAAGAATAATTACCTTCTGTTACTTAAGAATTAAGAATTAGGGCTGGGAAGGTGGCTCAGTAGTAGAGTGCTTGCCTGGCATGCATGAGGCTCTGGGTTCGATTCCTCAGCACCACATAAACAGAAAAAGCCAGAAGTGGCGCTGTGGCTGAAGTGGTAGAGCGCTAGCCTTGAGCTGAAATAAATGCTCAGGGACATTGCCCAGGCCCAGTGTTCAAGCCCCACAACTGACCAAAAACGAAAAAACAAAAACTAAGAATTCGAAAATTAGAAGCAATCCTAATGTTCATAGGATTAGTTAAATTATGTCTTATAAAGTACACACATAATCCTGAGGATTGTAAATTCAAGGCTAACATGGACTACATAGTAAAACACCCTGTGTCAAATAAAGAATATTTACATTGTTACTAAGAGAAATCACTTTTATACAAGCAGTGTGAAATTATTTAAGTCCTTCATTAAGAGGACATTTAGTGAATTAACCTTTCGTTGTTGTGTGGAGATCAAACCCAGGGCCTGGGCATATTAGGCAACTTTTCTACCACTGAGCTACATTCCCAGTCTTTTTTTTGGGACAAAGTCTGTATGTAGCTCAGGCTGGCTTAAACTTACTTTGTAGTCCAAGCAGGATTTCAAATGTCCATCCTTTTGCTTTCACCTCTCCATTGCTGGGATGTAACCATGTATAGTTACTTTAGTGAATTACATTTAATATAGAAATGTGTGGATTGGGTAGGGCACTGGTACCTCATGTCTAGCTACTCAGGAGACTGAGATCAGAGAATTGTGGTTTGAAGCTAGCTCAGGCAGGAAAGGCTGAGAATCTTATCTCCAGTTAACTAGCAAAAAGCTGGAAATGGAACTGTGGCTCAGGTAGTAGAGCACCAACCTTGAGCAAAAAAGCTAAGGGACAGTCCTGAGTTCAGGCCTTGGTACCAGCACAAAAAAACAAATCTGTGGTTTTTGAGATTTGGTCCATTTTTTTGAGTTCTACTTATTGTAAATGTAATTAAGTTCTCCTGGAATAGATGAATTATTGTGTAGCCTGCCTAAATATTACACAGATAACAGTGTTGCATAAACTTCTACAGTAATTATACATAATTTATAATAGGCTTTCATTGGCATGAAATGTCTTATAGAATATTTTAAAGCTTTAGTTTGATGTAGTTACACCAAAATGGATACACTAAAACCCTGTTCTTGCTGGGTGCCAGTGGCTCATGCTTGTAATCCTAGCTATTTACAAAGTTACATGGTTACAAGGTTCAGAGCTGGCCCTGGCCGGGTCAGACAAATCCAAGAGACTCTGAGCAAAATGCTGGAAGTGGAGGTGTGGCTCAAGTAGTAGGTCATCAGCTTCAAGTGGAAAAAAATAAGAATGTAAGACCCTGTTCAGGCCTGAATACTGGCACAAAGGACAACAATTCCAATAAAATGATAATACTCAGTAGTATCTCAAATCCTAGTGGCACCAAAGGAAAAATAAAATTAGAGTAACAAGACTTATCTATATTGTGCAACCTTTTTTTGTTTCATCATGGTGCTTGAACTTGAGGCCTGGGCACTCCCTGATCTCTTGAGCTCAAGGCCAGCACCACATCCAGTTTTCTCGTGGTTAAGAGTCTCATGGGGGCTGGGAAGGTGGCTCAGAGGTAGAGCGCTTGCCTTGCATGCATGAGGTCCTGGGTTCTTCCTCAGCATCACATAAGCAAAAAGAAAAAAGCTGGAAGTGGTGCTGTGGCTCAAGTGGTAGAGTGCTAGCCTTGAGCTGAAGAGCTGAGGGACAGCATCCAGGCCCAGAGTTCAGGCCCCATCACCGGACTCCAAAAAAAAAAAAAAATCTCACAGACTTTTGTGTTCAGGCTGGCTTCAAACTGTGACTCTAAGATCTTAGCCTCCTGAATAAGTAGAATTTACAGGCATAAGCCACTGGTTCTCTTTTGAGTAACCTTTTCTTTCATTGGTTCTATAAAAATATTAGTGGATGATAGTCTTTTAGAATATTCTACATTTTTTCTTTAGGCTGTTTTTATTGTTATTACTCAGAATCCTGTCTTAAATTTCACATCCCTCCACTAACTGGTATATCTGGTCATTACCATTTTGTAAGTAGTATTCCTCTTACACGCATGTTGTATGTTTGTCCACTATATATGTGTGAAATACGTATTTTTGTATTTATACAAAATACTTATTTTTGTATTTACACTGTTGGTGATGAGATGGACTTTAAGTACTCATCTAGTACTGTATTGTTTTAATTAAAAAAAATTACAGGTGGCTCACACCTGTAATCCTAGCTACTTAGGAGACAGATATGAGGATCGCAATTCAAAGCTACTCCAGGCAGGAAAGTCCGTGAGACTTTTATCTCCAATAAACCACCAGAAAACTTGAAGTGGCACTGTGGCTCAAATGGTAGAGCGCTTGCCTTGAGCTGAAGAGCTCAGGGACAGCACGCAGGCCCAGAGTTCAAGACTCACAACTGACAAAAAAAAAAAAGTGGAAAATAAGGGGCATATATATAGTTCAGCAGATTGATTGCATGTAAAGCTCTGAATTTCTTCTTTAGAGTCAGTTATAAAATTGGAATTTTTAAAGTTTTATACTTTAAAACTTTTTTGAGACACAGTATTAGTATGACCTTAAACTGAAGAGCCTCCTTCCTCAAACTCCCAAGTGTTTTCATTATAGATGTGGACCACATACCTGGTTTACTAATCATTATTTTTAGTAAAATCCAGCACATCTTTTTTTTTTCTTCTTTTCATAGGACATCATGGTGATGTTGGAGCGCCCATAGCAGATGTTATTTTCCCAGGAGCTGCTTACACAGAGAAGTCTGCTACATATGTTAATACTGAGGGCAGAGCTCAGCAGACTAAAGTAGCAGTGACACCACCCGGCTTGGCTAGAGAAGACTGGAAAATCCTAAGAGCTCTCTCTGAGGTATTATTTTTGAGACATTTCTTAGTAGTGTTGCTTAAGGAATATTGGCCATATTAGCTTATTAAAATTCATAACCAAGCTAGTGGTTTACAACTGTAATCCTAGCTACTCAGGAGGCTGAGATCTGAGGATCATGATTTAAAGCCAGCCCAGGCAGGAAAGTCCATGAGACTTTTCTTTCCAGTTAACCATCACAAAACTGGAAGGGGAGCTGTGGCTCAAAGTGGTAGAGCACTAGCCTCAAGGAAAAAGACCTCAAGGATAGCATCCAGGTCCCAAGTTCAAGTACCATGACTAACAAAGAAACTGCTGTGTTGAAAGCCTTTGTTAAACTGCTTAAAGATAATAAAAACATTCCCAAAAATAATAAAATAATCTTCAAACTAAAAAAAAATTATATATTGCCTGAACTGCAAAGAGGATCTGAATAGATTCTACGCTGGCAAAAAAAAAAAAAAAGTCTCATAGATTTTCCTCCCCAGTCTGGCTTTGAATCTTGAGATTCTCAGATCTCAGCCTCCTGAATGACTAGGATTACAGGCATAAGCTACAAGTGTATGGCCTGAAGTAGAATTTTTGACATTTGTGTTTCTCACTTGATGGTTCCTTAAAAATTCAATACCTGCTACCAGGTACCAGTTGACAGTTGATTTTAGATTTATTAGTAATACTAATGCATAAATATAAAAACAATGCACATATGTTTGTATGTATAATATATATAAAACAAGTAAACTATACAAAATGAAAAAATATTTTAATCATTTTTTTCAGTGTGTGTGCTGGTCCTAGGGTTTGAACTTGGCATGAGTGTTGCGCTGAGCTTCTTTTGCTCAAGGCTGGCATTCTACCTCTTGAGCCACATGTCACTTCTGGCTTTTTCTGAGGAGTTTATTGGACATAACAGTCTCATGGACTTCCTTGCCTTTGCTTGCTTCAATACTGTGATCCTCAGATTTCAGCTTCCTAAGCAGAATTACAAGCATGAGCCACCGGCAGCTGGCTAGTTTAAGCATTTTTTGTTTGTTTGTTTATATGTTCGTTGGGGAAGGGGATTGAATACACTGCTGGCTCTGCCCTGGTATTTTTATTTTTATTTTTTTGGCACTAGTCCTAAGGCTGTAGTCCTGGGCACTGTTTCTGAGCTTGTTTGCTCAAGACTTGCACTCTGCCACTTGAGCCACAGCTAGATTTCTGGCGCGTGCGTGCGTGCGTGCGTGTGTGTTTAATGGGAGAATAGAGTCTCATGGACTTTTCTGCCTAGGCTGGCTTTGAAATATAATCCTCAGATCTCAGACTCCTCATTAGCTAAGATTAATAGGCATGAGCCCATCAATGTCAGTATTGGGACATGAAATCAAGCCCTCACTTTTGCTCAGTCTTCTTGCTTGTAGCTGGTGTTCTACCACTTGACCCACACATCTAGTTTAGCTTTTGGAGATGGAGTTGCACAGGCTATTTTGCTTGGGCTGGCTTTAAAATGTGATCATCTAGGCCTCAGCCCCCAAAGGAATTAGGATTGCAGGAATGTACCTCCCAATTCTGCTATAACATTTTTTTTGGGGGGTCAGTCCTGGGGCTTGAACTTAGGGCTTGGGCACTGTTCCTGAGCTTCTTTTGTTCAAAGCTAGCACTCTATCCCTTGAGCCATAGCATCACAGCTGGCTTTTTCTGTTTATGTGGTACTGAGAAATCGAAACCAGGGCTTCATGCATGAAAGGCAAGCACTCTACCACTAAACCACATTCCCATCTCTAACATTTTTTAGTAGTAAAGCTTCGTGTCATTTTTATGGATCTGTTCTGTTGTAGATTGCTGGTATGACTCTTCCTTATGAGACTCTGGATCAAGTGAGGAGCCGATTGGAAGAGGTCTCTCCAAATCTTGTTCGATATGATGATGTTGAAGGAGCTAATTACTTTCAGCAAGCAAATGAGCTCTCCAAGGTAAAAGCTTGTTTATTTGCAGTTTTCATAATGGTATGTTTACCAATGTAATAGTACTTGTTTTCAGTATTACTATGGTTGTTTTGCAGCTAGTGAACCAGCAACTGCTTGCTGATCCCCTGGTTCCACCTCAGCTAACTATAAAAGACTTCTACATGACAGGTAACTATCAACATGACTGCTGAATATGAAATATGAGAAGGAATCGAAGAACTTCATTTTGTATTAAAAATAACTAGCTGGTAGTTAGTATTTACAAGTTGGGCTTTTTTTTTTGGTCTGGTCCTGGGCTTGAACTTAGGGCCTGGGTATTGTTCCTAAGCTTTTTTGCTCAAGATTAGCATTCTGCCACTTGAGCCACAGCTCCACTTCTAGTGTCTTGGTGGTTAATTGAAGACAAGAGTCTCGTGGACTTTTCCTCCCAGGTGGCTTCAAACCTCGATCTTCAGATCTTAGCCTTCTGAGTAGCTAGGGGTACAGGCATGAGCCACTAGCACCCAGCATTTACTACTTTTAATCTGAAGATTTTCAAACATCAGAACTAATACAATCTGATTGGACTGTTTGTTATTTGTTGTTGTTTTCTTTTCCAGTCTGGGGATTGAACCCAGAGCCTTGTACATTCTTGGCATAGGCTCTACCACTTAGCTACATTCCAGCACTATTACTTGTTTCTGGATGTAGCCAAAGTTTGAAAATCCAGAAAGATTTAGTAGATTTTAGATTTTACTACTGTGAATAAAATTAGTTCATGTAGTAGTCAGTCTGGAAGAATTATTGAATGGTAAACAGCAGCAAAGATTTATTTTTTTGAGAATTATAGATAGAAAAATCAAGTATTAGCTGGGTGCCAGCTATTCAGGAGGCTATGATCTGAGGATTTTAGCTCAGAGGCCTACCTACACAGGAAAGTCCATGAGACTTATCTCCAATTAACTACAAGGAAACAGGAAGTGGCACTGTGGCTCAAAGTGGTAGAGTATTAGCCTTGTGCAAAAAAGCTCAAGGACAACAGTACCCAGGCCTTGAATTCGAGTCCCACAACCAATAAGAAAAAAAGTGGTCAAATTTTTAAATGTGGGCTAGTAAGTGCCTCTGATATAAATTGCTAGGAAAAATTTTTTCTACAGATTTCAAGGCTGTTGTTAAAATATTTAAAATAATGATTTAATTTTTAGGGTAGTTTCCTACCTGAGAGCATATAGAAGGGGTGGGCATGGTGGTATATGCCTGCTATTAGGGAGGTAGAGATTAGAAGGACTTTGGGTTTAGACTAGGTAGGAAAAAAAAAAGTTAGAACCTATCTTAAAATAGGCCTGTAGTCCCAGCTACTGGAAGGATAGGCAGAGAGTTAGAGGGTCTCAGACAGAGGCCAGTCTACACAAAAATGACTTTATCTAAAAAAAATAACTGAAGCAAAAAAGGGCTGGGGTATGTGGCTGAAGTGGTATAACACCTGTCTAGCAAGCTTAAGGTCCTGAGTTCAAATGGTAGTCTTGCTAAAAGAAAAAAAATTGAACATAAGACTACATATCATGTTGTTTATTATCCATTTTTCTATGATGGACATCAAATGATGTAGGGTGGCAAATATATATTAAAGCAATTGCTGTACCACTGAGGTATGGCCTCAGCTCCAGGACAAACACACTCTCTCTCTCTCCACATATATATATATATATATATATATATATATATATATATATATATAAAATTTTTGGCAGGCAGAATACTGGTGACTAATTCCTGAATTCTAGCTACACAGGAAGCTGAAAATCTGAGGATCATAGTTCAGAGTCAGCATGAGCAGGAAAGTCCGTGAAACTCACATCTCCAAAATAACTAGCAGTTGCCAGATTAGGGGCATGGCTCAGCTCAGGTGGTACAATGCTAGCTGAGCAAATAAGCTAATAAGCAAGTGCAAGGCCCTGAATTTATACCTCAGTACTGGCTTTAAAAAAAAAAAATCAATGTAGTTTGTGTGTAAGATTGGTTTTAATAATTTTGTTTTCTTTTTGTTGAACCCATAGGGTAGGTTTGTTTTAGAATGTATTCCTTAGCTTAATACAATGAAAAATCATTATGACTCTACTTATACAAAACAACTACAATTTTTAAAAACATTTTTTTCAAAATGCAGTAGTGGCACACACTGGACATTAATGAGAGTGAACTATGCAACTCATGGGTAGAGATGGAAAGGAGAGAATGGGAGAAAATGAGGGAATAGATGACATTATGTGAAAGGAAATGTACTCAATACCTGACGTATGTAAAGGTAACCCTGCTGAATATCACCTCTAAACAACAATAAAGTGTAAATTAGAAAGAAAAAATACATTTTTTTCATTCATCTTTCAGGGATAGGACTTGAATTCTGGGCCTCGCACTTTCACTTAGCTTTTCTGAAATCAAGGCTGGCACTCTGTCATTTGAGCCACACCTCCACTTCTGATATTTTGTTGGTTAATTGGAGATAAGTGTCTCAGGGTTGTCTGCCTAGGATGGCTTTGAAGTTTGATTCTCTCTACTCAGTTTCCTGAATAGCTAGGATTACAGGCATGAGCCTTTTGTATCCAGCCATATTATTTTTTATTTGCCCAAAAAGTAGGACTATTCAGTTAAAGTTAGGATTTTTAAGGTATTTTTATAATGGTATTATGACCTTTTTTATTTTTTGTGGGCAGTTGTGGAGCTTGAATTTAGGCACTGGGTTTTGTTTTTAAGCTCTTTTGTTCAAGGCTAGTATTGCTCTACTACTTGAGCCACAGCTCTACTTTCAGTTTTCTGCTGGTTAATTGGAGATAAGAGTCACTTTCATGTCTGGGCTGACTTTGTTTTGTTTTTGTCAGTCGTGGGGCTTGAACTCTGGGCCTGGGCGCTATCCCTGAGCTCTTCAACTTAAGGCGAGCGCTCTCACTTGAACCACAGCGCCACTTCCGGTTTTCTAGTGGTTTATTGGAGATCAGAGTCTCACAGACTATGCCAGGCTGCTTTGAACGGTGATCCTCACATCTCAGCCTCCTGAGTAGCTAGGATTACAGGTGAGCCACCAGTGCCTGGCTCTATATTTTTTTTTATAAAGTTGTATGTTGTCCATCTGTTCAATGATTGATTATTGCTAGAGGTAGTTACTAAAAGCATTAAGCCAATATGGAAGTTATCTTTAGAATTTGTTGGTTAGATATAATTACAAAGAGTCTTAATAGTCCTTTTTTGAGTAAGTGCAACATTTAAGTTTTACTGTGTGCTTTTTAAAAAGTTAAACATTCTTGGGGCTGGGAAGGTGGCTCAGTGTTAGAGCGCTTGCCTTGCATGCATGAGGCCCTGGGTTTGATTCCTCAGCACCACTTAGTAGAAAAAGCCGGAAGTGGCACTGTGGCTCAAGTGGTAGAGCACTAGCCTTGGGCCCAGAGTTCAGGCCCACAACTGACAAAAAAATTAAAAAAAAAACAACTCTTAATTATTTTTCAGATTCAATTAGCAGAGCCTCACAGACAATGGCCAAGTGTGTCAAAGCTGTCACAGAGGGTGCCCAGGCAGTAGAGGAGCCATCCATATGCTGAAAGATCTATTTGGAACCCAGCTTTGGTACAGATACCGAATGGACAGTTATATTGGAGTATCTCATAAACCTTATCTCTTTCAAAAAAATGACATAATATTTAAGGCTATGCATACCTTGCTTGTTTGAAAATAATATTGCAATTATCAAAGAACTTGTCAGCTTCAAATTTGTATATTGTGTGTAAATGTTTGATAAAACTGATGTGTAGGGGCTGGAGATGTAGGCCAATTCAGTGGTAGAGTATTTGTCTAGCATGCATATGAGGCCCTGGGTTTAATCCCCAGCACTGAAAAAAATCTGTATACATTTACTCTTTCCTGTAAAAGTGGTGATAAGCTTTGTGATAAATACAAAGAAAACCTTAAAATGTGAATCATCTTGTTTATTTTCATATATCATTTAAGCCTGTTGAATGGATGAGACGAAGAAATCTTCCAGGACTGGAGACATACCATAACATGGTAGGGTGAGTGTCTGATAGAAGGCCCCAGCACTGCAGAAAAAGAGATACAGAAGCCTTTCATTAAGGCTCACATTTTTCTAATGCCAAAGAAAAGATAAAAGCATTCTATCTTACTGGGCAAATAGGCCTGGTTCAGTTTGCTCACACCTATAATCAAGCTATTCAGCAAGCTGAGGTCTGAGGATCTCACTTCAGAACCATCCCAGGCAGCAAAGTCTGTAAGACTCTTATCTCTAGTTAAGCACCAATAAAGCAAGAAGTGGAGCTGTGGCTCAAGTGGTAGAATGTAAGCCTTGGACAAAAACACTTAAGGATAGTGCCCAAGCCCTGAGTTCAAGCCCCACAGCACACACAAAGTGGGCACATACCAAAAAAATCATATACATATATACATACATGCCATATGCATATGTATACATGCATGTACCATATACATATATACAGTATGTGTATGTGAATATATGTCATGAACGGTTATAATAACTGGTAATTATTCAGTATTTTCTATGTGATTTGCACTCTAGTTTGACATGCATTTTCTTTTGTCCTTGCAACAACCCTTGAGACAGTATTATTTTATTTATAAATGAAGAAACTAAAGCTCAGTGAGAAGTAGCTTGTCCAAGGCCACACAACAAAAAAAGTTACCAGCAAGATTTTGCTCTTGTTTTACTCCAGAGTCCATTGTTCTTCCCTGCTGTACATAGTTCCCTTTCATTAACACAGATTCTAGAGATTGTTATTTCTAAGGATTGTTAAGGAGCTTAATGGTAACACATTTTTTTATTCTCTCTTGATTCTTTTTCTGTAATTTCACCATTTATGTAGCATTTTTCTTTGTATAACAGAACACATACATTGGGGCTGGGAAGGTGGCTCAGTGGTAGAGCGCTTGCCTTGCATGCATGAGGCCCTAGGTTCGATTCCTCAGCACCATACAAGCAAAAAGAAAAAAGCCGAAAGTGGCGCTGTGGCTCAAGTGGTAGAGTGCTAGCCTTGAGCTGAAGAGCTGAGGGACAGCACCCAGGCCCAGAGTTCAGGCCCCACAACTGGACCCCCCCAAAAAAAAAACAGAACACATACACATCCTTAGAAGGAGGGAATTCTAAAGAAACATAATTTGTATCATTATTTGCTTTATGGTATGCAGGATCAAACCCAGGGCCTTCAGTATGCCAGGCAAGAGTGCTGACTTTCAGTGTTCTGTATTAACGCCATATGCAGTATAGGGTCAACTAGATTATTTTAGATAGGTGGAGGACCTTTTTTTCTGCCAAGGATGATTTGGATATATATACCATCATTTATAGGCTATATAAAATTATCAACTTAAAAATAATGTTTCTTGGGCTTTTGCTTAGTGGTACAGTGCTTGCGTACATGCAAGAACCCCTGGGTTCGATTCCTCAGTACCACATTAACAGAAAAACCTGGAAGTGGCACTGTGCTCAAGTGGTAGAGTGCTAGCCTTCAGCAAAAGAAGCTCAGGGACAGTGCCCAGGCCCTGAGTTCAAGCCCCAGGACTGGCAAAAATAATAATGTTTCTTGAATTTCAAGTACTGACTGTGGTTGCCTTGGAAAGGCCAGACCAAATGTCTGAGGTTCTTAAATAGCCCCAAAAGCAGGACATTTCTCCTGCTTTGAAGACGAAACTAGGAGCTTTTTTCTTTTTTTGGGGGGGTGGGGGGTCCAGTCATGGGGCCTGAACTCTGGGCCTGGGCACTGTTCCTCAGCTCTTCAGCTCAAGGCTAGCACTCTACCACTTGAGCCATAGCACCACTTCCGGCTTTTTTCTGTTTGCTTATGTGATGCTGAGGAATCAAACCCAGGGCAAAGGCAAGTTCTCTACCACTGAGCCACCTTCCCAGCCCTGAAACTAGGAGCTTTTATACTTTCCATTTGTCAAAACAAAAAGGAAGTGAAGGGCTGGGAAGGTGGCTCAGGGTTTCATTTCTCTGTACCACATACATAGAGAAAGCTGGAAGTGGCACTGTGGCTCAAGTAGTAGAGTGCTAGCCTTAAGCAAAAGCAGCTGAGGGATAGCGCCTAGGTTCTGAGTTCCAGCCCCAGGACTGCCAGGAAAAAATAAATAAAATTTTACTATTAGTAATGGAGATAATCTAAAGGTAGATTTTCTTTTTTTTTTTTAATATATGTTCACTGTTGTTTTGCTCTATTTTTACCCCTTTTGGCAGTATTATAGTTTGAATTCAGGGTTTCATATTTGCTAGACAAGTAGGTACTACTTGAGCTATGGTTATTTTGCTCTGGTTACTTTGAAGTAGTATTGCCCAGGCCAACTTAGACTGTGATCCTCCTTTTTAGGGGGCATTGGGGTCACTCACAGGGCTTGAGTTCAGGGCCTGGGCGCTGTCCCTGAGCTCTTTTGCTCAAAGCTAGCCCTGTACCACTTTGAACCACAGCTCCACTTCGGGTTTTTTGGTGATTAATGCAGATAAGAAAGAATCTCATGGACCTTCCTGCCTAGGCTGGATTTGAACTGTGATCCTCGGGTCTTAGCCTCCTGAGTATCTAGGTTACAGGAGTGAGCCATCAGCGTCTAGCTATTTTGATATAATTACAGAGCTAGAGACTAGTGTCTAGAGTGAGATTGTTGATGTTGTTAAGAGCCCTTTACTTGTTACGTTGCCCTGGCTGATTTTGAACTTCTGGGCTAAGGTCTAAGGTGACCCCTCTGCCTCAGCCTCTTGAGTAGCTAGGAATACAGGAGAATGCGTTTGGTCTTAGGGCAAGAGTGGCACGAGTATATTAGTGTCATACCTCTTGATAACCAATTTTAAACCTTATTATTGTTGTGTGTGTGTGCCAGTCTGTGAGCTTGAACTCAGAACCTGGGCACTGTCCCTGAGCTTTTGTGCTCAAGTGCTTTTTCACTTTGAGCCACAACTCCATTTATGGATTTTTTTTTTTTTTTTTGCTAGTTCTGGGGCTTAAACTCAGGGACTGGGCACTGTCCCTGAGCTTCTTTTGCTCAAGACCAGCACACTACCACTTGAGCAACAGTCTTATTTCAGGCTTTTTCTGTTTATGTGGTACCAGGGCTTCATGCATGCTAGGTAAGCACTGTACCACTAAGCCGCATTCCCAGCCCCCATTTACACTTTTTGGTAGTTGATAAGAATCTCCTGGGTTTTCCTGCCCAGGCTGGCTTGGATCGAGATCCTCAGATCTCAGCTTCCTGATTAGCTAGGATTATAAGGATGAGCCAATGGTGCTAACTTATTTTTATTTTCTGATGGTGTGGGAGATTAATCCAAGGCCTTACAAATGCTAGGCAAGTACTCTACTACCAAGCTACAATCCCAGCACTTTTTTTTTTCCCCCAGTGCTTGATTTTTGAGACAAGGTTCTACCATATAACTCAGGCCAGCCTTGAATTTATAATCCTCTAGTCTTGCTTCATAGTGCTAGAATTATAGGAATGCAACCATGCTTGCCTACAATCATTTATTACTGATTGTTCATTGTTGGAAAACCGTTTCTTCAGCATTGTACTACTTCTAACATAGAGTTGTTAATGAAAATTAAATTAGAAAGCTTATAAAAACATTAACCTGCCTGGTGCTGCTGGCTCATGCCTGTAATCCTAGCTATGGGGGTGATGGGTGGGGGGAAGAGGGCACTGAGGATGCATAGGGACAATGCCCAGACCTTAAGTTCAAGCTCCAGGTACCAAAAACAAAATTAACAGACAAACAAACCTTAACCTAGTTCCTGACTGACAGCAAATATAATGGTGTACTTAATAATTGAGTGCTATCATTATTTGAAAATGCATATTCAAAATGCTGCTGACAATTTTAGGAGTTCATAGTGAAAGCCCTTGTGTGTATACTATTGATCCTAAAACTTAAAACGAAGTGAAAAACTCGATTGTGAGGGAAAGTCCCTTGTATAACCTCCAGTTTATGTTTTCCTAAAGAAATGCATTCCTTTTAGACTCAGAAAAAATGAGTTGTCCGAGGTTAACCTAGTGCTACTACAGACCATGAGACTAATGAAAATAAATTTATTATGTAGAACTCTCTTTATTTTGATGGAATTTTTGCCAGTTGCAGTAAGATTTACTGAGTTGCTTCTAAGAGCAAAAGTAACATCCTCAAACAGTGGCTGGGTGCTGGTATGTACACCTGCAATCCTGGTTACTCAGGAGGCTAAGATCTGAGGATCATGGTTCAGATCCAGCCCAGGCAGGAAAGTCTGTGAGACTCATCTTAATCTCCAATTAACCACCAGAAAACTGCAAGTGGCACTGTGGCTCAAAATGGTAGAGACTAGCCTTGAGTAGGAAAGCACAGGGACAGCGCCCCACCTGAGTTGCAAGCCCCACAATGACCCCCAAAAAAAAGTGGTAGCCAGGTGACTCATGCATGTAATCCAGGTTAAAAGTCAGCCTGGGTAGGAAAGTCCAAAAAACAAAAACAAAAAAACACTAGGATAATGTAAACTGTCAGCTAACTGGATAGAATTACCCAACTGTTATTCAAGCTCCCCAGGGAAATGTAGCAGGTTTAGCAGCCACAGCAGTGGTAATATGTTTTTTGTTTGTTTGTTTTTTTAAAATACTAACATTGAGCCATGCATGATGGCACATGCCTGTAGGCCTATGACTCAGGAGGCAGAGGCAGGTTTGAGGCCTGCCTGGAAAACTAGGGAGACCCTGCCTCAATAAAGCAAAGAAAAATAAGAGGATGCAAAATTATGTGCATGCTACAGTGGTAGTCAGCCTGTGAGATGACCCTAGCTAACCTTGCCTGCTGGGATCCATGTTGTGTTTGTAATCCCCTCCCCTTGAGTGAATGGGACTTAATCACTGCTACTGAACATGTATCATTGCAGATGTTAGGTTTTGAAAGGACTGTTGTTTCCCCCTCTGGTTTACTCAACTCCTAAATCATTCCTCAAATCAAATACATTGTAAGAACATTTAGGCAGCTTAGCCCTTGGTCTCTAGGAATACTAACTCTTGGGGAGGTTCCATGTAAGAAGAAGCTTGCCAGCAACCCTGGTGGTAAGATAACTCCACTGGCCATAGTAGAGTTGGGATAATTGCCACCCTAGGCTGTAACCTCATGAAATAGCTTGAGCCTGAAGCCTGGAGCCTTGTGCTTCTGGATTCCCACATGTAGCAATTGTGTGAGATAAATGTATTGTGTTCTTAGCCATTTTAAAGTTCTGAGTTGTTTTGTTATATAGTAATAGATACCTAATAAACTGATTATAATAGCTATAAAAGTATATGTTAGGATACCCCATAACTAGTGAAGAGGTGGTTGATGTAAAGGCCTAGTTATAGAGCAAAAAAAGCTCAGCGACAGTGCCTAAGCATTCAAGCCCCAGAACAGGCACCCCAGCTTCCCTGAGATGCCCTCTGCCCCCTCTTCTCCTCTCCAATTCTCCCCCCTCCCCCCCCCCCCCCCCCCCCCGGCAAAAAAAAAGGGTCTAGCCACCTCAGCCCAAAAGAGGACACTTTTAGTCCCTGAGCCTGGCTAAAGTGTTGTTGAATATGCATTACTGCACAACTTTTTCTTTTGCACACTCTTGCTTGCTTTATTCTTCTCACCTAGGTGTTGACCCCCAGGGAGCTCCTTAGTAAATATTGTACACATTAAATGCTGCTCAAAGTCTGGAGAATCCAATCCATGACATCCACTGTCTATCTATGGGATCCCAGATAGCTGCTCTAGACATCACTAAATCAGCCAGTAAGAAGTGATAAAAGGAAAGCAATAGAGGGCTAACAATGTTGTATTGATATGATTTAGAATTGTACTATTTTTCACTCACATGCCAAGGACTTAAAGATACAGGAGATAAAGATAAAGGAGGTAGCCGGGCGCTGGTGGCTCACGCCTGTAATCCTAGCTACTCAGGAGGCTGAGATCTAAGGATCTCGGTTCAAAGCCAGCCCGGGCAGGAGAGACCGTGAGACTCCTGTCTCTAACAAACCACCAGAAAACCGGAAGTGGTGCTGTAGCTCAAGTGGTAGAGCGC
>NW_012267217.1:42350703-42371617 GCF_000151885.1 Dipodomys ordii | reverse complement strand
GGAAGTGGTGCTGTAGCTCAAGTGGTAGAGCGCTAGCCTTGAGCTGAAGAGCTGAGGGACAGCGCCCAGGCCCAGAGTTCAAGCCCCACGACCAACCAAAAAAAAAGATAAAGGAGGTTAAGAAATGTAGCCAGGGGGCTAGGAAGGTGGCTCAATGGTAGAGTGCTTGCTCTTGCATGCTTGAGGCCCTGGGTTTGATTCCTCAGCACCATATAAATAGAAAAACCCAGAAGTGCTACTGTGGCTCAGAGTGCTAGAGTTCTAGCTGAAGAGCTGAGGGACAGCACTCAGGCCCAGAGTTTCAGCCTCACAACCAAAAAAAGAAAAGAAAAAGGAAAAGAAATGTAGCCAGGAAGCCATCTACCAAACTAAAAGGAGATTCTAAGAGGGCATTCTAGGTCTTTCTGTGCAACAAACTGTCTATCTCAAAATAATGGTAGAAAACAGCCATTTGATTATGCTTTATGCTTGTAAGATTCTGTGGGTTCAGAATACAGAAGGGACACAGCAGAGAAGAGAACAACCCTTCTTTTTCCACAAGGCTGGGGCCCTGATAGGTATACTAAAGGGATAGCTCAAGGGGCTGGAGCTGGAATAGTTGGAACAGCTGCAGTGGTAGGATTTAGCTCCCAGCTGGCATCTTCACTCACATGTTTGCTCCTTCACTGGATTGACATGTTCAAATGGTATTGTTTTCCATGGCTTCTAAATATCTACCAACATGGCAGTCTCAGGGTGATTGACTGTCTAAAGGGTAGCTCAGGTCTTTGAAGATTATTTTATTAGAGATCAAGGAGACTTATGACTAGAAGTTACATAGCATCGTTTCCATTGCATTTTATTGGTAAAATCAGTCTTAAAACTCAGGAATTCTTCCCTATTTCTCTTCCTTTTTATCCTGTGTATGTGCATGTGTGTTTTCTGAGACATGGCTTCAAACTCCCCATCCTCTTGCCTCAGTCTCCTGGGTGCCAAGATTACAGGTATATATCACCACACACAGCTGCACCTTGCTTCTTTATGGAAAGATTGTTAAAGAAGTAAAAACAAGGGACTGCGAAGGTGGCTTAGTGGTAGAGTGCTTGCCTTGCATGCATGAGGGCCCTGGGTTCTATTCCTCAGCACCACATAAGCAAAAAGAAAAAAGCCGGAAGTGGCGCTGTGGCTCAAGTGGTAGAGCACTAGCCTTGAGCTGAAGAGCAGAGGGACAGCGCCCAGGCCCAGAGTTAAGGTCCCACAACCGGATTTCCCCTCCCCCCCCCAAAAAAAAAAGTCAGGCGTCAGTGGCTCACGCCTATAACCCTAGCTACTCAGGAGGCTGAGATCTGAGGATTGTGGTTCAAAGCGAGCCCGGGCAAGAAACTCCATGAGACTTTCATCTCCAATAAACCACTAGAAAACCAGAAGTGGTGCTGTGGCTCAAGTGGTAGAGTGCTAGCCTTGAGCTGAAGAGCACAGGGACAGCACCCAAGCCTAGAGTTCAAGCCCCACAAACGACAAAAAAAAAGAAAAAGTAAAACCAGCCAGATGTTGGCTCATGCTTATAATCCCAGGAGCCAGGAGGCAGAGGTAAGACCTTGATTTTGAGGCCATCCAGGGCTACATAGGGAGACTCTCAAAACAGACAAGCAAACAAAAAAAAACACAAGAAAAGAACAGATACTGGGGGATACTTAGATTTTCCCATAAGCCCTGTAGTGTATACCATAATAATATAGACATAGGGGCTGGGAAGGTGGCTCAGTGGTAGAGCACATGCCTTGCATGCCAGAGGCCCTGGGTTCGATTCCTCAGCACCACATAAGCAAAAAGAAAAAAGCCAGAAGTGGTGCTGTGGCTCAAGTGGTAGAGCGCTAGCCTTGAGCTGAAGAGCTGAGGGACAGCGCCCAGGCCCAGAGTTCAGGCCCCACGACCGGACCCAAAAAAACAAACAAACATATAATATAGACATAAAGAGACCATAATACATTTTTTCATCACTTACTACATACAAAACTCTTATTATCTAGTACAAAGCTGGCAGATCGCATTTTATACATAGAATAATACCTATGACTTAGCATACAGATTTTTTTTGTGTGCGCTAGACTGAACATAACCCAGCCCCTTTAAGCTTTATAATGTAGTTCAAGAACTTATGCATAAACAACTGAAATGCTTTTTGTGTTTTTTTTGTTTGTTTTGGTTTTGTTTTGTTTTTTTTTTGGTTGGTTATGGGGCTTGAACTCAGCCTGGGCACTGTTCTTAAGCTCTTCAGCTCAGGGCTAGTTCTCTACCACTTGAGCCACAATGCCACTTCTGGGTTTCTGGTGGTTTTCTGGAGATGAGAGTCTGCCTGGGCTGGCTTTGAACCTCAGATCTCAGCCTCCTTAGTAGCTAAGACTAGAGGTGCGAGCCTCCGGCGCCCTGCTCTGAAATGCTCTTTCTGAGGTTAAGCTTTCATAGGTGGAATTGGTTCTTTGTTAGGTTGTTATAGGTTAAGATGAAGTAATATTCACAAACTACAATTTGGTCTGAATGTAAACTGTTTTTATAGCTACTTCTCTACTTCTGCAAGATAAGCAACCTCCCTGCTAAACAATGGAACATTATATTATCATAAATATATTTTCTGAATTAAAAAAAAAGTCATGGGACAAAGTAGGGCTGATCAGGCTATTGAAAATTTTTTTAACTCTCCCAAGACAAAATTTGCCTTCTGGGCTGGGAAGGTGGCTCAGCGGTAGAGCGCTTGCCTTGCATGCATGAGGCCCTGGGTTCGATTCCTCAGCACCACATATGCAAAAAGAAGAAAGCCGGAAGTGGCACTGTAGCTCAAGTGGTAGAGCACTAGCCTTGAGCTGAAGAGCTGAAGGACAGCGCCCAGGCCCAGAGTTCAGGCCCCACGACTGGACCCAAAAAATAAATAAATAAATAAATAATTTGCCTTCTGTTCCTGTTGGTAGTAACTTGCCCCCATTGGACTAGAATAGAAACATAATTTGCTGGTAAGAAGCTCGGGGATCATCTGAAATCAAAAAGGTATATCGAGGGCTGGGAAGATGGCTCAGTGGTAGAGTGCTTGCCTTACACACATAAGGCCCTTGGTTCAATTCCTGAGTACTACATAAGCAGAAAGAGCCAGAAGTGGTGCTATGGCTCAAGTAGTAGAGTGCTAGCCCAGAGCTGAAGAGCTGAGGGACAGTGCCTAGGCCAAGTTCAGGCCCCACAACCAAAGGAAAAAAAGAAAAAGGTATAACAAGCCCAGTGCTAGTGGCTCATGCCGGTAATCCTAGCTACTCAGGAGGCTGATATCTGAGGACTGCAGTTTGAAGCCAGCTGGGGCAGGAAGTCTGTGAGACTCATCTCCAATTAACCACCAGAAAACTGAAGTGGAGCTGTGGCTCAAAGTGTTAAAGCACTAGCTTTGAGCCTAAGAGCTTAGGGACAGCATTCAGGCTGAGTTCAAGGCTCACAAACCAACAACAAAGAAAAGTTATAGTGAAGTGAGACTTAAAAAGGAAAGCAAAAAAAAATAACCTCCCCTTTTCCCTTTTAATAATGAAAGCAACCTGGTCTTTGAAGTGTATCACTGCATAGATAAAATTAAATAATAGAACAAAGACCTGCCTGTAGCTTCACAAACTATAATTCCCTTACAGTATAAACTGGAATTTTCTTGTTTACTTAGCAAGAACTAAACCACCGCATCTCTTCATGGACTGGGTTGTTTTGTATGTACAAACCCAGAGGGAAAGGGCCGGGGAAAAGTATCCTGGGTAGCACCATTCCCTGGAGCAGTGGGTTATTCTTCAGTAGCTCTTGTGTGTCTTCTCCTTGTTTATCCTTCACTTTGCTCTCCAAGTGTGTGTGTCCATCTCTTTGCAAAGTTTTTGTTCCAGAAGAGACAGAATGGACTTCTAAGTCTATCATCTGTTTCCAGTGGCTTGCTTTAATATGTTCCTCTCGCATCATTCCTAATCAAGTGCATTTCCAGATGTTACTGTCACGTCATGAAAACTGAAATGATTACATATCTGTGTAGGGGTGGGTGTGGGTGTGCACGTGCGCATGCATGCCTGCCAGTACTGGGGCTTAATTCAGGGCCTGAGTGATATCCCAGAGCTTTTTTTTCCCTCAAGGCTAGTGCTCTACCACTTGAGCCACAGCTCTACTTTCCTGCCCATACCAGCATTCATCTATGATCCTCAGATCTCAGCCTCTTGAGTAGTTAGGATTATAGGCCAAGTCACTAACACCTGTACACATCACATCCACCTTTTCTGTCCTTTACTCTGACTTGGCTTACCAAATACATTTCTCTTTAGTGAAACTGGAATGATTCTCATCCAAAAATGGGATATTAGGACAAATATCATGGCGTGACTTTTCTTTAAATCCCCTATTGAGGGCTGGGAAGTTGGCTCAGTGGTAGAGCGCTTGCCTTGCATGCCTGAGGCCCTGGGTTTGATTCCTCAGCACCACATAAGCAAAAAGAAAAAAGCCGGAAGTGGCGCTGAGGCTCAAGTAGTAGAGCGCTCGCCTTGAGCTGAAGAGCTGAGGGACAGCACCCAGGCCCAGAGTTCAGGCCCCACGACCGGACCCCAAAAAAAAATCCCCTATTGAGTGCCAAAAATGAATACTTTTTTTTATTTTTATAATGCTGGTCCTGGGGCTTGAACTCAGGACCTGAGTGCTGTCCTTGAGCTTTTTTGCTCAATGATAGTACTCTACAACTTGAGTCACAGCCCCATGTTTGGCTTTTTTGTTGGTTAACGAGATAAAAGCCTCACAGACTAGATGGGCACTGGTGGCTCACACCTGAAATCCTAGCTACTCAGGAGGTTGAGATCTGAGGATCGCAGTTCAAAGCCAGCCAAGGCAGAAAAGTCCATGAGACTCCAATTAACTACCTGAAAACTCTACCTGGTAGAGTGGTCACCTTGAGCTGAAGAGCTGAGGGACAGTGCCTAGGCCCAGAGTTCCGACACTACGACCAACAAAAGAAAAAAAGTCTCAGACTTTTCCTGCCCAGGCTGACTTCAAACCACAGTTCTCAGATCTCAGGCTCCTGAATAGTGTTATGGGTGTGAACCACCAGTACCTGGCTGTAATCATTTTAAATAATATATTTGATTCTTGAAAGTTTCAAATGTTTTGATTAGTTCCTCTACTCATATTTGTGGTTTAATCCAGTAAGTACATTGCAAGAGAAATAATTTTCAGGGAGAAAAATGAAAAATACTCAAAAGGCACAGGACCCTTTCAGCTAGATGAGACAGCAAATGGACCATTAGGGGCTTTTATGCTTCTAATACAAACAACACGCTATTACCCTTAGCAGCTTTACAATTAAGGCTACAAGATAAGAACTGAGTGTACTCAATATTATACACTGGGCAGTATCCAACATGCTCTTAAATGTGAACATTCAGATGTTAACTCTAATTATTATGTCCTATCCCAGTATTGAATAGAACAAGTCAACAGCTTACCCCTGGGAATAACAGATAATTCTCCCCAGGCAACAAAATCTTGATTAAGGGATTGAGCAAAAGATTTTTCTAAGTAGACCCTTCTGCTCAGGAAGAGGTCATTCCTTTCTCCTTGGGAGCATTTTCTTTGCAGAGTAGGGTTGACTCACCCTCTGACTCAGCATGATCACACACAATAAATGGTTGAAGTTATTGTTTCTGCTGGAGTCTGATGCAGTATTGCATCTGCTCACATTACGACCAAAAAGATACCATCCATCCATTTCCTATCATTTCCATACAGCCCGTAGTTCTTTCCTTAGTCTTTCTCTTGAACTCCCCACCAAACAAAGTAACATCTAAGGTGTTAGTCCCCTTATCACTCTAAGTGATGTCACTGTCAATTAGAACTTCTTTAATTATGAAGTAGGCTTGCCCTTAAATTCAATTAACTGTACTATGCCTTATCCTTTCCTTCTCCTGGAAAAGTGACCATGAAGTATTCCTATTTCTTCATCATCATCATCATCCTGGTGACTCCTGCGAGTTAGCCCTTGTTAGCCACTCTGAAGGAGTGTTTGGTTCAGACTTAAGCAATCTATTTATTATGCTAGACCAGCAGAGTTAGCCCTTGTTAGCCACTCTGACTGAAGGAGTGTTTGGTTCAGACTTAAGCAATCTATTTATTATGCTAGACCAGCAATATGTAAATAAACAAATATAAAAACTAGACTGGAGGTGTGGCTGGAGTGGTTAGATGAAAAACCCAAGCGAGGGCTGGGAAGGTGGCTCAGTGGTAGATGAAAAACCCAAGTGAGGGCTGGGAAGGTGGCTCAGTGGTAGAGCGCTTGTCTCGCATGTATGAAGCCCTGGGTTTGATTCCTCAACACCACATAAGCAGAAAAAAGCTGGAAGTGTTGCTGTGGCTCAAGTGGTAGGGCGCTAGCCTTGAGCTAAAGAGCTGAGGGACAGTGCCCAGGCCAAGAGTTCAGGCCCCAGGACTGCCAAAAAAAAAAGAGAGAGGGAGGGAGGGAGGAAGAAAGGAAGGAAAAGAAAAACCCAAATGAGAGTTTATGCCTTAGTCCCGGTACAAAAGTGAATAAATAGAAGTCTTTCAGTTGAGACTAAGTCTCCTAAGGTAGATAGCTCAGGCTAACCTTGAACTCTGTCTTCCTGCCTCAGCCTCCTAACTGCTGTGTGCTACCATGTCCAATTTACATGGTCTTTTACACACAATGCTTTATATTGATCTTTTTTTTTTCTTTTTCTTTTTTTGGTCGGTCGTGGGGCTTGAACTCTGGGCCTGAGCACTGTCCCTCAGCTCTTCAGCTACCACTTGAGTTACAGTGCCACTTGCTGATCATTTTATTTCTAGTCAGTTGAAAGTAATAAGAATGGGAAGTCTTAAGCTGGGCACCCGGTGGCTCACACCTGTAATCCTTGCTACTCAGGAAGCTGAGATCTGAGGATCGAGGTTCAAAGCCAGCCCGGGCAGGAAAGACCATGAGACTCTGATCTCCAATAAACCACTAGAAAACTGGAAGTGGTGCTGTGGTTCAAGAGGTAGAGCGCCTGCCTTGAACTGAAGAGCTGAGGGACAGCGCCCAGGCCGAGTTCAAGCCCCACGATGGACAAAAAAAAAAAAAGAAGAATGGGAAGTCTTTAGTTTTAGAAACTACCTGCTAGTCATAACATATATGAATGAATGAGATACTTGAATTATTCCCTAAGATAACTACTAAAAGCAGTGTCCATATTTTGAGTTACAATTTATTGCATCTTATTGTCACCAATATCTATTGTAGAACCTTGCAAAGTCAGATATTCAATGAACATTTACTTACTGAATACATGAATAGAACGTAAAACCAAGAGTATAAGGCCAGGTGCTGGTGGTTCATACCTATTATCCTAGCTACTTGGAATACATATTGGGAGAATCACAATTCCAGGCCAAGTTAGGAAGAAAAGTTTGTAAGACCCTTTCTTGACACATAGCTGGGCAGAATAGCATATACTTTTCACCCTAAACTACATGAGAGGCTGAGATTGGGAGGACCAGTTTCAGACCAGCTGAGGTAGTAAAGTCCATAAAATTCTCTCTAGGGGCTGGGAATGTGGCTCAGTGGTAGAATGCTTACCTAGCATGCATGAATCCATGGGTTTGATTCCTCAGTACCACATAAACAGAAAAAGCCAGAAGTGGTGCTGTGGCTCAAGTGGTAGAGCACTAACCTTGAGCAAAAGAAGCTCAGGGACTGAGTTCAAGCCCAGGCCTGAGTTCAAGCCTGAGGACTGACAAATAAAAAAAAAAAAAAAGATTCTATCTCTATAGAGAGGAAAGTTGTATGCTACGGCTTGCTCCTGAAAAATAGGCAGACTGTGGTCTAGGTGTACATCCCGGCAGGAAGCAACACCCTTTCTGAAATATAGCCTGCAAAACAAAACGGAGCTGGAGGCAGGAGTCAGCATTTAGCACCAGCCTAGCAAGTGTAAAACCTTTAGGTCCATCCTCAGTACTGCAAGAAAAAGATGGGTTCAAAAAGAACAGTTCTTTATTTTTTTGAGACAGGGTCTCAGTAGGTCACTCAATCTGACCATAAATGTCTGAGCTCAAGTGAAGCCTGCCTCAGGTTTCCTGAAAGTATAGGCAGCCCTGTATCTGGTTTAGAACACCGGTAATTTTTTTCATTTGGCTCTAGGAATTCCCAACCAAGCAACATGAATATGGATCATATAACAACAGAGTATAAAGCACCATGCAACTGGGAAAAAGTCTGCTGGTGACAAATGTGAAGGAGGACAGACAGATGGATCAACAGAAGTTTTAACTTCAAAAGCAATGTCCTGTGGACATTAATTCGCCAAGAGGATTCATGACATTTACTTTTTATGAAGGATTAAGACAAATGTACCAGTATATTTTAAAATGCTACTCACTGAACTAAGAAGCAAAAAAGCACGCTGTTAAAGGAATATTTTACGGGCTAGAGACATAGCTAAACTCCAGAGCTATAGTCCCACATCCATGCAGCTGTGGCTGGGATTCCCACTGACCCCCTCCCCCAGGAAGTTTAGCCAGGTGTGATAGCACTTGCCTGGGATCCTAGCATTCAGGAGGCAGAAGTTGGAGGATCTTCTGTTTAAGGTCCACATGAGAGTATCTCAAAAAAGAAAAGGGAGGAGTAGATATTTTCCTTTGACCTAATTATAGAGCTATTAGTCCAGATCCATTCAGGTACAAGGCAGAATGGCTCTCAAATTTGTGTCTTCATCCTGGAACCTGTGAATAGGTTACCTTACATAGCAAAAGAGAGTTTGTGGCTGTGATTAAGTTAAAAATCTTAAAGGAAGACGATACTCTTGGGTCATCCAGGTGGACCTCATTATCAGGATAATTGTAAGAGCAAGGGCAGAGGACTAGAGTTAGAGATTGAAAGATTCTGTTCTGCAGCCTTTGAAGATGAAGCAAAGGACCGAAGCCTAGGAATGCAGGTAACCTCTAGAAGCTGGGAAGAGCAAAGATGTAATTCCCATAGCCTTCAGGAGAAACATGGCCTTTTAATTGTAGCTCAGTAAACTCAATTTTAGATGCTTAGTCTCCAGAATGGTAAGATAATACATTTGTCTTGTTTTAGGCCACTAACTTTGTAATTTATCAGGACAGCAAATGAGAACTATACCTTCATTAATCTGCACTTAACCTGTGGAGCAAGTACATTGTAGCAAGTGGAAGCTACTTGAGTTTTTTCAGTGTAAAACTAGAGTTATCCTTAGAAACAGGATCTATTCTGAGACTAGGGAAGAAAAAAATACAACATTAATTCTGAACATTTTATGGGCCAGGAAGTAAAGAAATGAGAGGCTTGGAGAACATGTGAAAGAACAAAAAAACTAATATGAAAGAACTCCATTTGCCAGGCATGGTCACTCAGTAATTCCAGCTATGAGGGAGGGAGGGATTAGGAAGATCAGTTTGAGACCAGCCTGGGCAAAAAGCAAGAACCCCTCCATCTCAGTAAGTTGAGCATAGTGGCATGCACCTGTGATCTCAACTACTGGGAGGCATGGTAAGGAGGATTTTTTTTTTTTTTTCCTGAGGCAGATCCTGGACAAAAATGTGAGAACCCTCCAAAAAAAATAACTAAAGCATGTTCGGAGGCATGGCTCAAATGGTAAGAGTATCTGCGTAGGAAGCATGAGGCCCTGAATTGAAACACTAGTATAGCCAAAAAAATAGAAAACAACAAAGAACTCCATTTAGTGGCCTATTGCGAACAAGAAAATAAGGATAGGGGCTGGGAAGGTGGCTCAGTGGTAGAGCGCTTGCCTTGCATGCATGAGGCCCTGGGTTCAATTCCTCAGCACCACATAAGCAGAAAAAGCTGGAAGTGGCGCTGTGGCTCAAGTGGTAGAGCACTAGCCTTGAGCTGAAGAGCTGAGGGACAGTGCCCAGGCCCACAGTAGAGCACTAGCCTTGAGCTGAAGAGCTGAGGGACAGTGCCCAGGCCCACAGTTCAGGCCCCACGACCAAAAAAAAAAAAAAAGGAAGAAAATAAGAATAGCATTAAATTATCTCCCTAAATAAAATGTTTACTCAAGAATCCATAGTGATATAAATAATGAAGCATGTACAGTTACAATGATAAGTGTCAAAATTAATATGGGGCCAGACACAGTGTTTTACTACCCAGTACCTGGGAGGCAGAGGCACAAAGATCATAAGTTCAAGGCCAGCCTGGGCTTTGAAATCCTGTTTAAAAATAGCAGAAGTTGAGGATAGCTGAATATTTGCATAGTTTCTAAGTATTTCCCTCAAGATATGAGTGGGAAAACAGTGATTTATAGTGGAGAAATCCAGAAGACAACATGTTAACCAGTAATCAATGTTGGTATCACCTGTTTCCAGTTAAAAGTTCTGAGACACCTACTCCCTCCCACTGTGTTATCTATGCCCTGCATAATAATGATGAACTTTGCCTGTGATTAGGTTATATTGTATGGTTCAGGTGAATGTAAGAAAGTGAAACTGTCAGTTTGGGCCTGGTCTAACCATACGAGCCTTTTAAATGTGAGTGTAGAATTGGGTGGAGGGTTGAAGTATGAGAAGGACTGCAGTAAAATTCTGTTGCTTTTGTGCCAAGTTGCTAGAATTTGGGCATGGCATATGGGAGCTGAGAGAGATCTTTAGTTGCCATTCAGCAAGAAAACTGTTCGGATAACCAGTTGCTGGTGGCTCCTGCTGTGATTCTAGCTACTCAAGAGGCTGAGATCTGAGGATTGCAGTTCAAAGCCAGCCTGCGCAGGCTGAGACACTTACCTCCAGTTAGCCAGCAAAAGTGGTGCTGTGGCTCAAGTGGTAGGACACCTGCTTTGAGTGGAGAAAGCTAAGGGATAGAACTTAGGTCCTGAGTTCAAACCCTGACCAGAGTTCAAGATATGCAGGCCCAAGACTGCAGGATCCACAACCTGAGCATCATAAATGCTGAATGGAAGTGTTTCAAATATGTGATTAAAATTTTCTACCAAGCTGGCTGCTGGTGGCTCATGCCTGTAATCTTAGCTTCTCTGGGGGCTGAGATCTGAGGATCAGATTTCAAAACCAGCCCTGTCAGGAAAGTTTGTGAGACTTTTTTTTTTTTTTTTTGGGTCCGGTCGTGGGGCCTGAACTCTGGGCCTGGGCGCTGTCCCTCAGCTCTTCAGCTCAAGGCTAGCGCTCTACCACTTGAGCCACAGCGCCACTTCCGGCTTTTTTCTTTTTGCTTATGTGGTGCTGAGGAATCGAACCCAGGGCCTCAGGCATGCAAGGCACCACTGAGCCACCTTCCCAGCCCAGTTTGTGAGACTTATCTCCAATTAAACACCAAAAGCTAGAAGTGTAGCTAAGGCTCAAGTGGTAGAGTACCAGCAAAAAAAAAAAAAAAAAAAGTCCACTAATAAAAAAACTATGTTGCAAAAATGGGAAAGAAACAGAACGGAAAAAGTAAAAAACTTGAAGAGGCAGAACCTGAAGATTTGTTGTGGAAACAGTACTATGTTGGGGGCTGTACTATGAAGAACTGAGGGACAGCGCCCATGCCCAGAGTTCAGGCCCCATGACCGGACCCCCCCCCAAAAAAAAAGTACTATGTTGATGCATAGTGAATGGATTTTACAGATGCTGACAATACTTGAACTTGAAGAAAACTCAGATTACCCTGAATTTATTGTAGCTTTTTTTTACTTTTTTATTTTAATTTTATTGTTAAGGTGATGTACAGAGGGGTTACAGTTACATAAGTAAGGTAGTGATTACACTTCTTGTCTAACTTGCACCCCTCCACCCCCACTGAAGCATTTCTTAATTCTCAACAAGCTTCGAAGATAGCAGCTAGGCACTGGTGGCTTATGCTTGTAATCCTAGCTACTCAGGAGGCTGAGATCTGAGGATCATGGTTTGAAGCCAGCAATGGGTGGGGGGGTGAGAGGGGGGAGAATGTGAAGCTCTTTTTTTGGTGTTTTTTTTTTGCCAATCCTGGGGCTTGGACTCAGGACCTTGGCACTCTCCCTGAGGCTGTGCTCAAGACCAGTGCTCTACCACTTGAGCCACAGGGCTACTTCTGCTTCTTCTGAGTAGTTTCTTGATACTCAGATCCCAGCTTCCTGAGTAATTAGGATTACAGGTGTGGGCTACTGGTGGCTGGCCATAAGACTTCTTTTGTTGTTAGTTGTGGGAGCTGAACTCTGGGCCTGGGTGTTGTCCCTCAGCTCTTCAGCTCAAGACTAGCGCCCTACCACGTGAACCACAGCACCACTCTGGCTTTTTTCTGCTTATGTGGTGCTGAGGAATTGAACCCAGGGCCTCATGCATGCAAGGCAAGCACTCTACCACTGAGCCACCTTCCCAGCCTGCCCCTCCCGTAAGACTTCCATCTCCAGTAAATTATTCAAAAAAGTCAGAAGTGGCACTGTGGCACAAGTGGTAGAATGCTACCCTTGAGCAAAAAGAAGCCCAAGGTTAGCAACTAGCCCCAGGGTTTTAGCCCTAGGACCAACAAGAACAAAAGAAAGAAAAAGATGGCACACACACACAAAGTATTTTTTCTCTTCTCTCTGCATACCTGCACCTCATGTGGGCTGGGAGTTTTCTTTCCCCCAATAAATTTTTTTTTCTGCCTGAAAAAAAAAAATCTGTGAATCTGATGCTGACAAATCAAAAAAGAGATGCTATTGAGGACCGGGAATCTGGATCCTGCCCAGATACTGAAGTCTCTGGTGCTATGGGAAGGTTCCTGTGGCTCACTTGGTACTGGCAAAAGTGAATACAAAGTGACAAGTTGTTACCACTTTTTATGAAGAGACTAACTTGGCCCAGAAGCTCAATAGTTATTTGTATGGTATCTATGTGTATATAGGTGCATATATGTGTAAATATGGGCATATAAATATATTTATATATATATATATATATAATCTGAGATTTTTTTAACTACTAGTGTGAAAGATAACTACATTCTAATAAGAATCAAGTTTGATGTATTTGTTTAGAAGATAGTACTAAGCAGAGTTGGGTTGTTTTGGTTTAATATCAATAGTTCTGGTTACTTTGAACAAATAAAAGCTTTCTGTGATTACCTCTTTTATTGGAAGAGTATTTGAGTCTATAGTATATATTTCTTTTTTTGTTTCCATTTCCTGGAAGTTGTTTTGATAAATATTATTTTATGATTAGAGGCAAATAGGCTTGGTGCCTTCATGTTCCTTCCCTAAGAGTATCCCCCTCTCTGGTATATTTTTCATAATATACATACATATATTTATATACATAAAATACCTTTTTTTGTTTTTGGTTGATCATGGGGCTTGAACTCTGGGCCTGGGCTCTGTCTCTGAGCTCTTCAGCTCAAGGCTAGAGATTGGATGGAGATTGGATGGCTCAGGATAGCCTATAATTTGCAGTCCTGCTATTCCCCAAATGTTGGGATTACAGGCATTTACCACCACAGCTAGCTTGTTTTGGTTTTCTGTGGGCATTTAAATGAATAGTTCATTTATAAGTTCCCTGAGAGGAAATATTTTATTGTTACTAACCATCTCCCTCTCCAGATAGGGAGATTCCTATGTTTTGAGTAAACTTAATAATTAATCCTAGTTTGTTTTACTTAGTAAGCAAAACTAAGTGGATATTTAAAGGTAAGTTTAAAACAGTGTCATGAATCATGATATAAATCTAAATCTTGGCTCATGGAAATGTAATCAGCTGGTTAGAGATGTTGGCAATAAATGTGGGAACATAATTTTGTAATTAAATTATTGAATTAATTAAAAAAATAATTCATTGACCTCAATGCTTTTTCTCTATCCTAACTCAGACTTCTCAGTATTTGGGTTTATGACTAAGCAGAAACCAGGAGAAACAACTGTATTGCATGTATTTTTGGAAATAATGGTGTATAGTGGACAGTAGTTTTATATTCCTTAAAAAAAAAAAAAAGCCATTCAGTCTATAACCTCGAGAAACTGAGTACTGCCAACAACTTGACTGTACCAGGAAGATGAGCCCAATACCATATGAGATGGCAGCCCACCCTTCATCTTGACTTTGGCCTTGTGAAACCCTGACAGACCCAGGGAGCCATTTTGAAAGTACTGGGGCTTGAACTCAGGACTTTATGCATGCTTACTTGTCTGGTATGTGGTACTGCTATATCAGGGTTGACCTTGGGGCCCTGCATTTGCTTAGCTCTCTTGCTCACACTGGTGCTCTACCACTTAAGCCACATTTTCAGCCCTGAGTGGTGTTTCAAACTGTTAAATTTATGAAAATTTGGGGCTCAGTGGAAGAGTGCTTGCCTTGCATGCATGAGGCCCTGGGTTCGATTCCTCAGCACCACATAAGCAAAAAGAAAAAAGCCGGAAGTGGCGCTGTGGCTCAAGTGGTAGAGTGCTAGCCTTGAGCTGAAGAGGTGAGGGACAGTGCTCAGGCCCAGAGTTCAGGCCCCACGACCGGACCAAAAAAAAACAAAAAAGAAAATTTGTTATGGCAGCAATAAAAAGCAGACAATTAGTAATAATATGCTGACATCATTGCCCCATGACAGGTGACAGGCCATCAGCATTGATATTCCTGTCCCAAACAAGACTTCCTTCTAATCATGAGAAAATATCGGACAAAACCAAAGTGAGACAGTCTATGAAATTAAGAGCAGTACTCCTGTAATGTGTCCAGGCCGCACAGGACAGGAAACTCAGTATCTGGAAAAGTGGGAATTTGGTGAAATCTGCATAGTTTTGTTGACAAAATCACAACAAAACGTGCCTGCTGTTATTTCTTCCTAGAGTTGACATAGTCAAGGTAATCTTCAGTAATTTGCTGGTAAGAACTTTTTTTTTTCCAGTTGTTGAGATGAAGTGTTTGTAATGAGCTTTAGGGTTTTTAGCTGAAATACTAATACTTAGGTTGCATATTGTTTTAATAGTTTTATTTTCCTCTAAGATGGCCTCAACATTATAATGATTTTGATCCAATTGTATAAGTTAATGAAAATAATGTATTAAATGATCCCATCCAAGCTGGGCTCCAGTGGCTCATGCTTGTAATCCTAGCTACTGAGCAGACTGAGATCTGAGATCATGATTCCAAGCAAGCCTGGGCAGGGAATTCCATGAAATTCTTATCTCCCATTAACCACCCAAAAGGCCAGAAGTGGGGCTGTTGCCTAAGTGGTAGAGTGTTAGCCTTGAGCAACAGGGATATCCCTCAGGCTCTGAGTTCAAGCCCAAGCCCAGCCTCCTCCCCCCCCCCCCCCCCCCCCCCCCGCCAAAAAAAAAGCAATCCAAAAAGTGAACATTTAGATAACTTAGGAGATTTGAGAATTTTTTTGTTGCTTTGATAGTTGCCCTTTGCTTTGTTTCAAAGAAAGCAGTATGTGCATACAGCATAAAAAGAAAGATGTATTTATGGGTTTTGTCCCTGATACAAAGCTCCTAATACTCGTAATTTCCTGGAAGAAAGTGTCTTTTGTTGTTCTAATATCTGGTCTTTGTTCCCAGTTCCTGACATAGAGTTCCTGAATCCCTAGGAATTTCCTGGGTGGTAGGAGCAACTGGACTCTTGGCAGTCCCTGGGATAGCTTCAGAATGGGGGCTGGTGACCGAAAGCTTAAACCCAGCAGCAGCAGCAGCCCAACCTCCTTGGAAGGAAGAGGGGCTGGAGACTGAGTCAGTAATCAATCACATCCATGTGACTAAGCCTCCATAAACTCCTGTAAATAACAGGATTCAGACAGCTTCCAAGGTAGAGAACACACTGGGGAAGAGTGTCCAGAGAGCTCCCGTAGGTGCCCTGGCCCTGTGCATCTCTTCAGCCCTGCTCAGCTTTCCTCAATTGTATCCACTGTATAAACTAGTAAAAGTGGTCTCTAAATTCTGAGTCCCTCTAGAAAAATCATCAAACTAGAGGCTTGTGGGAACTTCCTGACTTTGTAGGTAAGGGGGCGGGGGATGCAGAAAGAGGGAGAAAGCCAGGAACCTGACACTTGTGACTGGCATCTGAGCTGGAGTCAGTCTGGTGCTAACTAGTGCCCAGGCTAGAGTTCAAGCCCCATGATTGGCTCCCCTCCCACCCCCCCCCAAAAAAACTTCCACACTGCTTAAAAATGAACATTTTTTTTTTGTAGTTGGGCTCTATGGAGAGGAAAATACCTAAATCGTGCTTTTTGGTCAGTCCTGGAGCTTGTACTCAGAGCATGGACTGTGTCCCTGAGCTTCTTTGTGCTCAAAGCTAGCTTTCTACCACTAGAGCCACAACTTCCTGCTTCTTCTGAGTAGTTCATTAGCGATGTCAGTCTCACGAACTTTCCTGCCTAGGCTGGCTTCAGAGTCCCATCCTCAGATCTTAGCGTGCAGAGTAGCTGGGATTACAGGTGTGAGCCACTGGTGTCCAGCCTCCCGGAGCTTTTTTGCTCAAGCACTTGAGCCCAGCTCTACTTCAGCTTTTTGGTGGTTAACTGGAGGTAAGACAGTCTTTCCTGCCCAGGCTGGCTTTGAACCATGATTCTCAGATCTAAGCCTCCTGAGTAGTTAGGATTACAGGCCTGAGCCACCAGTGCCTGTTTTTTTTGTTGTTGTTTTTTTGTCAATGGTCATGGGGCTTGAACTCTGAGCCTGGGTGCTGTCTGTCAGCTCTTCAGCCCAAGGCTAGTGCTCTACCACTTGAGCGACAGCGTCACTTCCTGTTTTCTGGTGGTTTATTGGAGATGAAAGTTTCACAGACTTTCCTGCCAGGGCTAGCTTTGAACCACGATCCTCAGATCTCAGCCTCTTGAGTAGCTAGGATTAGAGGCGTGAGCCACTGGCACCCAGCTCAGTCCCTGGTTTTTTAAGACTGAGATAAAATATAAGAATCATGATGTTAAACTAAAAAGAATGTTATGTTTCTAAATTCAGTCAAGAGAACTCAGTAACATATTATTCCAACAGAGAATACAGATTCTGTGTGTGCTCACACATGTTTAAATTAGATAAAATTGAAACTTCCTTCTAATGGAGAAAATAATGACCAGTGACCTGTATAGGGTATTGACATGGATTTTCTATGAACAATACTGGGATGCTATGTTCCCTGAAATTCTATTGACCTACTTATTTTGAGGTAGGTTTAATTTTGCACAGTTGCTATCTTTGGGCTCAGGTGACCCTTCTGGTCTCAGGCTCCTGAGTACTGGTACCACAGAAAGATAGATGTACAATGCAGGAATTTAATAATCATTTATCCCATTCATCAATGGGCACTGTATAGGTACTCAGTTACTGCTCCTACCTCAATAGAGAGATGTGTAATGGTCACCATTAGCCTAGGCTGGCCTAACGGCCTCCTTGAGGTTGATGTTAACATCATTCCAGACAGGGCAACAGGAAGCATCTGTGTCTCCTCCTACCACAAACGGAGGCCATCTATTCTTCCCCCACTTGAATTATACATTTTGTTCCTATAAAATTACTTGGTTGCTTTTTCCTATGTTTAAAATATTTAGACATATAGTAAGATCTTCTGAAAAAAAAGGGAAATGATTTATGACAATGGAAATATCTTTTACCAAGCTGGTTCATATTCTTTCCCTTTTTTTCCCCCACTTGAGTAGAAGTTGTCTTTTTATTTGTTAAAAAGTTAAACTTGAGGAAGTGGAGTTGTGGTTCAAAGTTGTAGAGCACTAGCCCTGGGCAAAAAAGCTCAGAGTTCAAGGCCCAAGACTAACCAAAAAAAAAAAAAAAAAAGGTAACCTTCAGCCAGGTACTAGTGGCTCATGCCTGTAATCCTACATACTCAAGAGGCTGAGATCTTAAGATTGTGGTTTGAAGCCAGTCAGGGCAGGAACATTCATAAGACTTTTTTTTTTTTTTTGTCGATCATTTAACTCTGGGCTTCTGGGCTTAGGCACTATTCCAGCGCTCTTCAGCTCAAGGAGAGTGCGATACCACTAGAGCCACTTCTGATTTTCTAGTGGTTAATTGGAGATAAGAGTCTCACAGACAATTCTGCCTGGGCTGGCTTTGAACTGTGATCCTCAGATTTCAGCCTCCTGAGTAGCTAGGATTACAGGCATGAGGCCACCGGTGCCCAGCACGTTCATAAGACTCTTATCCCCAATTAAACACACACACACACACACACACACACAAATGTGCATGCCAGACACACACACACACACACACAAATGTGCATGCCAGAAGTGGAGCTATAGCTCAAGTGGTAGAGTATTAGTTTTGAACACAAAAGCTCAGGGATAGGGCCACTCCCTAAGTTCAAGCCCAGGACTGGCACCAAAAAGAAAAATAAAAGTTACATTTTGAAATAAAGTTCATCTGTAACAATGGTCAGAACTTGTGTGAAAAAGTTCTTTTATTATTTGGTGTTTTTTTAATCTTTGATTTATAAACAATGTAATGTTCTAAGGATCTACTCCTTTTATTGACTTTGATCACAACCTTGTTGTATAAAGACTTCTGCTGTGAAATATTCCCATGAGAAACAACTGAATGGATTGAAAGATTTTTTTATAGCTCCTGGTTTCAGTCAAGGCCCACTGGCTCCATCATTTCAGGACCACAGTGAGGCAGACCTTGAGGCAGACCTTGAGGCAGAGCATCATGGCAGAGGGCAGGAGGGAGTAAAGTTGCTCACCACATTGACCAGAAAGCAGATAGAGGTGGGATGGAACAGGTGACGAAAACATCCTTAAGGAGCTGGGAAGGTGGCTCAGTGGTAGAGCACTAGCCTTGCATGCATGAGGCCCTGGGTTCAATTCCTCAGTATCACATAAGCAGAAAAAGCCGGAAGTGGCGCTGTGGCTGAAGTGGCAGAGCACTAGCCTTAAGTTGAAGAGCTCAGGGACAGCGCCCAGGCTTAGCTCAGGCCCACAACCAACAAAAAACCAAAACCAAAACCAAAAAACATCCTCAGAGACCAGTTTCCAGTGACCTACTTCCTCAAAGAGGCCCACCTCCTAACATTTCATTCCCTCCCAACAATGCCATCAAAGAAAGATTCCATTCTAGATTAATCTGTTCAGGAAGTCAAGGCCCTCCTGAACAAAATGATTTCCTCAGAGCCCATTCATTACCGGCAACCAAGCCCCCAGGATACAAACCTGTAAGGGGCATTTCAAACGAAATCACAGCAATCATTTGGGTTATTTTTCCACACAGAAAGATCCTAGTATTCTCAGGTCTTTCTTTTTTTTTTTTTTTTTTTCCAGTGCTGGGCCTGGGCACTGCAGCTGAACTTTTTTGGGCAAGGCTAGCACTCCACCACTTGAGTCACAGCTTCACTTCTGGCTTTTTAGTGGTTAATTGGAGATAGGACTTTCCTGCTTGGTTGGCTTTGAACACAGTCCTCAGATCTTAGCCTCCTGGGTAGCTAGGAATATAGGTATGCCAGCACCCAGCTTTTCTTTCATCTTTTTGACCACACAATGTTCCTAGGGCTCTTGGCTATTGTCTGGCTCATTTGTATCTGTGAAGTATTGTGGCCTAACCTGCATGCACGTTCTGCTGAGAAGCTTTAGCCAGGACCATGAACTCTCAGTAGTCAGCAATTTCCCAGACATATTGAACTTGGCCAGCAGTTAGAAAACCAACTGCATAAAAACAATACAAATACACACATACAAATATAATGAGGGCTTGAACTGAGGGCCTCTCTATTTCTTGTGATTTGCCTAGTTCCAACATTAAAGTACTAGTTTATTTTAAAATGCACATATAGCATTAGGTAGTAGAGGACATAAATGTGTGTGAACCTAAGAGCTAACATATACTTACTTGCTGTACAAAGCAGGACATTTTCTCTAGCCTCTCAACCCTGGTGCCCTCATTTCTAACATGTACTGCTTGAACAAGAGGATTTACTGGGCCATGTGAAATATAATCATAATATAGAGCAGCTACTCTGTAACTGTCAGTTCCTACTGGGTTAATCTAACAGCTACTCTGTAACTGTCAATTGCAAAAGTGTCAAACTTCCATTCTTCCCACTGTGGGATTGCTATTTCTGAGCATATTTCATAATTTCTTTTTATGTCTCATGGTCAGAAATTTTTTATCTTCAGTATTTGGATTATGATCTAAGTGCATTCTCTTTTTAGAATATGTAGAAGGGTTTAGAATATGTAGAAGGGTAACAATATTCCTTGCATATTTTGTATGCAAAAGAGGTACTTTCTATACCTTCTATGTCTTGAAAATCTGATAGGGTTTTATTGTGTAGCCCAGGCCTCAAACTCATGACCCTTCCTGCCTCAGACTCCTCATGTACTACCAGGCCTAACAACATGGTTAAAAGGGCACTCCACACTTCTCTTAATTAATTAATTTTGCCAATCCTGGGGCTTGAATTCAGGGCCTGGGCACTATCCCTAAGCTTCTTTTGCTCAAGGTTAGCACTCTACCACTTGAGCCATAGCACCACTTCTGGTCTTTTCTGTTTATATGGTACTGAAGAATAGAACCCAGGGCTTCATACATGCTAGGTAAGCACTTTGCTACTACGCCACATTCCCACCCCCTGAGCTTCTTTTGCTCAAGGTTAGCACTCTACCACTTGAGCCACAGTGCCACTTCTGTTTGTTTGTTTGTTTTGTTTATGTGGTACTGAGGAATCGAACCCTAAGCCACATTCCCAGCCCTCAACTAAATTTAAGATTCTTTGTTGTACACTATAAGCTGTCTGGGTATTGAAAAATATGTTAAAAAGCTGGGCACCAGTGGCTCATGCCTGTAATCCTAGCTACTCAGGAGGCTGAGATCTGAGAATCATAGTTCAAAGCCACCCAGGCAGGAAAGTCCTTGGGGCTCTTATGTCCAAGTAAATATTGAAAAGCTGCAAGTAGAATGTCCCACATCCACAAATCAGCCAACGACAAATGCTGGAGGGGATGTGGAGAAAGAGGAACCCTATTACACTGCTGGTGGGAATGTACACT
>NW_012267217.1:42339304-42348128 GCF_000151885.1 Dipodomys ordii | reverse complement strand
CACCACATAAGAAAAAAGAAAAAAGCCGGAAGTGGCGCTGTGGCTCAAGTGGTAGAGTGCTAGCCTTGAGCTGAAGAGCTCAGGGACAGCGCCCAGGCCCAGAGTTTAAGCCCCACGACCGGACCCAAAAAAAACAAAAAAAAAAAAACAACAAACCAGGTGCTGTGGTGCTGTGGCTCATACCTGTAATCCTAGCTACTCAGGAGGCTGAGATCAGAGGATTGTGGTTCAAAGCCAGCCTGGACAGGAAAGTCCGTGAGACTTACCTCCAAAAAACCACCAGAAAACTTGAAGTGGCTGTGGCACAAGAGCATTCGCCTATAGCTGAAGAGCACAGGGACAGTGCCCAGACCCAGAGTTCAAGCCCAATGATAGAAAACAAAGACACAAAACCCAACCAAAACAGCCAGAAGTGGAGCTGTGACTCAAGTGATAAAACACTAACTAGCCTTGGGAAAAAGATCAGGGACAATGCTTGAGTTTAAGCCCCAGGACTGGCGCGCGCACACGCGCGCACACACACCCACACAATAAAAAATCAGGCAAAGCCTGGGCACTGTCCCTGAACTCTAGCTCAAGGCTAGCACTCTACCACTATGAGCCATAGCTCCACTTCTGGTTTGCTGTTAGTTAACTGGTCTCATGGACTTTCCTGCCCGGACTGGATTTGAATCTTGACCCTCTGATCTTAGTCTCCTGAGTAGCTAAGATTGCAGACATGAGCCACCAGCACCCCATGAGGCTCAGTAAGTTTTAATGGAATTTGCATCTGCTTTTGTTTTGTTTTTGGTCTGGTTGTGGGGCCTGAACTCTGGGCCTGGGCGCTGTCCCTCAGCTCTTCAGCTCAAGGCTAGTGCTCTACCACTTGAGCCACACTACCACTTCTGGCTTTTTTCTTTTTGCTTATGTGGTACTGAGGAATTGAACCCAGGGCCTCAGGCATGCAAGGCAAGCGCTCTACCACTGAGCCACCTTCCCAGTCCCTGCATCTGCTTTTGTGACTATGTTTCTGTTTCTGGTATATAAGAACAACACGGAATGTGTGCTGTGTACAGTGGCTAAAGCACAGAATCTTAGTTACTTGGCAGGTGGAAAACAGAGGATACAGGTTAGAAGCTGACCTGAATAATGTTCTCAGGCATCATCTCAATCTGTTTGGGTATGGTGGTGTACCTTTTATTCCAGCCACAAGGGAAGCACAACAGCATGTCTGTTGTCCCTCCTGACACAGGGAGGCACACATAGCAGACTGAAGCCCAAGCCAGCATGGAAAAACAAGATCCTATTTCAAAATTAACCAAAGCAGAAACTGGATGGAGGAGCAGCTTAAGTGGTAGAGCACCTGCCTTGTTCCTTCAAAGAAAAAATAGAACAGCATACACACACACACACACACACACACACATATACATACACACATATATATATGTAAACATCTATAATAAAGTCATATGGCATGCAGGTATGCATTAACAGAAACTACAATGCAAACAAAGATAATACAATTTTCATTTACTGAGGTTTTTCTTTTTCTCTATCCTGTATACTACAATTATCTTTACCATGATTTATCTTTTGTAATCTTTCCTACTTAAATAGGTATCTCTAATTTTATCTGAACATGATTTCCTCCCTTCTTTCCCTGCTCTTACAGAATTCTCATCATCTGTAACAATGATATGGCCAGATGTTTAAGCACAGGAAGCCCAAACTTATTAGTGGGCCATGTTCCATAACATCACTGGAAATTGCTTGTTTGAAACCTGAATTTATTTTCCCATGAAAATAGTGGTTATATTCCCTGAGGGGCTACAAAAGCTTGTTTAACCAGGAATGTCACAGAAATGAACACTGTTACCTTTATGCTAACCTCTGCTTATTATTATGCTCAGGTCTCTATGGATTTCTCTTCTTACTACAACGTTTCTCTAACTACCACTTTGGGGACATTTTTTTTTTTCACTATAGATTACATAAAACACTATCATTTGTAATTCCACCTAAATACAGTCCTGAATACTACTTTGGGGTATTTGTGTTTACTAATCATTACTTTAAAAAATGACTTGGTGGGGGAGGGGGGAAGAGACTTCTTGGTGGCTCATGTCTGTAATCCTAGCTACTTGAGAGGCTGAGATCTGAGGATCATGGTTTGGTGCCAGCCCAGGCAGGAAAGTCTATGAACTTATCTCCAATTAACCACCAAAAAATCCAGAAGTAGAGCTGTGGCTCAAGTGCAGTAGGCTAGCCTTCAGCCAAAATTCTAAGGGACAGCACCTAAGCCCTGAGTTCAAGCCCAAAAATAAACAAAAAACAGCTGGGTGCCAGTGGCTCATGCCTATAATCTTAGCTACTCAGGAGGCTGAGATCTGAGGATTGCGGTTCAAAGCCCGCTGGGACAGGGAAAGTCCATGAGACTTTTATCCCCAATTAACCACCAGAAAACTGGAAGTGGCGCTGTGGCTCAAGTGGTAAGAGTGCTCACCTTGAGCTGAAGAGCTCAGGGAACAGCACCTAGGTCCAGAGTTCAAGTCCCACAACTGACTGACTGACTGACTAAATTAATCATTTATTAACAAAAAATTTTGAGAATTATTTGACTTTCCTAACATCAATGTAGTGGTGGCAATGTAGTAACTACAAAATGCCTTCTGCTTAGACTACCTCACAGGGTCTGCTGGTAGGCAATGAGAGAGGCAGTGGGTATGAGGGGCGTATGTCCTGCCTCTGCCCCACTCAGACCATCTCTTTTTTTTTCTTTTCGGTACCTGTCCTAGGGCTTGAACTCAGAGGCTTGGTGCTGTTGCTTAACTTTTTTTGTCAGTCTTGTGGGGCTTGAACTCAGGACCTGAGTGTTGTCTCTGAGCTTTTTTGTTCAAGGCCAGTGCTCTATCACTTCGAGCCACAGTGCCACTTCCAGTTGTCTGGTGGTTAATTGGAGATAAGAGTCTCATGGACTTTCTGCCCTGGCTGGGTTTGAACTGGGACCCTCTGATCTCAGCCTCCTGAGTAGCTAGGATTACAGGCATGAGCCCCCATGGCCTACCTTGTTCCTGAACTTTTTCACTCAAGGCTAGCACTCTACAGTCACAGGTCTACTTCTGGCTCTTTTTAAACTGGTTAATTGGAGATAAGAGTCTCATGGACTTTCCTGCTAGGGCCAGCTTTGAATGGAGATCCTCAGATTTTAGCCTCCTGAGTAGCTGGGATTATAGTTGTGAGCCCACCTATCTGACTATCTAGTTCGTGGAGAGTAATCTTTTGGCTTTTTTTTTTTTGGTCCGGTCATGGGGCCTGAACTCTGGGCCTGGGCGCTGTCCCTCAGCTCTTCAGTTCAAGGCTAGCGCCTCTACCACTTGAGCCACAGTGCTACTTCTGGTTTTTTTTTCTTTTTTGCTTATGTGGTGCTGAGGAATCGAACCCAGGGCCTCGTGTATGCAAGGCAAGCGCTCTACCACTGAGCCACCTTCCCAGCCCCTCTTTTGGCTTTTGTGGAGATTTAAACTCCCAAATTCCTTGCTTAGATTTTGGCATGTAATTAGATCAGTTCCGAGATCTGAGTACCCAGGGTTAGGTGGTAAGATTTAGGAGATAACTTGGTCAACATTTCTTGTATCTCTTGATTTTAATTAAATCTTTACAGAAATTTCATATTCAAATAACTGAAAGTCAAATACAATGATTATCTCAGAAAGTTTTTCTTTTTTTCAGAACACAGTAATCACAATAAAACTCAACCCTTCCTTTCAAGTAGAAACACTACCAATGAATGTTTTCAAAACAAATAGTTATGAAAGTGAAAAAAAATTGTCCAAAGCCAGTGTGATATATAGTTTTGAAAACTTGTGGCCTGGTCTTGCTCACTCTTGGGGTCTGTTGCTCAGGCTGGAGAATCACGGGTAGAGTCCCACTATTGACTAGCACACATAACCTGATGCTGAAGGAATCAGCAGCAAGCTCCTAGGCTCAAGCAATCTTCCTGCTTCAACCTCCCCTGTAGCTGGGACTGTAAGTGCCTGTGATTGCAGATGGTTCTTTGAGAGTTTTTATACTAGCAGGGGCTCTTAGTATGTATACATGTATCTTTCACAATCCATGAATGAGACTTTTTGAATAAAGAATAAATATAGTATTCTCCTAATAACTTCATTAAGAATATTTATAAGAAGCCAGGCAAAGCCGGGAGCCGGTGGCTCCCGCCTGTAATCCTAGCTACTCAGGAGGGCTGAGATCTGAGGATCGAGGTTCAAAGTTAGCCTGGGCAGGAAAGTTCATGAGACTCTTATCTCCAATAAACCACTAGAAAACCAGAAGTGGTGCTGTGGCTCAAACGGTAGAGCGCTTGCCTTGAGCTGAAGAGCACAGGGACAGCTCCCAAGCCCAGAGTTCAAGCCCCACGACCAACAACAACAAAAAAAGAAGTCAGGCACTGGTGGCTCACACCTGTAATCCTAGTTACTCAGTAGGCTGAGATCTGAGGATCGCAATTCAAAGCCAGTCTGGGCAGGAAAGTCTGTGAGACCTTGATCTCCAATTAACCACCAGATAACCGGAAGTGGCACTGTGGCTCAAGGCACTAGCCTTGAGCTGAAGAGCTGAGGACAGCGCACAGGCCCAGAGTTCAGGCCCCAAACTGACACACACACACACAAAGAATATTTATAAGTAGGTGGTCACTTTGCACAAAACTAAAATCATTATTATATAAGAACCACTCAGTTGAAGAGGTGGAGACCTGTAAATCTCAGCATTTGGCAGGTGAGAGGCGTTGAAAGCCAGCCTGAGCTACATACATAGTGAGACTTTGTCTCACTCAAAACAAAAACAAAGCTGGGCGTTCTTAGTATGTATACATGTATCTTTCACAATCCATGAATGAGACTTTTTGTTTTTGTTTTTTTTGGGTCGGGTTGTGGAGCCTGAACTCTGGGCCTGAGCGCTGTCCCTCAGCTCTTCAGCTCAAGGCTAGTGCTCTACCACTTGAGCCACAGCGCCACTTCCGGCTTTTTCCTTTTTGCTTATGTGGTGCTGAGGAATCGAACCCAGGGCCTCATGCATTCAAGGTAAGAGCTGTACCATTGAGCCACCTTCCCAGCCCCCGAATGAGAGTTTTTGAATAAAGGATACATATAGTATTCTCCTAATAACTTCATTAAGCATATTTATAAGAAGCCAGGCACTGGTGGCTCACGCCTGTAATCCTAGCTACTCAGGAGGCTGAGATCTGAGGATCACAGTTCAAAGCCAGCCCAGGCAGGAGAGACCGTGAGACTCCTATCTCCAATAAACCACCAGAAAACTGGAAGTGGCGCTGTAGCTCAAGTGGTAGAGCGCTTGCCTTGAGCTGAAGAGCTGAGGGACAGTGCCCAGGCCCAGAGTTCAAGCCCCACGACCGACAAAAGAAAAAAGAAAAAAGAAAACCGGAAGTGGCACTCTGGCTCAAGTGGTAGAGCGTTTGCCTTGAGCTGAAGAGCGCAGGGACAGCGTTCAGGCCCAGAGTTCAAGCCCCACGACCGACAAAAGAAAAAAGAAAAAAGAAAACCGGAAGTGGCACTCTGGCTCAAGTGGTAGAGCGTTTGCCTTGAGCTGAAGAGCGCAGGGACAGCGTTCAGGCCCAGAGTTCAAGCCCCAAGACCAGCACAAAAATAAAATTAAAAAAAATTCAAATATTTCCTATTTTAACTAAAGACCAAACCACTATTTACAACATTAAAGCATAATAGAATAAACAAGCTATTGACACTACCACTCACATTCACTATGAGGAAAAGACTATTAATCAGAGTGCATTTCAACAGACAAATTTATTTATATTTCTTTTCTCCCAAACACATGATAGATTTGAAAGCAAGTTCAGATACCAATAATGAATGACGAGAGCTCCAATAGCTAGCTATCACAATTTGCTTTATCGGAGGAAGGGGAATTTAGCTCATATGCCTAGCAAGCTGGAGGCTCCGAATTCAATTCCTAGAAATGCTACAAATAACAGACCCTAGCACCTGTGGACATACAACAGAACAGCACTGTGGCAGGCACTCCAAAAACTACTCAGCAGAAGAACTCAAAATCTGGCTGGCAAAATTTTGGGTTAATAAATTTCACTCAACTAGGGAAGACAACTACCTTAAGTGTATTGAAAGAAAGAAGAAACTGGGCACTGGTGGCTCATGGCTGTAATCCCAGCTACTCAGAAGACTGAGATCTGTGGATCAAGATTAGAAACCAGCTCAGTCAAAAAAAAGTCTGTGATGGGGCTGGGAAAGTAGCTTAGTGGTAGAGGCTTGCTTTGCATGCATGAGGCTCTGGGTTCGATTCTGACCGAAAAAGAAAGTCTGTGAGATGCTTATCTCCAATTAACCAGCAAAAAGTTAGAAGGGGCTGTGGCAACATGATAGAACACCAGCCTTGAGTGAAAAAACTGAGATAGTGCCCAGACCCTAAGTTCAAGCCCAATACGAGCATGAGAACGAAAACAAAAACAAAAGAAGGAAGAAAATTAGGGGCTGATGAGAAAACACGCATAAAATATCTAGCAAGTTTACCAAGATACATTAGGTACTATGTAATATATACTTATGAAGCTTCCGTGTGAAGCTCTGTAAGTAGAGAAAAGCACTGAAATAACTGCAGCTTAGCCGTATCCCCAGACATCATGCAAACAAGTTGTTTTGGTGACAAGAGGGACTGAATCAAAAGATTCAGTCACTTAATTAATTCACACAAATTGCACACAAATGCATCTTAATTTCTGGAAACATCTAAAACATATCCATATTGTTATGTCATCTACAAGGAAAAACAAGTTGACAGCAACAGTTTTCAAGACCTCTAGAGAATTAAATCATGGAAAGTGATTTCTACTGCCTTTATCTCTTAACGTTGCATCTGACACGTACATGACATAAATTCACCTTAAACATTATGACAACTTCTAAATTAGAAACTCAAAAGAGACTTTTTAAAAAAGTGGAGTCACCTTCTAAATGCTTTATAATAAATTTTAAATGAGTCTAAGGAATCAACACACTAATATTACAAATCCATTCCCACTAGCTTAGCCAATTTCCGTCAAAAAATAACTTGCAGCACAAGGATCAACTCCTCCTTCCTTGAGCAATACAAAATAAGTCTAATATTCTTCTCTTTCATTATAACATAGAAAAATGTCTGTGCAGTTATTCTCCTCCAATACTTAGAACTGCTGTCACTTCTCAGTTTAATCCCATTTATCTCATTAAGAAAAGTAAATCCTCATTTAAAAAAGTAAAAAAAAAAAAAGTAAACCATGACAGTCACTGCAATCTATGAAAAGTAATTTAACAGGCTGGCAGCACATTGGAAACTGAACTAATGAAACCTCTAGCACAAATAAACACTTCCTAATTCTGTGTCACAGGAAGCCAAAACAACTAACACGTGTTACGTACCAGAGATCCAAACCTTAAAGAAGCTATATAAATAAATTTATTTAAAAGTGCATAAATGTCTACGTGCAATTCTTAATAAGCCATTTTACTTATAGAAAACCCAAAGCATCTTTCAATCTGTTTACAGCATCCTTTACACATGGGTAGACCATTAACAGAATTAAAGTTATTTTCAGAAACGTGGTCAGCTACTGACAGGGAGTCTAAACACACAGTGCTTTTATTTGCACACTGAAAAATGAACAGCTTGTAAGATGCCTTTCAGGACAGTCACTAGGTTTTATTTACATTGCTTTGAGAAAAGAAGACAAAAGATAGCTCTTCACAATGGACTCGCTGCAATCTCAATTTGGAGGATAAGAGGCAACAGAAAACTTTAAAATGAAATTAAAGCCGAACTTCCACGTCCAACAACCTCAATAAGTAGACAAAGTGACTGAGAAACTCTCTTGAAGTCGAGATCTACAAACTGACCGCCAGACCCAGAACTCAGACGTGTAATGGACAAATAGTAATAATAAGATTATTATTAACCTAAAAAAAGGACACCCACCCGAGATACCAACATGGGGAAAAACAACAACAAAACAGCAGTACCGTTAGACCTGTCTTGTAAAGATTTCATCAGAAGATGCAGAGAAAACACCCACCGCCCCCTCCCCCAATTTGGTGCAAATGCACACCCCAGTTTCTCATGCACACCCCAATTTCTTTCCTGCGGGTCCCCTGGGCGCCGGCGAAGGCTGCTCCAGAGACCAGAAGTGGGAAGGTGCACTTTCTTCGGGGGGCGCGTGCACTCTCCTCCCCCCGGCCCCCCTCTCCGGTGCCTCCAAGATGGTAGGCAGGTTGTCGTTCCGCAGGCCGAGGAGCGGCTCTCTGGTGTTATGTCCCCGCGGTGCCGGTAGTGGTGCTGTAGGAGGCTGCTCCTCTTCTTGGGCAGCCCGGCAGCCCTGCCTTCTTGGCTGGAGAGTATATTCAGGGATTTCCCCTTAATAATCACCGACCCCGGGAGCACTTTTTAGTTTCCAAAATAAAAATATGATCCTCACCCCTCTTACTTGACAGGGAAAGGCTCTCGCCGCAGCCCAGGGGGAAGCGGTAGCAGCAGGAGCCGGGCTTCCTAGTTCACTGCCAGCGCCTCTCACTCTGATCTGTCAGCCCAGCCGAGGGAAAAGGGGGGAAGGAGGGAGGGGAGGAAAAAAAAAAAAAGCAGCTGAAAGGTAAGCAGAGGCGGCCCCAGGCCCGGCCCACATCCCCGGGCTCCCGTAGGGCGGCGGGCTGGGCCGCGCAAGCAGGGCGGGCGGCGAGCGCGCTTACGTGAGGCCGGGGATTCGCCGGCCCACGCCAGGCCCGGGGCGGAGAATGAAAGGGTGAGTGGGGCCGGCGCTGGGGTG
>NW_012267217.1:42332810-42339079 GCF_000151885.1 Dipodomys ordii | reverse complement strand
TGCGGGGCCGGATCGTGCGCTGACCCCGAGGCTCTCCCGCGGGGCGGCAGGCCCGGGCTGCCGGGACAGGGGCGTCAGGCCTAGGAGCGGGGCATGGGCGGCCGCCCCCCGTTCCCGTGGGTGTCTCGCAAACGCCCCCCGGATTCTGGTAACAGTTGAATTTATGACCCCCCCCCCCACTGGTTTGGCGCTCGGGGCGGCCGGGCCGGGGCGGGGCGGGCGGGAGGCCTGGCGGGCGTGGGGTGGGGTGGAGGGGCGGTGAGGAGTCAGGTGCAGCCGCGGCCCGGAAAGTTTCCTTTTAGGCCTGAATTGGGGGCTGTCCTCTCTTGGAGGAGCCCGGTTCCCAGCGCCCGGGACCCCCCCCCCCGAGGGCACCGGGGGCGAGCACTCGGCTATTTTGAAACTCTTTACCAGTTCCTGCCCGTGGAAGGTACTCCGCCCCTGCGCCCCGCGCCCGCGCCCCACCCCGGCTCCCCGGAGCCCCTTTCGGGGTTGCAAACTCCAGCCCGGTTCCCCCGAAAGCCCCAGGCCCGGGGAGAAGCCTTCTCTTCCGGGTTGGAAAAGTTTTCCGGGGATTTCTTTGCTCTTTCTCTCAGCGGTCTGAGTTAGTGCCTGGGCGTTTGGGGGTGGGGTGGGGGGCGAGGAGGAGGCGGCCCAGGTGCTGCTGCTCCTACCCGCTCTCGGCCCCTCGCTTGTTATGTTTTGCCTTTTCTCTCACAAACCGGGGTGCGGTGTTTTCGGATCCTCGCGTCCCTTTCCCTCCCCCCTTTCCGCCTCCCCCCCAACTCAAACCCCCGGATTCTTTTACCCGCCCCCCCACCCTCTCGGATAGCGCCGACGTGGGGAGCAGCGGGGCCGCCTGGCGAGGGGCCGGCCCGGCCGCTTCGCGGCAGCAGCCCCCCCCCCCACGGAGGAGGGTTCCCCCTCTTGTTGGGTCACTGTCCGGGAAACCCGACCACGGAACTAAATCAACCCCACGGGGACACCTCGGTTGTCAGGATACCAGCAAAGCCTTCGGAGGGAGGGAGGGAGGGGGGACAGGTGGGCAGGGCAGCCCCAGCCTGGCGTGAGGGAGGGTCAGGGGCTTTCTTTTCATTCTCATGCTAGTTATTTAGGTTTGCGTTCTAGTCTCACGTTGCACCCTAGAAATAGAAAGAAAAGGGGGGGATTTAAAGGACACTTAAACTTGGGATTATTACAGCTCAGATGGGTCTGTGTGGGAAAAGCTTTCTGAGAACTGGAACCGAACTATGTTTTGATTGGGGGGTTTGCTTCCCCTGCCCCCCCCCACCCCGTGGATAAGAATGCATTTTGTTGTTGTTCTTTTCTGATGTCATGAGCTCTGAAAAGTTTCTTTTTTCATTTTCTTTTTTTCCCCCCTTTCTTTCTTGTTTCATATGTAGTAAATTTAAAATTTCTTAATCTAGATTACCCACTTCTCCTGGACAGGATATTTCCTGTGGCTACAACTTAACCTCCTCCTGGTGATTCTTTAGGGTTGAAGTTGAAATGTTAATAGACTGCCACCCCCCAGCACCAGGGTGGCCTGTTGAGAGAGGCTATTAATCTTTATCATTTCCTCCCCCCCCCCATTTCTCTTTAGTAAGCTTGAGGTCGTGTATGTTGTGTGTGTGTTTGTGTGTGTGTGCATGTGTATGTATGTTTATATGTGTGTATGTCCGTATGTCCTGCTCCTCTCAGGGTTGGAGATTAAAGGGGAGTTACACACTGACCACTCAGCCTGCAGGGTACTGTGAACTGAAAATCCTGTCACTTGCAGAGCTGTGTGTAACCCAGTAGCTGGTCAATGCTGACTTCTGTCTTGTCTGAGGTCCCTTATGAGATTGCTTACCAAGTGTGTCTGTCTTTTCCTTCTGTCTGTTTAAAATAAAACTGTTTCTCTACTATGATAGATAACAGGACATTTAGTATTTTGTTTCAGAAATATTGGTATTGAAGGTTGTATGGATTTATTTCAAAATGCAAAAGATGTTTAGTGGTTGTCTTAACTTTATTGATGAATTGAAATTGCTTATTGACGTTGCTTTTTAAAAAATATAAACAGGCTTACTTCTGTTATAGTTGGTCCTTATATTTTAAGGGATGCTAAACAGAAATTACATCATTCCGAGTCTCTTTTCCAATAACGTTTTAAGGATGGAAAGAAATCGTATCATTACCTCATAGTTTGGTATTTTAAGGTACTTTGTTAACTTCGTATTCTTAAACTTTCAAAAACTACATATGTACAATGCCTGGGCATTTTAGTTTAGGCCTGTAAGCCTAGCACTTGCTTACCTAGCATTCATGAAGCCCTGGGTTTGATTCCTTAGTACCACATAGACACAGAAAAAGCCAGAAGCGCTAGCCTTGAGCAAAAGAAGCTCAGGGACAGTGTTCAGACCCTGAGTTCAAGCCTCAGGACTGGCAAAAAAAAAAAAAATGTGAAGTAAATTTCTGAGGGTATATACTTTTTTAGTACCAAATTTTAAAATAGGTGTTGATGAATCTGAAATAATCAAGTTTCTTTTCCTATGAAAGAAGTTTGTAAGTTACAGTGTGACCTTTTGTGTGTGTGTATATGTGTGTATGTATGTGCATGCCTGTACTAGGGCTTGAACTCAGTACTTGGGTGTTGTCCCTTATTTTTTCTGCTCAAGGCTTGTTACTCTACCAATGTCCATCATCAGATCTTAGCCTCCCGAGTAGCTAGGATCACAGGCATGAGCCACTGCTACCTGGTCATATTGCTACCATTTTTAGAGGAATAAAACTTTATATAGAAAAAAATTTTGAACTGTGAACACTCAAAGTTGAAAATGCCATTTAAAAATAAATGCTTTTCCATTCATTCTTAGACCTGAAATGCGCCTCAGAATTCTAGCTCTCACTACCCTGGTTTGGAATAGTGGTACCAAGGTTAATGAAAGGCTGTTGGCTATTTCTGTCTGTGTACAGTTGGCCTTTAAACTGGTAAGGCAGTGAGTGAACAGATGATCTTTGGAAGCCACAAAGCAGACACTCCACTGCAGATATTGTAGCCATGTCCATTTATGCTAATAGAATTGTGTCCTCACACTGTAATAGAGCTACTTCCCCACTTCCCACTGTATACAGACAGTGTGAGTGTGTCCCTGACTGCACAGTCTCTTTTAGACAATTACCCTAACTAACCATTTTGAGATATTTGAGGATAAACCCAATTTAAATATTTAGGCCTTTTTCTTTTCCCTCTTTCACTTAGAGTTAGAGACTACTTGGTTCTTTCCTTCTTCTGTTTTTGTTTTTTGTTTTTAATAATGTTGAAGCTTTAACCCAGGGCCTTGGGCATGTGTAGCAAGTGTTTTGCCATTGAGCTACATTTCCAGCCTAGAACTGATTTTTTTTTTTTTTTTTTGATAGGTAGAGGTGCTTGAACTCAGGGTTTGAGCCCTGTCCCTGAGCTCTTTTGCTCAATGCTAGCACTGTATCACTTTGAACCACAGTGCCACTTCTAGATTTCTGGTAGTTATTTGGAGATAAGAGTCTCACAGACTTTTCTGCCTGGACTGGCTTTGAACCATGATCCTCAGATCTCAGCCTCTGAGTAGCTAGGATTACAGATGTGAGCCATCAGCTCCTGGCTAGAACTGAGTTTTGATGAAATATCTGTCATCACATTCCCATCAGGCCTTGGGGTCCGATTCCAGATCTCCATGGGGCCTTTTGCTTAATTTTTACTTTCTTTATGTGGAAATGGAGATAGAAGTCTTTGATGTAAACCCTAAGTGGGTAGAAAATGTTAATTCCCCTAGCACATTTCTCCATTTATAGTAACACCATGAAAATACAATTTGTCTTAATGATTTGTTTGCTTTTTTTAAACTAAAAATAATATAGGCTCATACTATCTTTTGAGACTAGACCTGTTTATCTCACTCAGGATACTGTTAATTTTTCAGTTTGGTTTGTGTTTGTGTGAATATATGTATACAGCACAAACAAGCTAACACTTCCCTCTGTAACTATAGTTTTATAGGTTTTAACTGGTTAAGAGCAGGGGCTCTGGATTCATACTGGTCTTGGATCCTAGTTACATGACATTGGACAATTAAAATTAATCTAAGCATCTGTTTATTCATCTGTGAAAGAGATTGATATTAATGTCTACTTCGTGGAGTTGCTGGGAACTTAAATGAGGATTGCATATCAAGCTTTAGAATGTTTCCAGGTATATAACTGTCTTCTCTGCTTTCCTTTGGCTTAGCTCCCTCCTCTACTCTCGCTGGTGCTCTGCAACTTGAGCCACACCTGTATTTCTGACATTTTGCTGGAATCTCTAAGATTTGTCTGGCAAGGATGGCTTTGAACAGAACTGATCCTCTTCTAGGATCTCAGCATTCTGAACAGCTAGGATTACAGACCTGAGCCACCAGTGATAGCTAAACTTTTATTTATGTATGTATGTATTTATTTATTAAGGTACTCATCCTGGGGCTTGAACTCAGGGCCTATGCACTGTTCCTGAGCTTTTTGCTCAAGGCTAGAGCGCTGCCATTTGAGCCACAGTGCCACTCCATCTTTTTGGGCAATTTAGTGGAGATAGTGCCTCACAGACTTTTCCTGCCTAAGCTGGCTTCAAACCTCAATCCTCATATCTCAGTCTCCTGAGTAGCTAGGATTACAGGTATGAGCCTCTGGCGCCCAGCTTATTTTGTTGCTAGTACTGGTACAAGAACTCAGAGCCACACTCAATTTGCTTTCTGCCATTTTAGTCACACCTTTAGCTCTGATGTGTGTGTGTGTGTGTGTGTGCGCGCGCGCGTGTGCGCGCATGTGCGTGTGCGTGCGTGCATGCCAGTCCTGGGACTTGAACTGTGGGCCTGAGAGCTGTCGCTGAGCTTCTTTGACTCAAGGCTAGCACTCCACTAGAGATACAGTACCACTTAGGGCTTTTTCTGGAGATTAGAGTCTCATGGATTTTCCTGCCCTGGCTGGCTTTGAGCCATAATCCTCAGATTTCAGCTTCCTGATTAGCTAGAATTACAAGCCTGAGCCACCAGCCATGGGTTAGTTCTGATCAGTTTTTTGTATGTGCTGGACTGGAGTTTAAACTCAGAGCCTAGGCACTGTCCCTGAACATCTTTTTCTCAAGGACAGACCCTACCACTTGAGCCACACCTCTACATCTGGCTTTTTCAAGAGTCTAGGACTTTCCTGCCCTGGCTGGCTTGAATCCTCAGATTTCAACCTCCTGAGTAACTAAGATTACAGACATGAGCTGCCAGTGCCTGGCTTGATTTATATTCTTTTTTGTTGTTGTTGTTAGTCGTGGTCTTGAACTCAGGACCTAGGCACTGAACTTTTTTGCTCTACCACTTTGAGTCCCAGTACCACTTCTGGTTTTCTTTTCTTTTTTTGGGGTCAGTCATGGGGCTTGAACTCTGGGCCTGTGTGCTGTCTCTCATCTCTTCAGCTCAAGGTGCCACTTCTGGTTTTTCTCAGTGGTTTATTGGAGATAAGAGTTTCACGGACTTTCCTGCCTAGGCTGGCTCTGAACGGAGATCCTCAGATCTCAGCCTCCTAAGTAGCTAGGATTACAGGCATGAGCCACTAGTGCCCAGCCCACTTCTGGTTTTCTAGTAGTTAATTGGAGATAAAAGTCTCAAAGACTTTCCTGCCCAGGCTGGTTTTGAATCTCAATTCTCAGATCTCTACCTCCTCAGTAGCTAAGATGACAGGCGTGAGCCACCAGTGCCTGACTAATTTTTAATATTCTTGATATGAGGGGCTGGGAAGGTGGCTCAGTGGTAAAGTGCTTGCCTTGCTTGCTTGAGGCCCTGGGTTCGATTCCTCAGCATCCATAAGCAAAAAAAAAAAAGCCGGAAGTGGTGCTGTGGCTCAAGTGGTAGAGCGCTAGCCTTGAGCTGAAGAGCTGAGGGGCAGCTCCCAGGCTCAGAGTTCAGGCCCACGACCGGACCCAAAATAAAACAAAACAAATATTCTTGATATGAATTTTTAATTAGTCTTTGATGGGGATATATATATTAATAATACTTGCAGTATTTGAGTATAGATAAAACAATGTAATTCTTTTCATAAGGCAGATATTTTTATGCTGGTAAAAAATTGTATAGCATGTTCATTTTTAGCAGTTAACCTAGTATCTGTTGTAGATTAAAATACTGAGGACTAGGGGCTGGGAAGGTGGCTCAGTGGTAGAGCGCTTGCCTTGCATGCCTGAGGCCCTGGGTTCGATTCCTCAGCAACACATAAGCAAAAAGAAAAAA
>NW_012267217.1:42327637-42330750 GCF_000151885.1 Dipodomys ordii | reverse complement strand
CTGGGTTCGATTCCTCAGCACCACATAAGCAAAAAGAAAAAAGCCAGAAGTGGCGCTGTGGCTCAAGTGGTAGAACGCTAGCCTTGAGCTGAAGAGCTGAGGGACAGCACTCAGGCCCAGAGTTCAGGCCCACGACTGAACCAAAAAAAAAAAAAAAGGAGAGAGAGAGAAAGAAAAAAGACACCAATGATTGAGCTGTGGGGAAGAAGGGATTTTCAAGTAGAGAAAGTTGTCTACAGTTGCCTTGCTACAACAAGGTCTGGAAGCCAGAGGGGAAAAGTGTATTGAGGAATTTAATAGCAAAGACACCATTCGTTTCAGATTTTTAGAACAAAAGAACTTTGAGGAGTATGACCTACAACTTAGTTTTTCTTCTTTTGTGTCAAGCAAGGTACTGTTTTGTGATAGTAGGGTCTGGCTGGATGAATTGAGAGAGCATTTGGTTGAAAAGGATGTTAACTTGAGATAATAAATGTTCTAATCAAATCAAATACTATTCTTCTACGTGTTGGTGTTGGTGGGGTTCAAATCTAATGGCCTCACAAAGGCTATGAAAGCTGTCCACCACCAAATCATACCTACCCCAGTTCTACTAGTATATTTTCCATCATAAGAACATCAGTCCGGATGACGGTGGCTATTGGCTATAATCCTAGCTACTCAGGAGGCTGGGATTTGAGGATCACGGTTCAAAGCCAGCCCAGGCAGGAAAGTCTGTGAGACTCTTATCGCCAATAAACCACCAGAAAACTGAAAGTGGCTCTGTGGCTCAAGTGGTAGAGATCTCGCCTTGAGCTGAAGAGCTGAGGGACAGTGCCCAGGCCCAGAGTTCAGGCCACATGACTGACAAAAAAAGAAAGAAAGAAAAAGCCGGGCGCTGGTGGCTCACGCCTGTAATCCTAGCTACTCAGGAGGTTGAGATCTGAGGATGGAGGTTCAAAGCCATACCAGGCAGGAAAGTCCGTGGAACTCTTCTCTCCAATAAACCACCAGAAAACCGAAAGTGGCGCTGTAGCTCAAGTGATAGAGCACTAGCCTTGAGGTGAAGAGATGAAATACAGTGCTCAGGCCCAGAGTTCAAGCCCCACGACTGACAAAAAAAAAAAAAAAAGAAAAGAAACAAAGAAAGAACTTCAGTATATAACTTCTGTAGAGTATAGAAAACATTTTTAATGTAGATTGGAGGAAAGAATTCTTTGGGAGTTCTGTAGCTAGGCCTAAGAAGGTGGAGCCCCTCAATTAATGGAGATTACATTGTACCATTCAGACAACCACTAGCAGAGTATGTTTTTAGCCCTGTAGAGTTTAGATTAAAATGATAATACTAATAAGCTGCAACTTACTTTTTCTAATAGTAGTGAACAGAGTGATTATTACATGCTGGGTACCATGCTAAGCTCAATTCATGAAATACCTAATTTAATGCTCCTAAGCAAGTAAATGAGGTGCATACAGTTATAATCTTCCCTTCACAGATGAGAAAATTTACCAGACTTGAGTCCCATCTGATTTCTACCAGAGCCAATGAGTGATCTCTACAGCTGCACGAACTATCTGTACCTTTCTAATAAATCAGGTAAGGAACTTTAAATTACTGTCATTTAAGTTCATAATGCAACTTTTATTTGCCCAGTGCTGTTTGAAGCACAGTCTTTAGAATGTAACAGATATTTAAAAAGCATATTCTACTTTTCAGTATTTTAGTTTGAACAGTATTCTGAATATTACTAATATTTTTGGGTGGTGGGCAGGTGTTTTTCACTTTAGTTATTTATTTTTGGTGCCAATACTGAAGCTTGAACTCAGGGCCTGGGCAGTCTCTCTGACCTTTTTCCCCCCTCAAGGCTGGCATTCTACCACTTGAGCCACAGTTCTAATTCCATCTTTTTAGTGGTTAACTGAGTAAGAGTTTCATAGACTTTCCTGCCTGGGTTGGCTCTGAACCTCAATCCTCAGAGCACAGCCTCTTGAGTATGATTAGCAGTGATAGCTTTCATTGTTTTTCTTTGTCTTTCAGTTCATGAATTGTCCATTTTTATTTTAAATTTTTTTTATTTTTATTTTTTGGTGCTGGTACAAGGACTTGAGCTCAGTGCTTAGTATTCATACTTGGCTTTTTAGCTTAAGGCTAGCTCTCTACCACTTGAGCTATACACCTTCACTTTAAGAGTCCTTGGGATTTGCCCCTGGCTGGCTTTGAACTACAATCCTCTGATCTCAGCCTCTTGAATAACTAGCATTACAGGCTTGAGCCACCAGCACCCTGCTTCAGAGTTTACTACTTTGATTGATGTGTACATTTTAGTTGTTCCACGCCCCTCCCCCAACCTTGTTGTGCTGATTCTGGGGCTTGGATTCAGGGCCTGGGCTCTGTCCCTGAGCTTTTTTTGCTCAAGACTAGCTCTCTACTACTTGAGTCACAGCTCATTTGCAGCTTTTTTGGGGTAATTTATTGGAAATAAGTGTCATGGACTTTTCTGCCAAGGCTGGCTTTTTTTTTTGTTTGTTTTGGTCGGCTGTGGGGCTTGAACTCTGGGCCTGAGCGCTGTCCCTCAGCTCAAGGCTCAAGGCTAGCACTCTACCACGTGAGCCATAACACCACTTCCAGCTTTTTTCTTTTTGCTTATGTGGTGCTGAGGAATCGAATCCAGGGCCTCATGCATGCAAGGCAAGCGCTCTACCACTGAGCCACCTTCCCAGCCCCACAACTGGACTTCTTTACCCCTACATATCACCTTCACTCACTGGCAAGGAGGTATGAGGAAGGAAATACATAATCTTCAACAAATATCTAATAGACCCTAAGGCTTAAATGTTATCACATTTTCTGGTTAGGAATGTAGCTTAGTGGTAGAATGCTTGCCTAGAACTTGCAAGATCCTGAATTTCATCCCCAAACTAAAATTTATTAAAAAAACATTTAAGGGAAAATATTATTGTATTTTCTAATTCCTTTTTTTTTTTTTTTTTGCCAGTCATGGGGCCTGAGCTCTGGGCCTGGGCGCTGTCCCTCAGCTTTTCAGCTCAAGGCTAGCACTCTACCACTTGAGCCACAGCGCCACTTCTGGCTTTTTCTGCTTATGTGGTGCTGAGGAATCGAACCCAGGGCCTCA
>NW_012267217.1:42322387-42327312 GCF_000151885.1 Dipodomys ordii | reverse complement strand
CAGATCAAGGCTACTGCTCTACCACTTGGAGCCACTGTGTCACTTCTGTCTTTTTCTGTTTATGTGGTGCTGAGGAATCGAACCCAGGGCCTCATGCATGCAAGGCAAGCACTCTACCACTGAGCTACCTTCCCAGCCCCTCTAATTCCTTTGACATACAGCTAAAACTAAACTCAACTTCTAACATACAATGGATATCACCTAAAAAAGGAAGAATGTTCAAGGTGTGATTCAAATGGTAGCAAACAGGATATATGAGTTCAAACCTCAGGATCACCAAAACAAATGAAAGAAAATCTTAGACTGAATTTACTAACACCTCTAATAGCTATCATCTTTCGCTGTGGAGACAACTTGCTTATCCTTAAAGGGGAGAATGTAGGCAATTAAGCACTTAACAGCAACAGCAGAATATATATTCTTACTTATTACCAAAATACAGAAATAGCTCTTAGTTAGAACAGACAGTATTTACGGCTCATAGAAAGGATATGTTAACAGCAAATACATCCATGTACTAAACTCAAAATAGGAAATACGGTCAGGAAAGTCTGTGAGATTCTTATCTCCAATAAACCACCAGAAAACCAGAAGTGGCAGTGTGGCTCAAGTGGTAGAGTGCTCGCCTTGAGCTGAAAAGTGCAGGGACAGTGCCCAGGCCCAGAGTTCAAGCACCATGAGCAACAACAACAACAAAAAAGAATGAAGAAGTTTCTTTCCCTGAGAACTGCCTGAGTGTTTTTTGTCAGTATTTCTTCTTTACTTCAAAAGGGAAAAAACCCAACCTATTTATTAATTAATGTAGTTTTGTTTTGTTTTTTTTTTGGGGTCCGGTCATGGGGCCTGAACTCTGGGCTTGAGCACTGTCCCTAAGCTCTTCAGCTCGAGGCTACTGCTCTACCACTTGAGCCACAGCGCCACTTCCGGCTTTTTTCTTTTTGCTTACGTGGTGCTGAGGAATCGAACCCAGGGCCTCGATCATGCAAGGCAAGCGCTCTACCACTGAGCCACCTTCCCAGCCCCATATTAATTAATGTAGAAAAGATCAAATGAGTAGTTGTTTCCAATTTAAACATGTGTGTGTGGGGGGGGGTAGTCTTGGGGCTTGAATTCAAGGTCTAGGTGCTGTCCTTGAGCTTTTTTGCTCAAGGCTACTGCTCTACCACTTAAGCCATGGCTCTTGTGTCCTGCTTTTTAGAGGTTAATTGGAGTTGACTCTCATGGATTTCCTTGTCTCAGCTGACTTTAAACTGAAGTCTTCAGATCTCTACTTTCTCAGTAGCTAGCATTACAGGAATGAGCTACCAGCACTTGGCCACAAAGTAAAATAATACTCATTTAAAAGAAGTTAGGGGGTTGAAGGTTTAGCCCAGCGGAAGGGCGCCTGCCTGGCACACATAAGGCCCTGGTTTCGGTCCTCAGCCCTGGAAAATAAAAATAAAAGAAATTAGATTTCAAAACAGCACCATTCCTCTCTCTCGATTTTTCAGGGTTTGGCTCTGTAGCTCAGGTTGGACTTGAACTTATGTCTCCTGTCTCTGCCTCCTAGAATTGTAGGTATGTATCCCCACATGTAGCAGAGATATTTGAAAATAGAGAACACTTGACTGTTTTAGGAAGATAGATAAAAAGAGTGATAGGGTGTAAAATGATCTTTTAATAGGTCTTTTTTTTTGTTTTGTTTTGTTTTTGGCGCTGTCCCTCAGCTCTTCAGCTCAAGGTTAACACTCTACCACTTGAGCCACAACGCCACTTCTGGCTTTTTTCTTTTTGCTTATGTGGTGCTGAGAAATCGAACCCAGGGCCTCATGCATGCAAGGCAAGCGCTCTACCACTGAGCCACTTTCCCAGCCCTTTTTTTTTTTTTTTTGGGTCCGGTTGTGGGGCCTGAACTCTGGGCCTGGGCACTGCCCCTCAGCTCTTCAGCTCAAGGCTAGCGCTGTACCACTTGAGCCACAGCGCCACTTCCGGCTTTTTTCATTTTGCTTATGTAGTGCTGAGGAATCGAACCTAGGGCCTCAGGCATGCAAGGCAAGCGCTCTACCACTGAGCCACCTTCCCAGCCCCTCCCAGCCCTTTTAATAGGTCTTTATTAAAAGAGCCGAACACTAGTGGTTCATGCCCTAATCCTAGCTACCTCAGGAGGCTGAGCTCTGAGGATCGAGGTTCAAAACCAGCCAGGACAGGAAAGTCTGAGACTCTTATCTCCAGTTAACCACCAGAAAACTGGAAGTGGCACTGTGGTTCAAGTGGTAGAGTGCTTGCCTTGAGCTGAAAAGCTCAGGGACAGTGCCCAGGCCCAGAGTTCAAGCCCCACAACTGACCAAAAAAAAGGGGGGGGCTGGAAAGGTGGCTCAGTGATTAAGTGCTTGCCTTACATGCGTGAGGGCCTGGGTTCGATTCCTCAGCACCACATAAGAAGAAAAAGCCAGACGTGATGCTGTGGCTCAAATGATAGTGCGCTAGCCTTGAGCCTTGAGCTGAGGGACAGCACCGAGGCCCAGAGTTCAGGCCCCACAACTGACAAAAAAAAAAAAATTGAAAGAAGAAAGAGAAAGGAAAAATTAATCACAAATAAGTTTGGAAATTAGTCTCAGGTAAAACAAGGCTGAAGAGAAATTGTAAGATGTTGAAATATACCTTAATGTAATAACATAGACATAGAGGTAATTAGTGAGAGCATTGGCTTTATTGGGTAACTAGTGAAAGAATACAGTTGAGTAAATTAGTGAGTTTATAAGAAAAATTAAATAGGCACATTATTTTAATGAACATCACTTGCTAAGTAAATGCTGAGTGGCAAATTCTGTGACATCTGTGTGATGGCATATTGGGTGTTACTTCATCAAATGTTCCAGATATTTATAAGTTTTGTTTATCGCTTTGTTTATGTAATGTTGGGAAATGACCCCAGGCCTGGAACATGCTAGGCAAGGGGTCTCCCACTAAGCTTCAAACATTTTCAAGCTTCTAAATTACATTAACTTCTCTTTATACGTGACTACAGCTATTAGAAATAATATTATGGATTGCTCAATTTACTGATTTTTAAGGGATTATCTTAAGAGCTGAGGGTATAACTCAGTAGATAAGTAGAGTGCTTGCTCATCATGGATGAGGTCCTTTCAGTTCCCAGCACTGGTGGAGGGTCAGGGGATGGGGGAAGAGGTTTAATTATCAAAGGTATGTGCATTCACATGTGAATAGATGATCTGAAATGAAGAGTTACTGTCACAAAATTAGTTTGTTTTCAGTATGTATTTTCTGTGCGCCTTTAACTTCGGGGTCCTGTGCTAGGCCTGGAGTATAATAATGCACAGAAAATGGTTGGTCCCTGTGAGAGCCCATTTTCTAAGGGAGAAGAACTGAACAGGCAGCAGGAGTATAGTGTGATGAGAGACCAAATGGGGAAATGCACATTGTACCTCAGAGGAATGTGGAACTAACTCAGCTTTTGGGGGTCTGTATGTGGTAATTACTAAACTATATTTCTAAGCATTAGACTAAGGCTGCTTAAGAGTAGTAGGGCACTAGGTTGTAAAGAGGGAGTGGTCTCACTTGTAATCCTACCTACTCAGGAGGCTGAGATCTAAGGATAACAGTTAAAAGCCAGCCCGGGCAGCAAAGTCCATCTCCACCAGGAACCCAGAAGAGGCACTTTGGCTGAAGTGGTAGAACGCTTTTGCCTTAAGCTGAAGAGCTCAGGACAGAACCCAGAACCAGAGTTCAAGACACTTCTGGGCAGAGTAGCAGTCTGCTTTTAGACTGCTTTTTAAATCTGTGAATAATATTCCTTTATTTTGAATGCATTTTGAATGTTTTGTAGATTATAATTTTCTAAGGGCAAGAATTATAATCATCGGGCTGGGAAAGGTGGCTCAGTGGTAGAGTGTTTGCCTTGCATGTGTGAGGCCCTGGGTTTGATTCCTCAGCACCACAAAAGCAGAAAAAGCCAGAAGTGATGCTATGGCTCAAGTGGTAGAGTTCTAGCCTTAAGAGAGAGAGAGAGAAAGAAAGAAAAAGAAATATAACTACCGTAGGTACTATAAAAATGATAGGACCTAATAAGTGGGGTTTTTTTTTGTTTGTTTTTGCTTTTGCTTTTTGCCAGTCCTGGGGTTTGAACTCAGGGCCTGGTCACTATTCCTGAGCTGCTTTTTTTCCTTCTTTTTGTGTGTGTGTGTGTGTGTGTGTGTACGTGTGTGTGTGTGTACGTGTGTGTGTGTGTACGTGTGTTTTCTGGTGATTAATTAATTGGAGATAAGAGTCTCATGGATTTTCCTGCCTGGGCTGACTTTGAACTATGATCCTCAGATCTCAGCCTCCTGTGTAGCTAGGATTACCGGAGTGAACCACCAGTGCCTGGTTCCTGAGCTTCTTTTGCTCAAGGCTAGAACTCTACCACTTCTGGCTTCCAGCTTTTTCTGTTTATGTGATACCCAGGACTTCATAAATGCTAGGCAAGCACTCTACCACTAAGCCACATTCCCAGCCCTAGCAACGTTTTTTGTTGTTGGTCAAGGGGCTTGAGCTCAGGGCCTGGATGCTGTCCCTGAGCTGTTTCACTCAAGGTTAGTGATCTATCACTTTGAGCCACAGTTCCACTGATTCATGAATAAAGAAAATGTGGCAAACACTGGTGGCTCATGCCTGTAATCCTAGCTACTCAGGAGACTGAGATCTGAGGATTCCAGTTCAAAGCCAACCTGAGCAGGAAAGCTCATGAGACTCTTTTATCTACAATAAACTGGGAGGTACTGTGGCTCAAGTGGTAGAGCACTAGCCTTGAGCTGAAGAGTTCAGGGACAGTGCCCAAGCCCAGAGTTTAAGCCCCATGACGTCAAAAACAAACAAACAAACATGGCCCATGACCGTCAAAAAAAAAACAAAAACATAGGGGCTGGGAAGGTGGCTCAGTGGTAGAG
>NW_012267217.1:42315226-42321112 GCF_000151885.1 Dipodomys ordii | reverse complement strand
TACCACTGAGCCACCTTCCCAGCCTGTGTACTCAACTTTTTTCGGAGGGAGTGGGTCCGGTCGTGGGGCCTGAACTCTGGGTCTGGGTGCTGTCCCTCAGCTCTTCAGCTCAATGCTAGCGCTCTACCACTTGAGCCACAGCACCACTTCCGGCTTTTTTCTTTTTGCTTATGTGGTGCTGAGGAATCAATCCCAGGGCCTCGAGCATGCAAGGCAAGCACTCTACCACTGAGCCACCTTTCCAGCCCCCTGTGTAGTGAACTTTTATGCCCAGGTTGGCCTGGAACCTAGATTCTTTCAATCTCACCTTCCTGAATAGCTAGTACTACAGGAGTAAGCCACTAGCACATGGCTGAAAAAAAGTAAAATAAATCCATTTATTATCCCATTGGTATAATAAATAGATTTAGAGTCTGAGTAGTAAATTTTAAAAACCTGCACCTCTAACATTCATTCTTTTGAGAGAAGAGCTCTGTTGCTTTGATGTATTCAGTAACCTAACCATAGCAAATATGACTTCACTCAGTTGGGAATGGAGATAAGGTAGCATTTTATAATGCATCTCATTCATGTTTGACCTCATTATTGGGATGTTGGATAAAAACAGATCTATAACATTAGAAAAGTTGACATCAAAATATTAAAACACATATTTTATGTTCTGGGTGGGCTGCCTTTTACTTTTTTATAACAAGGCCTTTTGATATTTTTGTAGACAATCTGCTTCATCTTGATTCAGCAGCATTCCAAACTGTGGTATCCTTGGGGTTCTCTTAACATTGCTATGGTGCAGAAGATTTAAAATCAGGTATGGCTGTGGGACCAGAAGTCCCTCAGTGAAATCCTCAACTTGAATCTTTCTTATACTCTCTTGATGTATCACTTGTGTTTCTTTTTCTCCCCTTCCTCCCCCATGGCCTTTTAGCTGATGTTCACAAGGAATAGAGTCACGTGATGTATGAAGGGAAACATATACACTTCTCTGAGGTTGACAATAAGCCCTTGTGCTCATATAGCCCCAAACTCTGCAAGCAGCGGCGTCTCAACGGCTACGCTTTCTGTATCAGACACGTTCTGGAGGACAAGACTGCCCCCTTCAAGCAATGTGAATATGTGGCGAAGTATAACAGCCAGCGCTGCACCAACCCCATCCCCAAATCAGAGGATCGCAGGTAAGAGCATTCTGGTATTAGTTACGCACTTCTCCCTCCTCTACCCTCCTCTTCTCCCTCCCCTTTCCTTCTCTCTTTCAGTGTGGTGAATTTAAATGTTGAGTTCTAAGAAAGTTTGGAATCATTCTAAAGGTGAGAGATACGATTTCTTTTTAAAAACTTTTTGTAAGCCGGGTTCCAGTGGCTCATGCCTGCAATCCTAGCTACTTAAGATTCTGAGATCTAAGGTTTGTGGTTCAGAGCCAGCTCAAGCAGGAAAGCCTAGACTCTTATCTACAACTAGCTGCCAAAAGAAACTGGAAATGTACCTAGGGCTACAGTGGTAGAGCTCTAGCCTTGACATAATCTCAGGGACAGTGCCAAGGCCCTGAGTTCAAGTCCAAGTGTGGCATGAAAAAAATTCTTTTTTAGTGTATATTTTATGACATATTAATATTAATTTTATAAGATAGTTTCACTGTTTTCTATTGCTCTTTTTCTGTCTCCTTCTCCCCCCCCCTTTTTTTTTTTTTTGGTCAGTTGTGGGGCTTGAACTCAAGGCTTGGGTGCTGTCCCTGAGCTTTTTCACTCAAGGCTGGCACTCTACTACTTTGAGCCACAGCACTACTTCTGGTTTTGTGGTGGTTAATTGGAGATAAGAGTCCCATGGACTTTCCTACCTAGGATGCTATTAAACCTTGATCTTTAAGATTTCAGCTTCCTGAGTAGCTAGAATTACAGGTTGGAGCCATCAGTACCTAGCCTATTCTAAGTTATTAATAGGCTCCATTATGCTGTTTTCATACATAAACAAAATGTACTTTAATATGGCAATTTATTTTAAATAGAGTGGTAACCTTAAGGTATTATGTTAAAGTATGTTTAAGTGTTTTCTTTTTATTTAATTTTATAGCATCCTGGGTTTTTACAAAAAAAGTTTTTTCCTAAAAAATGCTGCTCATACCCTTGGTACTGATTTGTTTGATTTATGGCCACTTAAAATAGTTCTTGACTTCTGTTTAGTATCTGCCTTGCAAGAGAAGTCATAAATGTTAGGATTGATAATAATTTGTGTTTTTAAAGTTTATGCTTGAATGCATATAAAGGATATATATTCAGTTGGAAAGAATTTAAAATATTTAAATCATTTATAAGGTGCACTTTTTGACAGATGTCTTAGTGTTTAGCACTATCTTATAATCTTGCCTTGTTTGATTAAAAACAGTTCCAAATAGATTGTGATTTAGAGACTATATTTTCCCTAGAAATGTGATTTTATATTGTGTTTTTAAAGGAGGTTGTAATATCCATAGGAGAAGTACTACTTTTATGTCTCATCTCTTCATGCATCTTGTTCTTTAGTTCTCCAGAAACCATATTGATCGTTAGGGGACATTGAAGAGAGATGCAGGGCTGTTCCATGTTCTGCATCCATGTTCCTGTATAGAAGCACATATCACCTGAATATATTGGCTCAAAAGCTGTCATGTGTCTTTTGTCTTGATGAGCTCTTTTTTCACTTTTGTGTGAAATAAATAATTTGTTTGGTAGAGATCCCACCAAATGAGTACATTCAATATGGTGATTTGGGAGTGCTCTCTTAGAATTTCCAACTAACACTTAAGTTTCAAATGACAATACCTGAAAGTTAGAAACAGCTGCTTGATGAGGCAGAGAATAAAACTTTAATCTCAGGTGAGAAAGGGACCTGTGTATTAAGTTAAACCTATCTGTCCAGGCTAGTTGACTGTAACAGACGGAAAAATAATTTTTTTACCCTTGACTTTTTTAAGATGAAGGATTTTACTTTCAGTCCTACTGCAACTACATCACTGTAGGGTTTTTTTTTTTGTTGTTGTTGTTATTATTGTTTTCTTTAAAAAAATTTGCTGATACCATTGTTGAACCTAGGGTTTTCTAAGTAAACAGCTTGCTTCCTTGGCTGGAGCTCCACCTTGAGCCACACCTCTAGCCTGGCTTTTTGCCTGTTATTTTGAAGGAGTCTCCTAGACTTTTGTGTGTGGGCTGGCCTTGAACTTTGGTCCTCCAGATAGCCTCATGAGTAGATATGATTACAGATGTGAACAACCAGAGCTTGTCTGTAGTTTTATCTTAAATTGGGTTTATCACGGTTGTGGTTATCAACCTTGGATTTTTTTCATTTGAAGTAAAGCAAATATTATATATTATATAAAATTATATATTAAGTTAATAGGAAGAACTGAATTTCTTTCTCAATTTCTTAAAATATTCTCTTAAGCATCTTTTTTTTTTCTTTTTTTGTTGGTTGTGGGTCTTGAACTCTGGTCCTGGGCACTGTCCCTCAGCTCTTCAGCTCAAGGCCAGTGTTCTACCATTTGAGCCACAGCGCCACTTCCAGTTTTCTGGTTGTTAATTGGAGATAAGAGTCTCATGGACTTTCCTGCCCAGGCTGGCTTGAACTGTGATCCTCAGATCTCAGCCTCCTGGGTTAGCTAGGTTACAGGTGTGAGCCACTGGCCTTGGTCCTAAGCATCTATCTTATTTGTCTTTAGTAACTTCCTCGTTAGAATAAGACAGGAAAAGCAGAAGAACTTTCGTGTTTCTCATTTCATATAAACTTTCTTTTTGTTTTTTGTTTTTTTGGGGTCCGGTCGTGGGCCTGAACTCTGAGCCTGGGCACTGCCCCTCAGCTCTTCAGCTCAAGGCTAGCACTCTACCACTTGAGCCACAGCGCCACTTCCGGCTTTTTTTTTTTTTTTGCTTATGGGCACTGAGGAATTGAACCAGGGCCTCAAGCATGCAAGGCAAGCACTTTACCACTGAGCCACCTTCCCAGCCCCATTATTTAATAGAAACTTTCATAAATTGTCTGGGCATGGTTGTAATTCTAGCACTCTGGAGGTAGAGGCAGGAGGATTAAAAGTTCAGGTCCATGCTGGATTACTTACAATAATTTGAATTAACTGAATTTTTATAAGATTAAGAAATTTAAGGGTTTTTTTTTTTTTGTTTTGTTTTCCTGTAGGCCGTGGTTCTTGAACTCTGGGCCTGGGTGCTTTTGCTGAGCATTTCAGCTCAAGTTGAGCATTCTACCACTTGAGCCACATCACCACTTCCAGTTTTCTGGTGGTTAATTGGAGATAAGAGTCTCATGGACTTTCTAGTACTTTCTTGCCCTGGCTGGCTCTGAACTGTGATCCTCAGATCTCAGCCTCCTGAGTAGCTAGGATTACAGGCATGAGCCACCAGCGCCCAGCTCCTCTGTAGCTTTTGCTCATCATTTGGAGATAAGAGTTAAGATTTGTCTGCCTAGGATTGTTTTAAAGCTCCATACTCAGATCTCAGACTTGTAAGTAGCTAGGGTTGCCAGAGCCACCAATGACCATGCTTTCCATCTTTTTAAGATAGTTATAGAGCTGAGGAACACAGTTCGAAGCTAGCCTGGGTGGGAAAGCATCAGATGCTTAACTCCAGTTAACTACCAAAAAGGAATGGCTCAGTGGTAAAATGCTACTATTGAGCAAAAATGCTCCTTAAGAGACAGCACCCAGGCAAATAAATTAGTCATTAAATCAGTCAATAAATTGGTATGCTTAATGGAAGGACTGGCAAAATCCATTTTTTATGTTCTTGTGCAAAAAAGTATATGAGCATTCTCTTGCTATATAGATCAAGCTGGCTTCAGACTTGCTGTGAAGCCTGCCTAGACTCTTGGGCTGAGATATTGCAGGTGTGTGCCATCATGCTTCCTGTATAATACCATTTGATATTTAAGTTTGCTGTGATTATGCATGTATATGTCCACACACACACAGTTAATAGTGTATATCTGCCAAGAAATTTTCTTGTTTCCTACATTATTTTTTTTAAAGCATCTTGAGGTATGATTCACATACCATATAACTAATCCCTTTAAAGCATATCATCTGGTATTATATTTTTTTACTGTTTCACAAAATTATGCAGTCCTCACCACAATCTAATTTTAGAATATTTTCATCCTTCCTAGTGAAACCCTGTACTTATCTAGCAGTTATTCTATCTATCGATCGATAGATCGATCGGTTGTGGGCTTGAACTCTGGGCCTGGGTGCTGTCCCTCAGCTCTTTATAAAGCTTAAGGCTAGCGCTCTACCAATTAAGCCACAGCGCCACTTCTGGTTTTCTGATGGTTTATTGGAGATTAGAGTCTTACAGACTTTTCCTGACCAGGTTGGTTTTGAATCTTGATCCTCAGATCTCAGCCTCCTGAGTAGCTAGGATTACAGGCATGAGCCACCAGTGCTCAATTCTATATTTGTTTTTTTAGAGTAGAAATGCACATTTTTGTATATAGAGGGTTTTTTTTGTTGTTTGTTTGTTTTTTATCAATCTTGGGGCCTGAACTCTGGGCTTGGGCAGTATCCCTCAGCTCTTCAGCTCAAGACTAGCACTCTACCACTTGTGCCACAGCACCACTGCTGGCTTTTTTTGCTTATGTGGTGCTGAGGAATCAACCCCAGGGCCTCATGCAAGCGAGGCAAGCACTCTACACTGAGCCACCTTCCCAGCCCTGGTATATGTATTTTAAATGCTGTTAATAAGCCATCAGAATATAGTTATGAAGAATTTTCCTATTAGAAGTAATGTCTTGAGACTTTTTTTTTTTTTTTTTTTTTGGTCCAGTCGTGGGGCCTGAACTCTGGGCCTGGGCGCTGTCCTTCAGCTCTTCAGCTCAAGGCTAGCACTCTACCACTTGAGCCACAGCGCCACT
>NW_012267217.1:42299761-42312501 GCF_000151885.1 Dipodomys ordii | reverse complement strand
CCAGGCCCAGAGTTCAGGCCGGACCCCCCCCCCAAAAAAAAAAAAGAAAGAAAAGAAAACTTTTACCATGCAGACTGAAGCATCTATGTCAGCTCAGCATGAAGAGCACATTTTCTTCCTTAAGGCAGTTACATGGAGAACCAGGTTGCATGAGGTTATTTAACAAGTGTGGAAGCCGGGAGCCAGTGGCTCACGCCTGTAATCCTAGCTACTCAGGAGGCTGAGATCTGAGGATCACGGTTCAAAGCCAGCCAGGATAGGAAAGTCTGTAAAACTCTTTTTTTTTTTTTTTGGGTTGGTCATGGGGCTTGAACTCTGGGCTTGGGCGCTATCCCTCAGCTCTTCAGCTCAAGGCGAGCGCTCTACTTCTTGAGCCATAGTGCTGGTTTCCTAGTAGTTTATTGGAGATAAGAGTCTCACGGACTTTCCTTGCCCGGGCTGGCTTTGAACTGTGATCCTCAGATCTCAGCCGCCTGAGTAGCTAGGATTACTGGTGTGAGCCACCGGTGCCCAGCTCCGTGAAATTCTTTATCTCCAACAAACCACTGGAAAACCAGAAGTAGCTCAAGTGGTACAACGCTAGCCTTGAGCTGAAGAGCTGATGGATAGTGCTCAGGTCCAGAGGTTCAAACCCCATGCCCAACAAAAAAGAAAAAAAAAGTATGGAATCCAAACTAGGGGAAGCTACTCATTTTTTTTTGTTGTTTGTTTTGTTTTTGTTTTTTTGTTTTGTGGTGGTAGGACTTGGATGCTGCCCTGGAGCTTTTTTTTCTCAGGGCTAGCACTCTGCCACTTGAGCTGCAGGTCCACTTCTGGCATTTGAGGGATGTTTAAATTGACTGACTTTCCTGCCTGAACTGGCTTTAAACTAGGATCTTTAGATCTCAGCCCCCTGAGTAGCTAGGATTACAGGTATGAGCCACCAGCACCTGGCACCGATAGGAATTTTAAGTGATGCTTCAGACCCTTGATGAGCTAACTTTGTGTGCTATGTGTGAATGGAGGATAGTCACGTGATGGAAAACAACAGTGAAAGCATTGTCTAGGACCTCTGGCCCTGACTGGCTTCTCAGGTCCTACAGGTCCTACATTTGCCTCCGCAAAATTACACAGACTTGGGAGTACTTCAGAGTAATGAAAGTTTCCTGAGTGTGTACCACCATGCCCAGCATGGAAGTTGCATGCAGAATTAACCAATGCCAAGAATTACTAAGACACTACTGAATATTGAACCTTAAGGTTCTGAGTACTTGGTAGATAAGTGCTGTATACAGGTCAATTTTTAGTGTATTAGGATTTGTGTTTTATAATTTGTCCTGACTGTTCATGTATGTGTTTACTTTTACAGGTACTGCAACAGCCATCTGCAGGTACTTGGCTTTATCCCGAAAAAAGAGAGGAAGAAAAAGAGTGACCCTATAGATGAGGTGAAGGTCAGGCACCCGGTGGACACCATGGCCTTTAGCCTGACAGTGCCCACATTGGCCTTGAAGATGCCCAATGGACTGGATGGCATGTCCCTCTCTCCACCTGGGGCAAGGGTTCCTCTCCACTACCTGGAAACAGAGCTGGAAGACCCATTTGCTTTCAACGAGGAAGATGACGACCTAAAGAAAGGGGCAACTGTCAGAAAGAAGTTGCAGAGCAAGCTGGCCCAGAACCGGCAGCGCCAGAGAGAGACCGAGATTTTGAAAGTTCGGCAAGAGCACTTTAGTCCCCCTCCTGCACCTTCCCGGCAGCCTCTCCAGCACTCCCGCCCGTCACCTTCCTCGACTTCTTTAAAACCTCCAGCGCCACTGCAGGGTTCAGTCTGCAAGTCACCTCAACCTCAGAACACCAGCCTACCACTGCAGGGAGTGGCCCCCACCACACACACTATAGCACAAGCAAGGCAGTTGACTCACAAGAGGCCTCTGCCCCTCCTGCCATCCAGTAGGGCTCCTGGCACTGATCCACCCAGGACTGACCGGGTCCTCATGAAAGCCACCACCTTCTCTCCACACTTCTCCTGTATAAGTCAGCTGCAGAGGTTGGTGAAACTGTGCACTCAGAAACATCAGTTGGACACTGATCTGTTTCCCCATTTAGGTGAGTTATCATTTGTTCACTCTACATGGTACAATGTGGAATGTGTTCTGTCACGTGACATTTTACTCTCACAACTACCATCTACCTACCTGCTATGGTAGGATGTCTATAAAAAGTACGGAGCAAGAGTATTTATGTGTGTTTTTTTTTGGTCGTGGGGCCTGAACTCTGGGCCTGGGCACTATCCCTCAGCTCGTCAGCTCAAGGCTAGCGTTCTACCACTTGACCACAGCATCACTTCCGGCTTTTTTCCCCTGCTTATGTGGTGCTGAGGACTTGAACCCAGGGCCTCATGCATGCAAGGCAAGCGCTCTACCACTGAGCCACCATCCCAGCCCCCACTGTTAGCTTTTGTTAGTAGTAATAGGTTGTGTTGTGGCTCAAGCGGTAGAGCACTCACCTTGAGCTGAAGAGCTGAGGGACAGCGCCCAAGCCCAGAGTTCAATCCCCACGACTGACCAAAAAAAAAAAATCTCAAGTCAAGCACCTGTAATCCTAGCTATTCAGAAGGCCAAGTTCTGAGGATCAAAGTTCAAACCCAGCAGGAAAGTCTGTGAGGCTCTTATCTCCATAATTAATCACCATAGAGCCATAAGTGCCGCTGTGGCTCAAGTGGTAGAACACTTGGTTTGAGCACAAAAGCTCAGAGACAATGCCCAGGACTGAGTTAAAGACCCAGGATTCCTACCAAAAAAAAGTAAATAAATAAATAAATAACAATTTCTCAAGGCAACTTCTGTTCATGATTGAAGACCAAGAAAAAAATACAGATAAATGTTTCAATGTAATCATACATCTTTCTTTCTTATGTTGCTTCTGAATCCCAAATTTATCCTCTTGAGTTTCTATATTTGCTATTAATCTTTGGGGGTGGGGGGGGCATGTGCCTAGGATCTTGTTATGTAGCCCAGGCTGGCATCGCCTTTGAGTGCTTGATTATAGGCATTACAACTATGCCCAGCTTGTTCTGGTTTTGATCACTTAAATTGTTAATTCATTTAAAGGTTATTTGTGATGTGATTTGATATTAGCTATGTTTCTTCTCTCAGGGAGGTGTGTGTATATGTGTGTGTGCATGTGCACACATGTGCATGCTCACCAGTACTAAGCTTGAACTCAGAGTCTCAAGCTTTCAAGGCCTCTAACTTGGATTTTTTTACTAAAGCTGGCATTCTACCACTGAAGCCACTGCTTTTTGCCTTTTGTTTTTCTACCACTGCTTTTTGCTTTCATTGAACTTTTTTCATTGAACTTTTTGCTTCAGACCTTGAGGATTATAGGAGTGAGCCACCAGTGTTGGACTTAGAAACAATTATTTACATGCAAGATGCATATACTTACATGCATGATAATACAAGCAAAGCATATCAACAGTAGTAACTGGGCAATAACAATGCAAATCTCAGTATAGACAACAGGAAATAGCAATGAAAACAACAGTAAGTTGCTAGAGTGGTTAAAATTATATGCACTATTGGAGAAGTTATATTTCTTTTTTTTTTTTTTTTGGCTTTTTTTTTTTTTTTTTTTTGATTGTGATTAAGTGATTACATAGTTTCTAAGTCACAAGTTCATTCTAACTTTCCTGGAACAAATTGTCTATCACAGTCTGTAATATATAACAGTGTTCACATGTTATACACCATACATGTGATCAGCAGCGTGGGGATATTTAGTAGTGGTTCAACCAGATGAGCAGGAGTTCTTTGTTTCTTAAGTCCTGTTAGTTTTGTCGTATCACCTAACATTTTGGATTTATCATCCACTTATCAGGGAGAGAAGTTATATTTCATACAATGCTGTTTAGTAGGTAGCAGTCTCTTTCACACTCACACACACACACAGCCTGCAACAAACTTTATTTTTCTTTTACATGTTTTATATAGTAGTATATAGCTATTAGGAAGAATGAATGAAAGCCAGGCGCTGGCTCACACCTGTAATCCTAGCCACATAGGAGGCTGAGATCTGAGGATCACAGTTCAAAGCCAGCCTGGGCGGGAAAGTCCATGAGACTCTTATCTCCAATTAGCCACCAGAAAACCAGAAGTGGTGCTGTGGCTCAAGTGGTAGAGCACTTACCTTGAGCTGAGGATCAGCGCCCAGATTTAGAGTTCAAGCCCATGACCAACAAAAAAAGAAAGAAATCTTTTGGCTTAAATGTGCTCATGATTTAACAGGTAGGAAAATCAAAAGGTATTATCAATTTTTTCTTTTTTTTTTTCTGGTCCTGGGCACTTCCTGAAATTCTTTTTCTCAAGGCTAGCAATGTACCACATGGGCCACTTCTGGCTTTTTCTATTTACTTTATTAGAGATAAGAGTCTAACATGTAGACCTAACATAACACATGGTCACATTGGTCACAATCTATTAGAATAACTCAAAAATAATTCTCAGGTGGGGGTAGGGGGGAGATAGGAGGGCAGGGATGATAAGGGGAGAAACAAAGGAGGAGGCAACAATGGTTGATAAGAAATGTACTCATTACCTCGCTCATGTAATTGTAACCCCTCTGTACAGTATTTTCACAATAAAAAGCTTATTAATTAAGATAATAATAATTTAAAAAAAAAGAGTCTAACGGACTTTATGGCCTAGGCTCTCTTCGAACTGTGATCCTTAGAGCTCAGCTTTCTAAGTAGCTAGGATTACAGTATAAGCTGCCGTCGCCCTGTTGTATTGTAAATTTTAAATGATCAGAACCTCTGCATAATTGATTACTTATGTGGGTGAACTTTGCTTGTTTGGTAACTGAGTATCAGAGTAGACATAAGGGATATAACTATCAGTGAGAATGGAATTAAAGACAGAGGATGTGTTTTATATTTTTTTCACCTACTGTGAAGCTGTTTGACTTTTGACAATTTATTTTTTCTTTTTTTGTCAGTTGTGGGGCTTGAACTCTGGGCCTGAGTGCTGTCCTGAGCTCTTCAGCTCAAGGTGAGCGCTCTACCACTTGAGCCACAGTGCCACTTCTGGTTTTCTGGTGGTTAACTGAAGATAAGAGTCTCATGGACTTTTCCTGCCCAGGCTCCCTTCGGCTGGCTGCCTTTGAACCGCAATCCTTAGCTCTCAGCCACCTGAGTAGCTAGGATTATAGGTGTGAGCCACCAGTGCCTGGCTTCTTTTGACAATTTTTAAAATTTAATAAAATAATTTTAAAACTATAAGTAACTATAAGATTCTTAACCATAGTATGTACTAATTTATTCATACCTTGGTGTACTTCTTTTCAAAGACATAAAATTGACTTCCAATTATACATGCTGATTTGTTACCTGTTCGAAATTTTTATAGTGATGTATTTTCAAGGTAATAATTAGTTTCATATGCAGCTTATTTTTTCATGGCTGAATTCAGCCTCTAATTTGTCATTTTTTATTTCTATCATTATAAATTGTTGCAGATACATAGCCTTGCAGCAAAGTAACTTACTGTCTCATCTTTAATTGTTTTTCTTCAAGTAGATAATTAGAAGTGGAATTGCCAATTTCAAGCCTTTGCTTTTTTTAATTGATTATTTTTTGTAGTGCTGGGAAAATCAGGCCTTGCCTGTGATATGTAAGTTTTCTACCATTGAGCTACAGATCCCAGCACCCTTGGCTTTTTTTTTTTTGGAGGCAGTTTTATAGCCCACAGTGGTCTTGAACTTTTTTGTTTGTTTTTTGTCAGTTGTGAGGCTTGAACTCAGGGCCTATGTGCTGTTCACTTTGAGCCACAGCGTCACTTCTGGTTTTTTAAGTGGTTAATTGGAGGTAGGTGTCTCACAGGGACTTTCCTTTTTTTCTTTTTGCTCAGTTTGAAGCCAGCTTGGGCTGACTGTGAGATTCTTATTTCCAGTTAACCAAAAAAATGGAAGTGGCACTGTGGCTCAAGTAGTAGAGCACTAGCCTTGAGCACAGAGAGGCTCAACGACAGAGCCCAAATCTTAAGTTTAAGCCCTGGGATCAGCAGGAAAAAAAAAGTGATTGATGGGGTTGGGAAGGTGGCTCAGTGGTAGAGCGCTTGCCTTGCATGCATGAGGCCCTGGGTTCGATTCCTCAGCACCACATAAGCAGAAAAGGCCAAAAGTGGCACTGTGTGGTAGAGTGCTAGCCTTAAGCTGAAGAGCTGAGGGACGGGGCCCAGGCCCAGAGTTCAGGCCCCAGCTATGAGCACTGGTGCCTGGCTGATTTTTTTATTTTTTATTTTTTTGTTCAGTTGTAGGGCTTGAACTTAGGGCCTGAGCGCTGTCCCTCACTTCAGCTTAAGGCTAGCGGTCTACCATTTGAGCTACAGTGCCACTTCCCGATTTTTCTGTTTGTGTGGTGCTGAGGAATCAAACCCAGGGCCTCATGCATGCGAAGCAAGCACTCTACCACTGAGTCACATTCCCGGCCCTGATTTTTTTTTTTTTTAAACCATTTTCCCAACAAATGAAAAACTTGGGAGAAAACCCATTCAGTTTTTGTTTGAGTCAGGATTTTCTTCTGAAGCCAAGGCTATCCTTACATGTTCTTTCTTTTCTTTCTTTTTTTCTTTGGGGTGTCTAAGGTTTGGAACCCACACCTCCAGCCTGCTTGTTATAACAGCAAGCCCTCTGCTAACTGAATTCCAGCCCTGACCCCAGCCTTTGATCTTGAACTCTCAATTCTTCAACGTCAGTTACCACACCTTGTTATTTTATTTTTTTAATCAAAATGTATTAGCTACCAAGGTTATTTTTGAGAACTCAGGAATTGAAATGCACTCTTGGGACTAAGCATATTCACACAAAGATTATTTAAAAGAAACATTCAGTCTAGCAATTATTTGTGGGAGTCCTATCTAAGCTGGTCATCTCAGTTACTTACATTAGAATTGGTGATAATGAAGTTGAGATCAGAGGTTTGTGTGGTTGGGCAATTAATTTCTTTTTTTTTTTTTTTTTTTTGTCGGTCGTGAGGCTTGAACTCTGGGCTTGGGCGCTGTCCCTCAGCTCTTCAGCTCAAGGCGAGCACTCTACTGCTTGAGCTACAGCGCCACTTCCGGTTTTCTGGTGGTTTATTGGAGATAGGAGTCTCATGGTCTCTCCTGCCCGGGCTGGCTTTGAACCGTGATCCTCAGATCTCAGCCTCCTGAGTAGCTAGGATTACAGGCGTGAGCCACCGGTGCCCGGCTTGGGCAATTAATTTCATAGTATGAGAAATGTTTCCATCTTAGTTCTTCTAACTTACAGCTTGACATGTTCAGAGGAAATACAAGTGTCTTAATAGAAATTATTTCTACAAAATAATTAAGTAATTTATGTCATTTTAAAGGTAACCTAAGTATCATTTTGAAGTACCTCACCTTCAACATATTGTTCTTGTGACCGACCAGGTTGTTTCTTGCTTTTTTTCCTCTCTATATAAATTTTTACTTTGAGAAAAGGTATTCACTTTTTAAGGTGACCTGACACTATTTGAAGTTTTTTTATGCCAATGGTAATATGTAATTTATGCATTTACAATTTACATTTCAATTAACCTTTCTTAATTTCATCATTTGGCACATGTAAACTCATTTAAATCTTGGAAGAAATCTATGTGTTTCATTTAAATATAATTCTGTCTAATGAAGATGGTCTTTAGGTTTTTGAGGCTTTCAGGATGGGAAGATATAAATAAAATGGTATTATCAAAGAGTCTATCAAGTTTTATGTGATATTAAAGCTTATGCTAAATTTATGTGGTCTCACATGCTGTTATACTTTCTATTCAAGATTCTGTGTCACATCTGCTTATGATCATCTTTTTGGGACATAAACTTTTTTTTCCCTTGTGCTTGCTTTGTTTGTTTGCTAGGATGACCTTCTACCATTTGACCCATGCCTCTTGGTGTTTTGTGTGTGTGTGCGTGTGTGCGTGTGTGTGTGTGTGTGTGTGTGTGTGTACGCGCGTGTGCGTGCCAGTTCTAGAGCTTTAACTATAGCCTGGGCACTGACCCTGAGCCTTTTTGCTCAAGGCCAGTGTTCTACCATTTAAGTCACAGCTCCACTTTCAACTTTTTGGTGATTAATTGGAGATAAAAGTATACAGATTTTCCTGCATAGAGCACAAGCCTTGAGCAAAAGAGCTCAGGGACAGTGCCTAGGCCCCACAACTGAGCCCGTCCCCCCCTCCCCCCACACACAAAGAAAACGTTTAATGAACTAATTAGTGTTTATATTATATTTCTACACTTTCCCCTCTAATTTTGTTTTTGGAAAATGGAGTACAAAATATTGTAGGTTTTCCTTAAAACAATTACAATTATGCGCTGGGCGCCGGTGGCTCATGCCTGTAATCCTAGTTATTCAGGAGGCTGAGATCTGAGGATCACAGTTCAAAGCCAGCCTGGGCAGGAAAGTCTGTGAGAAAGAGGGGCTGGGAAGGTGGCTCAGTGGTAGAGCACTTGCCTTGCATGCCTGAGGCTCTGGGTTCGATTCCTCAGTACCACGTAAGCAAAAAAAAAAAAACCGGAAGTGGCACTGTGGCTCAAGTGGTAGAGCGCTAGCCTTGAGCTGAAGAGCTGAGGGACAGCGCCCAGGCCCAGAGTTCAGGCCCCACGACCGGACCCCAAAAAAACAAAAAAGAGAATTAACATTATGCTAGCTGGGTGCCAGTGGCTCACCCCTGAAATATTAACTACTCAGGAGGCTGAGATCTGAGGATTGAGGCTCGAAGCCAGCCTGGGCAGAAAAGTCCCCATGAGGGACTCCAATCTCCAATAAACTTCTCAGAAAAGCCTAAATTGTCTCTGTGGCTCAAGTAGTAGAATGCTAGCCTTGAGCACAAAGAGGCCCAAGGACAGCGCCTAGACCCTGAGTTCAAGCCCCAGGACCAGCCCCCCAAAAAAGAATTAACATTGATCTCAAACCTCATTAGCAATTGAAATTGCTATCCTGTCCCACTTCCCCTTCCCAAAGTACTCTACCACTTACCTACACCTCCAGTCTGAACATTCCTTTATTTGTCCTGCACTCTTTGCTTGTGTTGTTTGCATTCTGTTAGTAAAGAGTCTGACAAAAGTTCATCCTTAGAATGTAGCATAGTCTTATTGTACAATGTAGTCTGTTTTAAATCTGAGTGTATGGTATACATTACCTTTGCGAGAGTTGAAAAGAGACTCCTTGGGAGGCATTTCCTCACAGGCTATGATAGTACTTGCTTGAGTGGTGGATCAGGTATCTTGAATAGCTTTTCAAGGTAAATTTTTCCTAACTTGCAATATCCCTTGTGTGCTGCAGGGTTGGACTGGTCTGAAGAAAGCGGAGAGGAGCAGGAGGACTCAGAGCAGGCCTCACCATACCAGGTTGCATGGTCCATCAGAGAAACCCTGAGATACGAAAGACACATGTAAGCCTTTTTTGCTTTTATCTTTAAATCTGTAGTAGATCACCTTTTTCCCTATTGGTGTTATGTTTTTATTTTTGTAGTTCAATTTTTTTTGTAAGGAAAGTGAAGTAGGTTCTATTTGTGAATATATGGACCATGTTGTTTGAACAAAGCAGAAATATTCTTAAGTTTTCTTGGTCCATTTTTTGTATACCTTTTCCATTCATCATTGAAGAACCCAATTGTAACAACTGAGAGTTTAAAGGACCTTAAAGATAAGCTGATGCCATTTCCTTATCTTATAAGAGGGAAATGCAGACCCAGGCAGAGCTAGAACTCTACCCCTTGAGCCACAGCTACTTCTGGCTTTTTTTTTTTTTTTTTTGGTGGTTAATTGGAGTTAAGAGTCTCGACTACTTTCTTGCCTCTGTGTGTGTGTGTGTGTGTGTGTGTGTGTGTGTGTGTTTGAAGGTAAAAAATTATTTGTTTTTGTGCCTGGGTGTTGTCCCTCAGCTATTTTTGCTCAAGGCTGAATCCCTTGAGCCACAATCCATTTCCAGCTTTTTTGGTGGTTAATTGGAAATTAGAGTCTTATGGATTTTCCTGTCTTAGCTGGCCCTCAGCCTCCTTAGTAGCTGGGATTACAAGTAAAAGAGACACCACTGCTCAGCTGATCGTTCATTTTTTTTCCCTCCTTCTAAGAACTCCCTCCTTCTCTCCCTCCCTCCCTCCCTCCCTCCTTCCTTTCCTTCCTTCCTTCCTTCCTTCCTTCCTTCCTTCCTTCCTTCCTTCCTTCCTAAGTTCTAGTTTTGTAGCTCAGGCTGCTTCCCAAGTGTTATGATTACAGTTGTACACATAATATGTGACTTCAGACCATGATTCCAGGTTTGATCTGCCTATCGACCATTTCTCACCAAATATTGTCTATATCCCTTGAATTCTAGAATTAAACTATTTAACATGTAGTTAATCTTTCTGATTCCCCTATTTTATGAAAAGTGTTGCTGTTTTGTTGTCTTATTAAAGTAAATTGAAAATGAGTTTTATTTGGAGAATTTCATGCCATGCCTTGAAATATAGACAAACCTGGGGTCTTAGATAACAAGTTTAGGATGTGCTGCACTGTATTTGGAATTATCAATGATTTTTACTGCTGATAACACCTACACATCATTTCATTCTCTTTCTTTAGAATCTAGGAAGAGAGTCAGCTTTGTTTCTCATGTCACAGATGAGGAAAGTTAAAGAAGAAAATTAGTACATACTGAGATGCACTAAGGGTCATGACCACTGTTTCCGAGAGGAAATGAGCCAAAACTAGCCTTTCTGTTCCAGGTCACTGCTCTTCCTTAGCAACCAAGTCTGAAAATATAATGTCACAGGTTGTAGTTAGAAGTAAGAAGCATTAAGTCATACTGGTGGTTCATGCCTGTAATCCTAACTACTCAAGAGGCTGAGATCTTAGGATCAAAGTTCAAAGCCAGCCCAGGCAGGAAAGTCCTTGAGATTCTTATCTTTAATTAACTACCAGAAAACCGGAAGTGGCACTGTGACTCAAAGTGGTAGAGCACTAGTCTTGAGTGAAAAAGTTCAGGGACAGCACCCAGGCTCTGAGTTCAAGCCCCATGACTGGGAAAAAAGTGGGAAGAAGTTTGCAGATTTTCTATATTAGGTTCATGTCAGTAATGTCTGTGGTCCAGGCCAGCATGCATTCATTTTGGTGTCAGTCTGACAGCATTTGAATTATGAATAAACTTCAGAAACTTTTATAAGCTGCATCTACTATGTTCTTTCACAGTTAGCTTGGAACGCACTGATATAGTCCCTCCTCTCTAAAGCAGAATCTTTCCAATTACAGTTTTGACCTGTGATTATCTCCCCTGTGATTATCTTTTATTTTCCCTGTCATCCTCCCCTCTCCTTTCCACTGAATATTACCTCATCATCCTAGATATGCAGCTACAGGGCCATGGAGTCATTTAATCATCTTATCCTTTCGATCCACTTGCCAAATAGAGTTAATTCTTTCATGATAATGGCCCTTCTATGTATTACCCCTTCTATTATCTCTGTGACTTCTTAAACACTCCACTGCTGTTCATTTGTTTGTTCTTAACCCTGAAATGTTTATATCTCCCCTAAGTAGGCTTCAGTTTATCGTTTCCAACAGTTTATTTAGACAATACCCTTTGGCACTGGGGTACAGCTCGGGTAGAGTGCCTATGGAGCATGTGCGGGTTCTGGGGGGTGGGATGCCTTGTTTATAAATGGTGCTACTGTCTATGCCTAGTCTCTGCTAAGCAGTTATTGCCCCTTCCACTTCCTCAACTGACAAAGTTTGTATTTTATACATGCTCATTATGTCTCATAGTTTCCATTCCTGCTGCTTTTCCCAGCATGAGTGTATATTATCTCTTACCTGGAACTTTCTAATAGTTTTCTAACTATTTTCTTTAGCCTAGTGTTGATTTCTGTAATTTGCTGACTATAATTTTCACATGCAAACTACTAGTCATTTTGTTTTTGTTTTGGTTTTGGTTTGTTTTATTTTGTTTGTAAGTCATGGGGCCTGAACTCTGGGCCTGGGCACTGTCCTCAGCTCTTCAGCTCAAGGCTAGTGCTCTACCACTTGAGCCACACCACCACTTCCAGGTTTGTCTTTTTATGTGGTGCTGAGGAATCGAACCCAGGGCCTCATGCATGCAAGGCAAGCACTCTACCACTGAGCCACCTTCTCAGCCCCTATCTTGTTTATTAAAGGTATTTATAGTGCTTAACTGGAATTACTGGAACTCCCAAGTGTAAACCATCCCCATGCCCCACCTACCTAACAGAGATTCTGGTTCAGTAGGTCTAAGGTGGGTCCTAGTGTTCATAGGCATTTCTAGTTTGTGTCCAGATAATTTAATCATCAGGCTCTCTGTATACACTTAGTTATTGATTTTGTTCTCTTTTGAGTAGTTTAGGAATGTGTTTTATCTATCTAAATTACATTGCAATTTAAAACTTTGTAACTGCTTTGAATATATTAACAATTCGAAACAAGAGCTTTGTAGCTGTTTCTGGAAGAGATTCTGAACAGTTTGCAGTCTGCTGGAAGAAAGAGGGACTAGTCAATAATTTATAGAAGATTAATGAGAGAATATGTAGTCTGTGGTGTTATAATTGTGGTATTTATATGTTACAGTAGAAAGGAAGGAAGAAAATATTGTTAGCTTTCAAGTTATATGCATTAGGGGCTGGGAAGGTGGCTCTGTGGTAGAACGCTTGCCTTGCATGCCTGAGGCCCTGGGTTCCATTCCCCAGCACCACATAAGCAAAAAGAAAAAAGCCG
>NW_012267217.1:42297275-42299471 GCF_000151885.1 Dipodomys ordii | reverse complement strand
GCCCAGAGGGGCTAGGAAGGTGGCTCAGTGGTAGAGCACTTGCCTTGCATGCATGAGGCCCTGGGTTCGATTCCTCAGCACCACATAAGCAAAAAAAAGCTGGAAGTGGCACTGTGGCTCAAGTGGTAGAGCGTTAGCCTTGAGCTGAAGAGCTGAGGGACAGTGCCCAGGCCCATAGTTCAGGCCCCACGACCGGACCCAAAAAAAAAAAAAAAGTTACGTGCATTATTCCTAACAGAATAATAAGATGTAAATAAAACCTTATTCCTAAGAAAAATAAATGTGATTCTTAATGGACATTTTAACCTTGGTGATGATATAAAATGCTCACTAATCATAGATAGCATAGATAGCACACAGCACTTGTAACTGCCCATTGCCAAAATGCTGTTTCAGAGGTCACTAATTTAAACAAAATAACAACAATTGGCAGAATTAATGTAAGCCCTACAAAGTGCTTAACAAGAAAAGTGTAGTTAAAAACCAGAATGTGAAGAGGACAGCTGTTAGTTTGATGCTGTCAGAATTCACTGCTCTATATATAGCCTGTGCATTATGAAAAGATGTGTTTTCTCACAACTGTCATTTACTCAGTTTTTAATAAGGGTAAATAAAAGATTTTTCTCTCCAAGAGTCTAGGCGCATTTAAAGTTTAGAAGACTATGGTACATTGAGTCTCTAATAGTGACATACTTAGAACACAAAGCTAAAAACACTGCTGCCTTGCTTTCAGTTGAAATACTGTGTTTATTTTCAGCTCTATTATCATCTCCACTGGTTTTCTTAAGTGTGTGCTCACATGCTGCAGAAATTTTTATTTTTTTTTATTTATTTTTATTTATTTTTATTTTTTTTTTGGGTCCGGTTGTAGGGCCTGAACTCTGGGCCTGGGCGCTGTCCCTCAGCTCTTCAGCTCAAGGCTAGCGTTCTACCACTTGAGCCACAGCGCCACTTCCGGCTTTTTCTTTTTGCTTATATGGTGCTGAGGAATCGAACCCAGGGCCTTGAGCATGCAAGGCAAGTGCTCTACCACTGAGCCACCTTCCCAGCCCATGCTGCAGAAATTTTAAACCTGTGCACCCAACCACCTTCTTCATCCTCATTTCCCATTTCTGTTTTATTTGTTTGTTTTTTATTGGTCATGGGGCTTGAACTCTGGGCCTGGGCGCTGTCCCTCAGCTCTTCAGCTCAAGGCTAGCGTTCTACCACTTGAGCCACAGCGCCACTTCCGGCTTTTTCTTTTTGCTTATATGGTGCTGAGGAATCGAACCCAGGGCCTTGAGCATGCAAGGCAAGTGCTCTACCACTGAGCCACCTTCCCAGCCCATGCTGCAGAAATTTTAAACCTGTGCACCCAACCACCTTCTTCATCCTCATTTCCCATTTCTGTTTTATTTGTTTGTTTTTTATTGGTCATGGGGCTTAAACTCTAGGCTTGGGCGCGATTCCTCAGCTCATCAGCTCAAGGCGAGCACTCTACCGCTTGAGCCACAGCGCCACTTTCCCATTTCTAGAGCTTCACCTGTAATCAGTTTTCACCCCTCTCCTTGTACTTCCAGGTCGGATGATGATGATGCGGACAGTAGGAGCTCCAGGGTGACCCAACTTTGCACTTACTTTCAGCAGAAATACAAGCACCTCTGCCGCTTGGAGCGGGCAGAGTCTCGTCAGAAGAAATGCCGGCATACATTTAGGAAAGCTTTGCTGCAGGCAGCCAGTAAGGAGCCTGAGTGTACTGGGCAGCTAATACATGAACTACGGAGAGCTGCATGCAGTCGAACCAGGTTAGAGCCACCCACAGTCACCCCATGTGGGCCTCGTGTCATTTTGGTTTGGAGCAGATTGTTAAGGCACCATGTATGATATACATTTAAGCCCCATAATGTTAAGCATTGTAGTTTGTTTTGTTGCTGAGAAAAAGTTCTACCCTACACACGTGGCAAAAGAAGGCTGACATGTATTGGCAATAAAACTAAAATTAAAGCATCATGAATTTTTGCCAAAGTTCTATTAGAATCATTGATGATTTGAGGCAGGGCCTTGCTATATAATCTCCCTGTAGTGCTGAAAAAAGATATCAGTGACAACTCAAGATTTATTTACTTTTAGCCGGGCGCTGGTGGCTCACGCCTGTAATCCTAGCTACTCAGGAGGCTGAGATCTGAGGATCGCGGTTCAAAGCCAGCCCGGGCAGGA
>NW_012267217.1:42290468-42296075 GCF_000151885.1 Dipodomys ordii | reverse complement strand
CCTCCTTTGTTTACCCTTCCCATCCCTTCCCAGCCTCCCCCCTCCCCCATCCCAATCCTTCTCCTTCCCCCCTCCCTCCCACCCCCGGTAAGTAGATTTTGAAGGATGAGATTAGTTCAGCCATTTCACATAGTGTCTCCATTCCCTGTTAAAAGTCAAGTTTTTGTAGATTTACTCTTGGCAGCCCTAGGTGATAAACTCCTAGTGGTGATAATAGACCAGTAACTCCTGACTATTTCCTGTGTGCCATTGTATATATTTAGTCAGATGTTTGGATGTGTTATATCTTTTCATGCTCACAACAACCTGCCTGACCCCTCTAAACAAATGAGACTGTTGAGGCTTTAGGAAGTCTCAGTAATGTGTGTACACCTAGCTAGTAAGAGGCAGAGATGAAATTCAGAACCACGCTTGGTGATTCTAGTCTCAGGTTTTTTTGTGTGTGTTTTTTTGTTTTGGTCAGTCATGGGCCTGAACTCTGGGCCTGGGCGCTGTCCCTCAGCTCTTCAGCTCAAGGCTAGCATTCTACCACTTGAGCCACAGTGCCACTTTTGACGTTTTTCTGCCTATGTGGTGCTGAGGAATGAAACCCAGGGCCTCATGCATGCAAGGCAAACACTCTACCACTGAGCCACCTTCCCAGCCCCTAATCTCAGGTTTTTTGCATCACTTTGCTCTCAAGTCTCTAAAAGTAGTTCCTAAATATCACTTGAAAACCAAAAGCAAGCCAGACATGAAAGTTTATGCTCTCAGAAGGTTGAGGCTGGAGGCTTACAAGTTCAAAGCTAACCTAGACTATGTAATTAGTTTAAGGCCAGCTTGGGCCTTGTCTTACGAAATTACCCAAAGGAAACTAAAAAGCAAAAAAAAACCCAGATGGAAATACTTAAAGATATTATGATGTAGTTAATTGCTTTTTTTTCTTCTTCTTCTTTTTTGTCAGTGTTGGGCTTCAACTCTGGGCCTGGGTGCTGTCCCTGAGCTCTTTAGCTCAAGGGTAGCAATCTACCATTTGAACCACAGCACCAGTTCTGGTTTTCTGGTGGATAACTGGAGATAAGAGTCTCATGGATTTTCCTGCCCAGGCTCTTTGAACCACAATCCTCAGATCTCAGTCTCCTGAGTAGCTAGGATTACAGGTGTGAGATACCAGGGTCCTGCTTAGTTATTTGCTTTGAATGCTGGTAGATTAGAGAAATATACAGTTGGTAATTATAATACCTGCTTTCTTTAGCTCATCTTTGCATTTTAATGACTAGTAGGTATTATAGATAGTTACAGTGTGGGTGTTCATAATGTTGAAACATAATGGCACACCATTTGAGCATTTAAAGAACATTAATTCTGGTTTTCTTTCCCTAGCATCAGGCGGACCAAGTTGAAGGAGATGGAGTCAGCAGCATGCAGTGGAATGGTGAAGGGTGAACAGTGCACTAACAAAGTCCTTCCATTCACTAGACATTGTTTCCAACGTATCCTTTAACTAAACTGAACAGGCATTGGAAAAGCATTTATTGTTTTGAGCTGCCTATTTCTTTTTTCTAATAATGAGGTACTAGGGATTGAAGGTAGGACATGCTAGGTAAATTCATGCTGCATTTCAATCCCATGTTTACATTTTTTCCCATGTTTGTATTTTTTCCCATGTTTGTATTTTTCCCCTCTTTTGTTTTTGAGATAGGGTTACTATCTAACCACAGTCTTTCAGATCTCCGACTCTTGAGTAACTAGGATTATAGAATGAATCACCAGAAAATCTTTTGTTGTTGTTGTTGGTGGTGGTGGTAGTGGTTGTGGGGCTTGAACTCCTGGCTATGTATGTCACTTTTTATTTCATTTTATTTTTGGTGCCAGTCCTAGGGCTTGAACTCTTACCTGGCCATTGTGAGCCACAGCTCTACCGTGGCTTTTGGGTGGTTAATTGGATATAAGAGCCTCTTTTTTTTCCTGCCCAGGCTGGCTTCAAACTGTGATCCTCATATCTTAGCCTACTGAGTATCTAGGATTACAGGTGTGAGCCAGCAGGGCCTGGCTAAAGAAAATCTTTCTGGTGGAGATTTGAGGACTGTATTAAGAAGAAATGATCCTCCTCAAAATATCTGAAATTGGCTCAGAATAGTATTATTAATAGAGATTTGCCTTAGGAGCCCATTATTAGCAAAACAGACTCCTGCAGGTGCTGTCATTTTCCTGTACCAGCGGTTTGATTGGGATATTACCTGTTACAAATAATTCATAGACATGCACTATACGTAAGGAAAGTAGCAAATTTTATCCAGATATGGAAGCAAAGAATCATGGTATATTTTACTCCTAACTTGCAAACTCTAGATATCCTCTTGAACCGCTCTCAGCAGCTCTTCTCCAGCTGCACTGCCAAGTTCGCAGATGGGCAGCAGTGCTCTGTGCCAGTTTTTGACATTACCCACCAGACACCTCTGTGTGAAGAACATGCCAAAAAAATGGTAAGTTCAGATTTTATTTCCTGCAGTAAAAGTTTTCAAACCTGTGACATTTCTTCCCAGTAGGAAATACCTTGTGATACAGTACAAACTGTTGGGTATGCATCACTGAAATAAGTTTTGCAAAAACTGTTTTTATTACTTGAAGTTTTCCAGTGAGTTTTTTTTTTTTACCTAATTAAAAAAAATCCTAATGATGACTTACGGAATTAATTTTAGATCCTCACTAAGCAACTAACCCAAAACATTGCTTTAGAAGATTTTTAGTGTAGGTTAAATACCCTTAATCTGAACATCCCAAATCTATGAGGTTCCAAGGTGCTACGATATTCAAAAATTTCAGGATGATTCCTCAGCATGGGAGTGGTGGGCAAGAGATGACATTTTTAATATTGTTTTTACAGTTATTGTGAGCTAGGTATCTTTTGAATCCAGGCACTGGTATCTCATGCCTGTAATCCTAGCTACTCAGAAGGCTGAGATCTGAGGATCACAGTTCAAAGCCAGCTGGGGCAAGAAAGTCCATGAGACTCTTCTACACTTAATCACCAGAGAACTGAAAGTGGCACTGTGGCTCAAAGTGGTTGAGCACCAGCTTTAAGTAAAAGAACTCTGGGGCAGTGCCCAGGTACGGAGTTGAAGCCCCATGCCAGAAAAAATAATAATGTGGTATATTCAAATGCATATCTGTGGGAGGAAGGCACAGAATGTGAGTGAAGGGGGCTGAAAAGCAGCAGTGGAGCACAGTGGACATTGATGAAAGTGAACTATACAACTTGTATGTGGAGATGGGAAGGAAGGAATTGAGTGAGGGAACAGGTGACACTGTACAAAAGGAAATGTACTTATTACATGACACATGTAAATGTAATCCCTCTGAATATCACCTTTATAATAACAATAAATAAATTTAAAACAAAACAAAAATACTTGTTGAGCAAAAGTGACTCTTTATTGCCAAGGTTATAACATGCTCTGGTCCCAAACTTCTTAGGTGTTCTTTTTTCTCATTTGTGCTTTTTCATTTACCTTAAAATGATTGTCTTCCTTACCCAATCACATAAAATCTTGTTACCCTTTAACAAAACTGAAGATAACTAATTTTGCTTTTCTGTATCCATAGGAAGTATTTATATCATCACTGTTCAGTTTTCTATATTCTGTAATGTATACATGTTTTTCTCATAGGAGAGTATAAGTCCTTTGATAGCACAAATTGTGTACAGTATTTTTCTTCCCAGTGGTGGGGATGGAAGCTGAGGTGTTGTACTTGCTAGGCAAGCATTCTGCCACTGAGCTACACAGCCAATCAGCTCTCACAGTGTCTTTAAATGCATGATTGACCGTATACATATGTATACAAACATACATATTATGTTGAATTGATATGAGATAAATTAATCTCTTGCCTATTCAACTGTCATTATAAATAGCTTTAAATCTATAGGCTGGGCGCTGGTGGCTCACGCCTGTAATCAGATCTCAGGAGGCTGAGATCTGAGGATCACAGTTCAAAGCCAATTGGGCATGAAAGTACTGAGACTCTTATCTCCAATAAACTACTCAGAAAACTGGAAGTGGCACTGTGGCTCAAGTGGTAGAGTGTTCTCCTTGAGCTGAAGAGCTGAGGGACAGTGCCCAGACCCAGAGTTCAAGCCCCACATCCCACTAAAAAAAAAAAATCTATAATAGATCTAAATACTTAGGTAACTAAATTTTTGACAGATTATCTCAGGTTTTTATGATTAAATTAACGAAATAAAACCATAAGATATTTTCATATTATGGCATAAAGTGATGTTTTAATACATATATTTTTTGTATAGAATTTATAGCAGTTTAGGAGCTGGGAAGGTGGCTCAGTGGTAGAGCACTTGCCTTGCATGCCTGAGGCCCTGGGTTTGATTCCTCAGCACCACATAAGCAAAAAGGAAAAAAAAAGCCAGAAGTGGCCCTGTGGCTCAAGTGGTAGAGCACTAGCTTTGAGTTGAAGAGCTGAGGGACAGCGCACAGGCCCAGCGTTCAGGCCCCACAACCAGACCCCCCAAAAAAAAGAATTTATAGCAGTTTAAATCTGTTTCCTCATATATTTAAGTCATTTCCTTATGGTAAAGCTTTTAAAATCTTTTGTTCTGGTTTTATTTTTTTGATGTAACCAAAATAAATGCTATCTAGAATCGCTTTATTGTGTGATAGCCCCTAAAGAGGGAAGGGGAAGTAATTTGACCAATGAATAATCTCAGTTTTAAAAAACAACTCATTCATTCCAAAGGATAATTTCTTGAGAGGAGATAACTCCCGTAAAGTTCAGCACCAGCAGCAGAGGAAACCCAGGAAAAAAACCAAGCCTCCTGCACTTACCAAAAAACACAAGAAGAAGAGAAGGCGTGGACCTCGCCGACCCCAAAAACCCATTCCCCCCGCCGTGCCCCAAGGGAACCTCAGCATGCCCACCAGCGTCTCACTGCCAGTGGGGGCTTCACACATCCGGTCAGTGTGATTCTGGGTTTTGCTTTTCCTTTTCGCTTCTGCCCAGTCACTCTCAGCTCACCTGTTTCCAAGTGCTTGTGGTGCAGTTCCTTCAGAAGCTAGTCAGGTGTCACCCTAGAACTTTCTTTTAATAACAGATTTTGCTGATATCAGCACTTATTGGTTATAGCAGAGAGGAAGTGCTAAAATTTAAAAATTGTATGCTGTTAAATTTTTGTGAGATTTTTTTTGGTTGGTTTTTTTTGTTTTTGCTTTTGCTTTTGTTTTGAGACTATTGCTTTGTAAATCTAGACTGGCTTGGAATTTCCTAGACTGGCCTCAAAAGTTGTAAATTTTCTTCCATGGTCTTGTGAGTGTTGGGATTACAGCTGTATACCACCATGCCCTGCCCAATTTTTGTGCTTTTGTTTTTTGGGTTTTTTTTTTGCCAGTCCTGGGGCTTGAACTCTGGGGTACTATCTCTGAGTTCCTTTTTGCTCAAGGCTAGCACTCTACCATTTGAGCCAAGCGCCACTTCTGGCTTTTTATTTTGGAGTCTCACAGCTTTTAAAAATCTGCCCAGAGGGGCTAGGAAGGTGGCTCAGTGGTAGAGCACTTGCCTTGCATGCATGAGGCCCTGGGTTCGATTCCTCAGCACCACATAAGCAAAAAGAAA
>NW_012267217.1:42271696-42288408 GCF_000151885.1 Dipodomys ordii | reverse complement strand
CCACAGCGCCACTTCTGGCTTTTTTCTTTTTGCTTATGTGGTGCTGAGGAATCGAACCCAGGGCCTCAGGCATGAAAGGCAAGCGCTCTACCACTGAGCCACTAACTCCCAGTCCCCCTCTTTTTTTTAAAAACAAAAAACTTAGTTTCTTTAGTTACAAAGAAAAATTGGGAAGGGAGCACCTTGAGGTTTGAACTCAGGACTTCATGCTTGCTAAGCTTGGTGCTTGCTCTACCACTTGAGCCAACTTCCCAATCCTTCCTGTTGTAGTTTTTTTTTTTTTAAATAAAATCCTGAGTTTTTGCCCTGGTTAGCCCAGACTCTGATTTTCTCAGTTATGCCTCCTGCTTAGCTAGGATTAGAGGCACATATCACCTTACCCAGCTTATTGGTTGAGATGGGAGAACTTCTTCCTCGAGCTGGTGAGTACCTGGGATTACAGGTATGTGCCACAGTACCCTGGTTGCCTTTTTTCAGGGTGGGGCCACTACTGGTGCTCGAACTCAGGGCTTCATACTCCCACTTGGCTTTTTCACTTACACTGGTAGTCTACCACTTGCTGTGTCTCCACTTCCGGCTTTTTGCTGCTTATTTGGAGATATTCATGATAGTTCCATCTCAGCCTCCTGAATGGCTGGGATTGTAGGCATAAGCCACCAGCACCTGGCTCTAATAACTAATTTTTTTTAATAATGGAGATGAAATCAAAGTCAGTTCATGGGCTTCTATTTTATGGAAATTAGGCTGGAAGGGAAGGATTAGAGAGTAAGGTGTAACATAAGCATTTTGAAAGATAAGTCACAACCAGAACAGTGTATTTGGTGGTGGTATGTTCAAGTGTTCCCTAATTGACCTCTAGCTGGGAAGTCTAGGTATAGACAAAGTTAGGTGTACCTGTCCTATACAGCCTTGTTTTCTATCTCAGTGACATTAATATTTTAGGTACAAACAGGTATATTCAGATATAATCAGCATGAGTTTTTAAGTTGGTAAGCCTTAGACTTCCTAGGAATTTATCAGTTGATAAGATAGTTTTGAGAATATCTTCAATAAACTAATGGTGGTGGTTCAAGTTTTAGCACAGATACATGTTCTGAAGATGAATATTTTGCTTACTTTTCCTTTTAGTTCAGTTCTTAGAAATTTTTCAAGAGACTTTTATCTGATCAGTTATTTGAAATAATTCAAATGTATGTTTTTGTTTGTTTGTTTGTTTTTTGTAATATATATCATGCATCATTCTTGCTGGTTTTTGTTGACCCAGGAAAGAATGGAGACCTCCTCCCAACGACTGAAGAGGCCGAGGAGCTTGAACGGGCTTTGCAGGCTGTAACTTCTCTTGAGTGCCTGAGTACCATTGGGGTACTTACCCAGTCAGATGGTGTGCCAGTCCAGGAGTTGTCTGACCGAGGACTGGGAGTGTTCTCCACAGGCACTGGAGCTTCAGGAATCCAGTCCTTGAGCCGAGAAGTGAACACAGACCTAGGGGAGCTATTGAATGGGCGAATAGTACCTGATAATTTTTCTAGTCTAGAGCTGGATGAGAACCTGCTCCGTTCTGCTACCTTGTCTAACCCACCTACACCCCTGGCAGGGCAGATCCAGGGGCAGTTTTCTGCCCCTGCCAGTGTTGGCCTTACTTCTGCCACTCTGATCAGCCAGAGTGCACTTGGGGAGAGAGCCTTCCCAGGACAGTTTCATGGACTTCATGACGGCAGCCATGCCTCACAGAGGCCACATCCTGCCCAGCTGCTGAGCAAGGCAGATGACCTAATCACCTCACGACAGCAATACAGCAGTGATCATTCACACTCCTCGCCCCATGGAAGCCATTATGACAGCGAGCACGTGCCGTCTCCCTACAGTGACCATATCACCTCTCCCCATACAACATCGTACTCTGCTGATACTATGGCAGCTACCTTTTCAGCAGAGATGCCCATCATGGCACAGCACTTGCTCCCAACCCAACTCGAGGTGCCACTTGGAGGAGTGGTAAACCCCAGAACTCACTGGGGTAATCTCCCTGTCAACCTTGGAGATCCCTCTCCCTTTAGCAACCTTCTCGGCGCAGATGGACATCTTCTTTCCACTTCCCTCTCCACACCACCCACCACGTCGAACTCAGAGACCACACAGCCTGCCTTCGCCACCGTGACCCCCAGCAGCTCCAGTGTGCTTCCGGGGTTACCGCAGACCAGCTTCAGTGGCATGGAGCCTTCCGCTGAACTCATGGCCTCCACCTCTCCGAAACAGCAACTCCCTCAGTTCAGCGCAGCCTTCGGCCACCAGCTGAGTTCTCACAGTGGCATTCCTAAGGACCTGCAGCCCAGCCACAGCTCCATAGCCCCTCCTACAGGCTTCACAGTAACAGGTGCCACGGCGACAAGTACCAATAATGCATCTCCTCCCTTTCCTTCTCCCAACTGAGTGCATCTGTGCAGGCAGGAAGGTGGGGAGCCTGTTTTCTATCTTCGTTTCCTCCTTTGCCCCTCCCCCCTTTTCCTAAAGAAGATTTAAAAGAGACGGATGGGGATTAGAGGGGCTCCCCGTTCCAGCTCAACACGTGGCCGTGCAGTGGACCTCACTTCAGTGTTCACATGTGCTCCTTAGCACTGGTGCTCATTCCCTCCTGGCAGGTCCTCTCGGCCGGTGGTTTCCGTGGTGGTTCAGCACAGTGACTGGATAGGATGGATTTTTTTTGCAGCAAGTCCTAGAAGTGGAAGATACCTCAGATTACCAGTGCCCTTTACTATTTCCTAGTGTGCAGATCAGTGCTTTCCATTCTGTAGCCAGGTTTTTACATAGGTGGCTCTCCAGAGAATGATCCTGTTAACTGAGTTCCTGTGTAGGAGGTAGCGGGTGGTGGAGGCAGCTCAAGGCCTGACCTAGCAGCAACTGCCAAACACCACAGTGAGGCCAGGATGCCATTCCTAATTTGTGAAATGGTTAAGAAGAAAAAGAGACGTCATTGACCGCCTGTGAGTGTGTGTGCACCCATGTGTGTGTTTTGTGCAGTGCAGGAAGTAACTGTCCCCTTGCTTTGTTGTTTGTTTACCCCTGAAATGAGCTCTTTTCTTCCCTACATCTCACACCACCTTCATAAGGTTGGTCATGCTTTCCCACTGAGTTCATTCAAGTTTCCTAATAGGGAGGGTCTGGTCATGTGAATAAATAGCACAACCCTTTTCTGCTCAAAGGTAGTTGTGAAGAAATGAGACAGGAGAAGCTGCAGTCATGTCCCTGTCTGGGAATGCCTGGAAAGCTCACCTGCAGTGACTTCAGGGCTCTCGAGGTTTGGGGGGGTCTAGGGGTCATTTTGCCTTTTCAGATGTGCATTCGTTTCTATGTCCCTTGCTCATGGAACACATTTGCAAGGTGTAATTGAAGAAACTATTTTGATGTGAAAAAGCAGGATAGGTCAGATAGGTTTGAAAGATGATATCTGTGAACTCCTTGGTCCATCTTTTGCGTTCGAAATTCATGTTTACAGTAGTGATTCTTTGGTAAGATTGTAAAATGTTGAAGACCCTTGTAGATTCAGTGTGCCAGTTGTGGAGTGATGTATAATATCTGAAGGATACACATTTTAAAGTTTCTCTCAAAGCAGAATGTGGAAATTGACGTAAATTTTACCTACCTTTGGTATTTTTTTAAAGAATCTAAGTTAGGCTTAAGTCAATCTGGAAACGATTTTGAAAAAAATTATTTTAAAGTATCAAGATTTTAAGGTTAAAAATCCTATTGGGAGTTTAGTAAGCCGATGGCTATGAGATAATATATGTGAGGTTTCTTTCTGTCTGCCTTGCCCTCACAAGAAGGATTGCGCTAGATTTAAAAAGCATCTCTGCTCTGCTTTTCCTGAGAAGTTCACTGTCGTGTAAGATACCATTTGCTGGCTATTCATACCTGAGTCTGTTCTAATTTAAATACATGTTTTAAAAGATGAGTAAATGATGTGGTATAGTAACTCATTTATCAGGGATGATTTGCTCTCAATTCCTTTCTAATAGGTAAAGGTTTGAATGCTTTCCCATTTTCCTGTGTGTATTCTTTATGCTCATGCTAGTTTTAACCAGTTTCTTCTTTTCAAAGGTTTTCTCCTCTGCTTTTTTAAGGAATGATGGTAATCAGCAGGCACTATGCAGATACCTCGTGCCTAAGATATTGGAGGGAATGTCACATGACTGTATGAAATCATAATACTCCCTATTTTGTATTTATTGAAGTTTTTTTGGGGGGAGGGCCAAAAATACGTTTGTAATATATTTACTTTTTTTTAAATCATGATAATTAATTGGAAGATTTATTTTTAATAGCTTTGCCTTTTGCAGATTGATAAATTTCTAAATTATGTCACAAAGCAAAATTATATTTGGTATCACCATAAATTTCTATTCTGAATAGTAAAAACAGCTCATTTGAATATTTCTCGCCTGTGAACCTTTGTCAGTAAAATGATGATGAATAGTTGCCTCTGCTCTAGTGTCCTTTCCTCTGCTGAGCTGCATTCCCAGTGATTTTGTTTTGTTTCCACTGTGTACTAATTAAAGGTTGTAGCAGAGCAGCACATGCACTTCCTAATCAGCTCTTCTTTGACAGCGAAGGGAAGGTCATGGGTAGTTTATTTGAATTTTTTCTGGGTATTTGTCTCTCATGTTAGCTGTTTAAAATTCCTTAGGTGTCAAAACTGAGTTTGCAGTAAGTTGCACATTTTATTGTTTGCAATTTTCTGTTTGATGTGCATTTAAAAGCCCTTCTCTGCTTTCTAGTAAGGAGGCACGAAGTGATCAGGAATGTTGCCAGTTACAGCTTCACACCAAAAATGTTGATTAAATCCCTTTTGTTTAGATGCCCATGATGACAGTTGAGCAAGGGGCCATCTTAGGAAGTACCAGCCAGCCTAGGGTTGAGAAATTCGCAGAAACACACTTTCCTCTTTTCAACTGCTTCAAGACAAGTATCCAAACTTGCAGTGTGCTCTGCCCTTGCTGTGAGTCCTTGTTGGAAGAGAGAAGAAACATTTTATAAACCCAGAGATATCATTATGTTTTTCTTCCAGTTATTGGGGGCAGTTCTGATCTGTTAGCATTGGGTGGGCTATTATCTGCAAAGAAAGGAACAAAGTGTATTTTACTCCAAAAATACGAAAATTAGTGTCCTTTAAAATAGCACTTATGTTATTGTAAGGCAATACTGGAATCAAAAACAAATCCTGTATGAGGTCCTAAAACTAGTAAAAACTAGTTTTTATTCTAGTGTTCAGTGCATGAGAAACAGTTGCAGAGAAGGCTCATTCTGTTTCTGCAGTTCTTTGGGACCATACATAAAGGCCAGTTAGATCGTGTTACTGTGATTTATTTTTCAAAGTTGCTGCAGTTAACGGATGTTTTCTGTGCTCTTAGGATCTGATATTTGTGGACTGTGATCGATAGCATCCGAAGAAAAGATGGGCTTTCTCTCCCTTAACTGTTAATGCTACTTTAATAAAAGTACTTAAGACATTGTTTTGCCCTCTGTACAAATGGTTTAGCAATTTTCACTTCTGAGTAGGTTTATCTAGCTAGTAAACAATTCAGGACAGTAAATAGCAATTACACTTAACCCACCAAGTGACAGGCTATGCAATGGAAATATTCCTAATTGTCATTACAAAGCTTATACAGCAAAAGATGATTTTCTATAATAAGACTAGAGAACACACCTGCTTTATAAATGACTTCCTGAGCAGTTCCGTGTTGGCAGACATTGTAGTATATCTGGTGTTCCTCTTTTGAGATTATTATTTTATGAAAAGCAAATAGCAAGTTGGAAAGTGATTTATTTTCTTTAAAAGTGATGTTACCAATTTTATGATAAGACTTGAGAATGCTAATCCTTTAGTTTTGCCAAATAACTGTAAGATTTTCTTTTCTGTTTTGGCGGTACTGGGGTTTGAACTCAGGGCCTTGGCTTGCCATCAGGTGCTCTACCACTTGAGCCATGCCTCCAGCCCAAGATTTATATAAGTCAGCCCAATCTTTTACCTAGAAGTTAGGGAAATCATCATTTTCTGTAACTTATACAAAGGCTTTAACAGAGTTTTGTCTTCAATTCATGATTACAATTTATAGCGAAAAGATAGTTCTTTAGGAAGGACACCAGTCTGTGCTGCTCACAACTTTTATTTTTTTTTAACACTTCTGTTGACCTGTAGCAGCATGTACTTCCATAAATTTGGCACTAGAATTCGAGCACATGGAGGTGAATCGCTGACTGTCAGTTCATTGGTCCTGTCTGCCCTCTCCTGTGTTCTAGCATCTAGGGAATGGTTGATAGGCTTCGTTAGAATGTCTGAAGGAGAGTGATGCCTTTTCTCTAACTTCAAAAGGTTCAAAAAGTGGTTGTGGGGTGATACTGCAAAACCAGAAGGATATTAATGCTATTGAATAGATTTGAGATTCATTAAAACATTGTAGATGTCAAGTTTCCAACTGCATCCTTTTTTTTTTAGCCTAACTTTCTTTAAATTAAGTTCTATTCTTAATTTGGTCTATGTAGAATAATAGAATCTTTTGCTGAATGGCCAACAGAACCTTCCAGTTTAATGAGACAGTTTAGACAATGCCTTGAAAGAAAATAGTTATTCTGAATAGTCTTAATTTGAATCTCTTTCATCACAAATACATTGTTCTAAGGATTTTTTCCAAATATATTTAATAGATTATATATGTGTATGCACATATTTTTATTAATTCACAAATGACTATAGGTGTTTTTCCCCCTCAATAAATTAAAAGTAATGGGATCTTCATTGGCGTTCTGTAGAAAAGTAAAATAATTTGATAATATCTTGATCTTTTAAACTTTGCTCTATCTTAATTGGAGAGAACTAAAATCATGTTGAATAGATTAAATAAACATTTTAAATTCTGTCTTCAAAAGCTTTGTAATAGACTACCTGTGATGAACACATACATATTTAAACTTTTTTTTCCCAGTACAGGAGAGAAAACACAACACATATGAACAATTAAATCTCTAATAACCAGTGTCATTACTGCTATAATTGTGGGTCATAGGGATCCTTTCATGTTTATTTAGTTAGCTTTCCCCTCAGCTGTGATATAGAGCTAATAAAAGGAGCTGTGGCATTTCAGGGAGGGAGCAAATTTGATATAACTTTATCTTCTGTTCTTGAATATCAGAAATGTTTGGGTAATTTGAGCATATATCTAAGAATTTTTGAGCAATCTCAAGCTTAGGTATTCTAAGAGAAAAACTCTATCTGACTTGTAGTGAGCTCCTTCTGGCAGCACAGCTCTCCTTCCTCCCCCCTACCTGCGTGCTCTTGTCCACCCAGTACTGAGGTATGTGTGAGCACACACATGATCTGTACTGACTATGGCTGAGGATTAATAGAATCCCCTGCGTTCACTTTTTGTTTGTTTGTTTAAAGCTGGGGACCACTGAAGTAAGCTCTATATGCACCCAAAGTTCCCCATGGAAAACTTTCCAATGTGCAGTGCAGAAGGCTCCAATGCAGACAAAGGCCACACCATTTCTTTTTCTTGGGGAACAGACCGATTTCCCCCAGAATGACTCCAACCAACCCATTTGGTTAAGGTACAGTTGGTTCCAGTGGGTTAGAGTGAACATGGTGGAAAGCTTGACACTTGATGACATTGTTTGCATTCTTCTAAGCAGTGATAGCTCTTCACTGTATAGTATTGAGTATGTCTCAGGGATTCCTTGCGGAAATTAGGGCAGTTTTTAAAATTAAAAAAAAATAGTTTTCAAAGAAACTAAAGGTGACTCATCATTGAAGAGAGCGTAAGAAGAGAAAACATTTCGGTTTTGTAGCCTGCAGTGTCTCACCTAGGACTTTTTTCCTTTCTACTTCAGGCTCTCATCTCAGCTTCAGTGTGCAGAATCCTTTCCCATCACGCACAGCTTTAAAACTTTTATTTAAGAATTTCCTTCCCCAATGAGCTTTCAGAATACTTATTGTAGATTTTAAGAGAAAAGGTATATTAATTTATGCTATTAACATCACCTCATAAATTATAAGTTTTATACTAAAGCTGTATTGAGTGTAATGAATTATGTTGCCTATGTGTTTAATAGCTAAAAAAATTATATATGAGCTTTTTGTTTGTTTTGCTTTTTTCTTTTAACAAAACAAACTAGTGAAGCACCTTTTTACACTGGATCTCTGCCGTGTCAAGGTGCATAGCTATCCTTTGCTACCTTGCAGATATATAAAATAAAAGGATATCCTGGGGCCTCAAAATGTAGAACACCTTTAGACCATTTATTATTGTCCATAGAACTGTTGAGAATCATGTTCTTTAGTAAATGATCTGTGGTTTACACTTAAGATGGCTAGAAGCTTAGTTACAGGGTAAGTAGAATTACATAGATCAAGTAAAACTCCAACTACTGTAGCTGGAATTTGTAAACTAAGTTTTTAAGACCTCTTTTATTTCCTATGGATTTATTCTTTAATTTACAGTTTATTCTGTAAGTTGGGAAGTAAAATAGAGAAAATAAGAAGTCTAGATGTTCTCAGTGTCTTATTCAGGAACTTTTTTATCCCTCCTCACTAAGGAATTCCCACTGTGACTTAAAAATAGAATTAAATTACTTGTGTGCATGTAGATGTCTGTGTTTTTTTATACACATGCAAAAATATACATTGGGGGCACGTGTGTGAGAGATATGAATGTGTGCTTATGTAAAAGTAGAGGAATGGGACCGAATGTATTGTAGAAATATGATTTATTTAGGTGAGGATATGAGAGTTTCTTTCTCATAGTCTCTTGTATAACTACACCAAATTTTTCATTATGTTATGTTAAAAGGCTAGTTCTGATATCATGTGCATTTTATTTTAATCTTTGGGTTAACTTATTCTGTTTTTAAAGTGACATGAAAAATAGCAGATTCTAAGACCAGCCTCTCCATTTTGAGCATTAAAATGGGAGAGGGAGAGACAGAACAAACAGATCCGAACAGGAACAATGTTCGTCCGTTTGGGTGATGGGACCAGAGATCTGTTGACCCTTTTTTATGCTAATAATAATTTTCTTCATATTCTAAATAATAAGTGCTATTGATCTGGGTAAAGGTAAGAAAAGTTATAGGCCTTTTATAAAGAAACTTTGAAGGGGCTGCTTTGTTTAAGGAGTTGGTGGGGATCATTTCACCATGCATATTTCAAAGCTGAGGTGATATCAGTTCCAAAACACATTTTAATAAATTTTACTCAGTTGTGCCATTAGTTATAAAGCTAGAATGCTCCTGCTCCCATCTTTTGGCTGTAGGAAAAATTAAGACTACCCTTGACTTTGATCCAATTCATGTGGAATTAAGCAAACAAACAAACAAAACATTCCTATATTTTGAGTTTTCAGTTGCCATTTTGCTCTACCTGCATTACTGGATTATCAGGTTGCTTAATACAGTCAAACTATAGAGTTAAGTGCTCTAATCACATTTTTTCAATATAAAAACCATATGCTTTGATACATCAGAACATCTGATAATAGTATTTTCTGATAATCAGAAAATCTGAAATTGTCATTGAGCTCTCATTTACCTTATCTTAGATATAGTCAAGACCTAGGAAAGCTTTGTATGTTGTTCTTTTTTACACTTGTATTTTTTAAGCACCTCCCAGTTTCATTCACTTTTGCTTTTGGATTTTAAGAAATCTGCATATTTCTTGTACATATGCATGCAAATGAAAGAAGGGAGTCTGTATTGGTGCCATTTCTCCCTTCAGTGGCTGGTTAGTGGGATGTGCTAGAAAATATTCCCCCTGATTGGAGGGTGGAAACTGACCCCTTTGTGTAAATCTGTACAGAGATGTGTATATGGGATGTGGTGGCACTTTGCTGAATGTGAACTTGCCTTGTCAACGGAAAGATTGAAAAGTATTATGTTTATTTATACATTTGTATAAGTCTATAGATACACGTATGCATATGTGTGTATAGATAATGCTATATACATATATTTCCCTAAAAAATGTGTGTGTGTAATAGGTAAACAACCTTTGTTAAGCAAGATTATATGCCTATGGAAAATTCTGGATTCTTCTGTAAGCAGAGGAGGAGGTGAGGGTCTAGAGTACATCATTGGAGCATACGGAAAGCCCTTTTGCATTGTCTTATTTACTGCTATCATAAATGAATACCTGGCTATTCTTACCCATCAGTTCCACTACTGTCCATCTATGGTTACTCTCTCTCACTTAAACAAAAACAGAAACAACCCTGCAGAGTTTCCCTTTGTTTTGAGGTGCTGAGGATTAAACCCAGGCCTTGTACATGATGGCGAAGTACTCTACTGCTGAGCTACACCACCAGCTCTGCATTATATTTTTTCACACCTATTATGCTTTCTATGTAGTATTTGGCTTAAAAGACATTTACTTTTCAGTTGTTTCTTTGAAAGATGTTTTGTCTCTGAGATTTTTCCCAGAAAATATGTATCAGTAATATTTTAAAATTATTTTTATTTTTGCCAGTCCTGGGGTTTGAACTCAGGGCCTGGGCTGTCCCTGAGCCTCTCTGTGCTCTACCACTTGAGCCACAGCACCACTTCCAGCTTTTTCTGTTTATGTGGTACTGAGGAATCAAACCCAGGGCTTCATGCATGCTAGGCAGGCACTCTACCACTGAGCCACATTCCCAGCCCTCAGTAATATTTTTTAAATAACTATCCTGAAAATTGGGTAGTAATTTTAAGCAAAAAGAATGCAAACATCCAAACTGTTAATTTTGAAAAATGTTCCCTAATTTTTGGACATTTACTTAAATTGAACATATAATTGAAATTAGGATTTTATGATAGTGTTAGATTGATTTTCACACTTATTGCCATTAAATTATCACTTAGCTAGCTTGATTTGTTCTGTGGTTGAGCCACATTTTAATGAAAAGCATACCAAGTCACATGAAAGCCTCTTGAATCCTGTAACTGAGTCATTTTAGTCACAATGAAACTAATTCTTGTGAAGTGAATTCTGCTATATTTCATTTTGACTTTTCTCAGTTGTAAGTTTTAACTTTGCTGCAGCTCTAGAAAACTTGCATCCCTATATATTGTGCCTTTAAAGCTCTTATGCACACACAGACAGAAGTGTATATATACATGTGACAGCATGTGTACATATACTTGTCGTATGTGCTCACACAGTATGTCTCCAGTATATATTGTGGGAGTGGACATACAGATACTCAAAGGCAATGAAAGGTTGCCCTCTAGATATCTATGTATATAAATAGTGTTGATATACCTGTATATACACGTGTATATGGATGAGTTCTAAATGGCAATCTTTTACATTTAGCAAAATGCTGCCCCCTACTGGAATATTCACTGCAACAGCAGCTGTATGTAATGATATAAAGCTACATTATCAAAATTTATTTAAAGAACATATAAAAGTGTCATCTAAAGACATCCATACATTATTTATTTATCTTTCTTTTCCCTTTATTGTTACCTTTGCTTAGCTGAAAGGGAGACTGTCATTTTTTTAATGCCATTTGTGAGGAACAGATTCATTGAGGAATTTTTTTTGCATTTTTCCTCTCTGAAATGGAGGCGTGTGCCACCACCCAGCCTGTTTATTTCAGCCATAACGTGGTCTAAGTACTTCCATTAGTGAGTGTCATCCACTATCTTCTCAACCCCAGCAGTTCACCAATTTGCCTCTTCCTTTCATTAATAAATAATGATCATTGAGATCATTTTGCCTGGGGGAAGTTAACTACTCTCTTGCTGCAGGGAAATATATCACCTAATTGTTATTCTGCCTTGTTCAAAATTCAACTTTGAAAGAAGACAGCTCTCATGAAGCTGTCTTGAGCACATTTGCATTTATTTAGTTAAAGGTCTTCCCAATCATTTTTAAAAGACAATTTCAAATTGCATATACTTGACAAAAGTTTGATTCCCCTGAGCTTCAGGTGATTTTCATTAGTATATCAGTTTGACATGCTGAATGCAAGAACATTAAGCGGGTGGAGGGGGAGAACTAATAGCTTTGACTTCATGATGAGGTGGCAGCAGATTGCATCTGAGGAACTTGGCAGAGAGGGGAAATAGGTATGGACTCCCCTAAACTGTAGGCACCGGGAAACCATGGAATGAGGGTAGTCCTAAAGACTAAAACAGAGGCTGGGGTTAGAATGGTTTTACTGAGCACCTTAGCTGGAACTTGATATCAGAAGCAGCCTTTTACAAAAAGCCTTTGGCAATTGTGTGGGACTAATTAGAGTACTAAAGAGTAAGTTGAAACCAAGTTACAGTGGGAAATCGAAGGTGAGGTAGCTTATTTGGAACCACAAATGACAGACAGATTGGACAGCTTTCAAAATGTCTTCTAACAAAGTAACTGCACGGTAGCAAGGACTAGCAGCTCTCAAAGCCCTTCTTTTTCAGTGTTCTCATTCGCCTTGGCACAAGAGTGTGTTGAGTACATGCCATACCTTAAAACTACATCGTTGCTTAAAGGAAACTTACAAACCAACACCTTTCTCCTCTGTTCATATTTAGTTATATGCACAAAAACTGGGAGCCACTTGTTTCTGCACACAGTGGAACAGGTGACGGGCAGGCTTTGGTAAAAGCCCCATATCTGGTGGAAAAACCTGTCTAAGACATTGGGTGTGGTGTTTGTTGCTAGAAAGAATATCAAGGATGGACTTTTGGTTTGTAATTTCCCTTTAAACAAAAAGATAGCTCGCATTTTCCATATATCTCTCAATGAATGTACTGTATTACTGTTTTAAAAAAATTTGATGAAATAATAATGGATTGGTCTCCTTTTGTTATCTGGTCCTTGTTTAATTTGTTTAAGGGTTTTTGTATACAAAAGTTTACATTTTTATGTATATTTTTCTTGTGTAAAAACGGATGTAATATGTGTATAAAACACTGTATGTATTATCTGTATATAGTGTGACAAAACGATTTTTCTTTCTTTCTTTTGGATGTATTAATAAATCTTGCTGTGAAGTATCCTTCTTGTATCATTTCTTTTGCCTGTGTTTTCGTGGAGGTTGCTAATCCAGGGTAGGTATTTTACCCTTTATTTAAATAAAGTACTTTTTCATTTTGCTTTTTGGTTTGGTTTGGTTTGGGTCATGGGGCTTGAACTCTGGGCATGGGTGCTGTCCCTGAGCTCTTCAGTTCAAGGCGAGTGCTCTACCACTTTAGCCACAGTGCCACTTCAAATTTTCTGGTAGTTGATTGGAGTTAGGTCTCATGGACTTTCCTGTCCAGGCTGGCTTTGAACCACAATCCTAAAATCGTAGCCTCCTGAGTAGCTAGAATTACAGGGTGAGCCACTGGCACCCAGCAAGTCTTACATTTTATCAATAACTCTTAAGCCGACACATTTATGGATTAACAGTGATTTTAAATTATTGTAGCTGTAGCTCAACCAAATAGTATCTAAGGTGACATCCAAGCTCAACAGAACTTGTTTTTTGAAATTATGTGTTTTAATGGAAATTTTTTATTTCACCAAAAGCTCTTCTGTCTTCATAGAACAATTTTATGTTATACAACTGAAGGATTTTTCCCCTTTTTAAAAAACTTATTAAAAAGGTGATATACAGAGGGGTTACAGTTATATAAGTGAGGTAATGGGTATATTTCTATTTGGACACTGTCGACCCTTCTCCTCACTCTCTCCCAGTTAACTGAAGTTTAAAAACCAAAACGCTGGGCTCAGGGCATAAATTGGAATTAGATTACTGGCACTGGTTTGATCCCCAGCTCCATCAAAAACAAACCAAGCCTGCAAAACTTGTCATCACTGGGAATTCTTATTTTAATATAGATTAGAACTTTCCTGTTGCCAAGAAAATCCTTAGTGTAAACTCTTGTGATATACATAAAGACTATAAAAAATTTCCAAACAAAAATTGCAGCTACCCAGTTACATGTTCATCTCATGGAGTGGGATATGTGTGTTTATGGTATTTAAATTTGTTTTCCTTGGTTTCTAGTATATTTAAGATATTCTGAAATGGTTTTGCTTCCCTAAAAGAAATGAATTTGAGACCAGAAGCAGATATATCTGTAAGTACTAGGAAAATGGTCATCACTAACATAGCTCCATCGTTCTCTCTGCTTTTGAAATTGAACTGAGTGGACATCTTTAGAAGGGTAGTTCTGGGATCCTGTGGATTGACACATGAAGGCAAAAACTAGTGTAGGTAGGTGTGTTGGTGCATGTTATAATCCCAGGAGGATTGTGTATTGAGCACACAACCTGAGATGTGTAGTGAAACACTGACTCAAAAAAGAAAAAAATATGGGCTGAGAAGGTGGCTCAGTAGTAGAGTGCTTGCCTTGCATGCATGAGGCCCTGGGTTTGATTCCTCAGCTCCACGTAAGCAGAAAAAGCCCAAAGTGGTGTTGTGGCTCAAGTGGTAGAGTGCTAGCCTTGAGCTGAAGAGCTGAGGGACAGCGCGCAGGCCCAGAATTCAGGCCCACGACTGACCAAAAAAAGAAAAAAGAAAAAAAAATAGCCGGTGCTGGTGGCTCACATTTGTAATACTAGCTACTCAGGTGGCTGAGATCTGAGGATCATGGTTCAAAGCCAGCCCAGGCAGGAATGTCTGTGAGACTCATCTCCCAATAAACCACCAGAGAATTGGGAGTGATACTGTGGCTCAAGTGGTAGAACACTAGCCTTGTGCTGAAGATCTGAGGGACAGTACCCAGGCCCAGAATCCAAGCCCCACAACTGACAAAAAAATAAATAAAATAGTTTAGAAGATGATAAACTTTCATTTACATTGCCTTGACTTCACTGATAAGCCATTATTCTTAAGAAGCCTACTTATTTTCTTGGTTTGTACTTTAAAAATATGTAGATCTAAATGTTAGGTGGTGGGGCTGGGAAGGTGGCTCAGTGGTAGAGTGCTTGCCTTGCATGCATGAGGCCCTGGGTTCCATTCCTCAGTACCACATAAGCAAAAAGAAAAAAAGCCAGAAGTGGTGCTGTGGCTCAAGTGGTAGAGAGCTAGCCTTGAGCTGAAGAGCTGAGGGATAGCGCCCAGGCCCAGAGTTCAGGCCCCATGACCGGACCCAAAATAAATAAATAAATAAATAAATGTTAGGTGGTGTAATTTTATCCCTTTCTCAGAACTATCTTTCTAGAAAATTTCTCTTTAGTCCTGTTTCTTTGTAGTCTTATTTAAAATTTCCTATTTGAAATCCCTGTGACAGATGTCTAATACTTGGCTCTGAGAGTCAGTCAAGTCCATTAGTAGCATTCTGTTGCAGTCTTTCCAGTTTTCTGTCTTTCTGGTCCTCCATTTGTTTATACATACATACATACATACACACACACACACACACACACACACTTATATATATATATATATATATTTGTATTCTTCAGCAATTTGTGGTAATGCGTGGGGGGGGAGGGTAGTGAGGCATTTGATGGATCAAAATTGGATTCTACACTCAGAAGACTCCCACTAGGAGTGCAGAGCTGCCTAAGTTATACAAATTGTCAGGTGGTTAGGGGAATGACACTGGACTGTTCATGTCAGGAGATGAGTTCCACCATAGGATGGGTGCATTTGAGATGAGCTTGTCTGAACAGAGCATTCAAAAATGGTCAGTAAGCTGGGTGCTGGTGGCTCATGCCGTAATCCTAGCTACTCAGGGGGCTGAGATCTGAGGATTGTAGTTCATATGCAGCCTATGTAGGAAAAGTCCATGAGACTTAGCTCCAATTAACCACCGGAAAATAGGAAGTAGCTCTGTGGCTCAAAATGGTAGAGTGCTTTGAGCAAAAGAGCTCAAGGAACAGAGCCCAGACACTGAGTTGAAGCCCCAGAACAAACAGGGAAGGTTCGTTGCAGAGAGATGAGACAGGAAGAGGCCACTGCAATAGGCTCAATAGTGGATATAGAAGTTAAAAAAGGAGTTCAAAAAGATCTGAGATTTGAGTGTGGTGGCTCACTTTTTTTTTTTTGTCAGCCGTGAGCCTTGAACTCTGGGCCTGGGCGCTGTCCCTCAGCTCTTCAGCTCAACGCTAACACTCTACCACTTGAGCTACAGCGCCACTTCTGGTTTTCTGGTGGTTTATTGGAGAGAAGAGTTTCAGCGACTTTCGTGCCTGGGCTGGCTTTGAACCGCGATCCTCAGATCTCAGCCTGGCATGGCTCACTCTTATAATCTCAACTCTTTGGAGGTAGAGGCAAGGGGATATCCAGTTTGAGGCCAGCTTGCAATACACAGACGGTCTCAAAAACAAAAACAACAAAAAAGGATTTGCAAACAACTCGTAATAAGTGGGGACAAGAAAGAGGCACTTTTAAAAGTTTTTTTGTAGCCGGGCGCCAGTGGCTCACACCTGTAATTCTAGCTATTCAGGAGGCTGAGATCTGAGGATTGTGATTCAAAGCAGCCAGGGCAGGAAAGCCTGTGAAACTCTTATCTCCAATAAACTACCAGAAAACCAGAAATGGTGCTGTGGCTGAAGTGGAGAACTCTATCTTTGAGCTGAAGAGCTGAGGGACAGTGCCCAGGCCAGAGTTCAAGCTCCATAACCAAAAAAAAAAAGGGGGTGTTTTCTTTTTTTCTTGTTTGTTTGGTTTGGCCATTCCCGGGGCTTGACCTCAGGGCCTGAGCACTGTCTCTGAGCTGCTTTTTTTTTTTTTAATATATATATATTTTTTTCTTTTTTT
>NW_012267217.1:42266584-42271101 GCF_000151885.1 Dipodomys ordii | reverse complement strand
GTAAGGTTCATTTTCGACATAACGACTTGTACGTCTCATTGTTGCAATGGGTCCACCTATATCCCTATTTAAACGATTTGTTTTTTCGTTCCCCTCCACAAATTATACCAACATCAAATACAGTGAAAGCAGGGGTTATACCGTGGGGGAGGGACATACAAAGCAACAAAGAAATAATCTGAGCTTCTTTAGCTCAAGGCTAGCACTCTATCACTTGAGCCACGGTGCCACTTCCATTTTTTTTTCTTTATGTGGTACTGAGGGATGGAACCCAAGGCTTCATGCATGCAAGGCAAGCACTCTACCACTAAGCTACATTTCCAGCCTTCAAGAGGTATTTTGACCTTGAATTCTGCAAGAGTATTGATGCCAGCAGCAGAAATAGACAGCAGTAACCTGAACACTAAAGTTATGGGAGCTAGTGGATTTTGAGGACACAGTTTTAGCTGAGAGCAGGACAACTGGTTATGGGTCTTAGAAGGGAGGCCCATGCTGAAGATGTAGATAGGCAAGTGATCGGCACAGAGTTGAACGCTGAAGTTGGCTGTAAGTAATTGAAGAAGGAAGATAAGGACAGCAAATAGGGAATGTCTGCCTTATTTTATTCGTTTAAGTTATTTATAGGTCTAAAAAGAGCACTTGAATCTTTTTCCAAGCTAGCATCTCTTCCTCTAATCCTTACCTAATAAAGATCTAGGAATGGACACTACAACCACCACCACCACTACCAACAACAAAACAATAACAAGCTTTATTGCAATGACCTGTTGTTGATTCTCTAGTGTCATCACTAACTCCTGAAATCTCAGTCTGTAATGTGGTGTGCGGGCCCATCATCAATGCACAATAAGCATCACTGTGCTAAATTAGCACCCTGAGGAATCTGGGGAATAGAAACAATGCAGATTTGAAAAGACAGGCAGTCTGATAGAAATGCCCCTTCCCCCAACACCCCCCCCCCACAGGTTCATATGATGAAAACTTGGTCTCCAGCTGATGGTGCTGTCTTAGGAAGTTGTACTCTAGGAGGTGGAGCCTAGCCAAAGGAAGTAGGTCTCAAATGGTGTAACCTCATTCCAGTTACTTACCTTGTACTCTGTTTTCTGTCTGCTATGAAGTGAAACATCTCCTTCCACGAGCTCTCAGCACCTTGATGTCCTGCCCAAGTGTATGGCGCCAGGCAACTATGGATTGAACCCTCTGAAACTGTGAGCAAAAATAAACCATTCTTTCCTTAACTTCTTCTTACAGAGATTTTGGTCACTGCCATGCAAAAGTAACGCTACTGAAAGTTAGTAGAGTGTGTGGGCTGTTGCCTTGACTGATTACAAGCTTTTTTTTTTTTTTTTTTTGGTCGTGGGGCTTGAACTCTGGGCCTGGGTGCTGTCCCTCAGCTCTTCAGCTCAAGGCTATCACTCTACCACTTGAGCCACAGCGCCAATTCTGGTTTTCTTCAGTGGTTTATTGGAGATAAGAGTCTCACAGACTTTCCTGCCCTGGCTGGCTTTGAACTGTGATCTTTGGATCTCAGCCACCTGTGTAGCTAGGATTACAGGTGTGAGCCACCAGTGCCTGGCTTTACAAGCTTTTAGAATTGGTTTGTGGAAGGAAGTTGAAAAGGCGTGAAGAAGCAGTGTAGGAAAAGATTTGGGTGAGGTAAGCAGAACTTAATGGGCAAATTTGGAGGAGCTCAAAAGACCAGAGTGCCACTAGGAATGGAGATGGTAAAGAAAACTGGCTTTCTTCCTTTAAATTGTGTCAAATATTTGTCCCAGTGGTGAGCAGAGTAACACACACAAGTAACAATTGGTAAGGTTATGGACATTGGAGGAAGGCGTATTTGTTTCTAATCTCCTTGTTGTTGTTGTTGTTGCCAGTGTTGGAACTTTAATGTAGGAACTAAAGAATCTTCAGTCTGGCATTGTGCTGGGCCTGGCTTGGAATCTCGATCCTCTGAAATCTTGTTATTAGCTAGAATTATAGATGTGAGCCATCAGCTTTCAGCCTTGATTTTAACTTTGACTGTATTACTTTCAGGCTGCGGGATCTCAGTGAGTCTATTTCACGTGTCTCTGTTTTATTGTTCTCATCTGTAAGGTGCTTAGGAATGTTATGTGGCAGAACTTGTAAAGCTCTTAGGATAACATTGTAGTTTTGTTCATTTTATGACAAGAATGAAAGATGGATGATAACAGAAACTGATTTCTAAAGCAAATGTCTAAGGCAAATAAAGAGGCAAAATAGCTGTGGAGGGGTGTATATATATTACAAAGCAGAGTTTAGTGGGAACAAAATCTTATCATTACTGTAGCCTGATTTGAATATTAGTTAAAAAAAATAAAATACAAGCCAGGAGTCAGTGTTTCATGCCTGTAATCCTACCTACTGAGGAGACTGAGATCTGAAGATCAAAGTTCAAAGCCAGCCCGGGCAAGAAAATCCATGGGACTCTTATCTCCAATAAACCACCAGAAAGACTGTGAGACTCTTCACTAAACTACCAAAAAAAGCCAAAAGTAGTGTTGTGGTTCAAGAGGTAGAGTATCGCCTTTAGCAAAAACAAAATCAGGGACAGAGCAAAGGCCCTGACTTCAGACCCCAGGACTAGCACATAAATAAATAAATAAGCAAGCAAGCAAGCAAACTGGGTGGCTCACACATGTAATCCTAGCTACTCAGGAGGCTAATATCTGAAGATCACCATAAAAAGCTACCTAGGCAGAAAAGCCCTGAAGAGACTCTTCAATTAAGCACTGAAAACCTGGAAGTGGTGCTGTGGCTCAAAGTGGTAGAGCATTAGCCTTGAACAACAGAGCTCAGGGACTGTGCCCAGGCCCTGAGTTCAAGCCCCAGAACTGGCGGAAAAAAAAATTACTTTTGCCAGAGGTCAGTGGCTCATGCCTGTACATAGCTACTCAAGAGGCTGAGATCTCAGGATCAAAGTTCAATGCCAGTGTGGGCAGGAAAGTCTGTGAGACTCTGATCTCCAATAAACCACTTGAGCTGTGGCTCAAGTGGTAGAGCACTTGCCTTGAGGTGAACTCAGGGATAGCGCCAAGGCCCAGAGTTCAAACCCCACAATGAATCAAAAAAAAAAAAATTCACTGGGACTTTTCTGCTTGGGCTGGCTTTGAACCTCAGATGGTAGCCTCCTGGATAACTAGGATAATATATTTGCCAATCCTGGAGCTTGAAATCAGGGCTGGAGTACTGTCCCTGAGCTTTCTACTTTACCACTTGTGCCACAGCACCACTTTTGGCTTTTTCTGTTTATCTGGTGTTGAGGAATTGAACCCAGGGCTTCATGCAGGCGAGGCAAGCACGCTTCCGCTAAGCCATATTCCCAGCCCCAGTTTTTAAACACATAAAAAATAGCTATAAGTATGAAGAATTAGTGGGTGAAGGGCTAGGGATGCAGCTCAGTGGAACATTTTCCTAGCATGTGCAAGGCCCTGACTTCAATCCCCACAACACTAGTACTAGGAAGAAAAAATTACTAGGTGATCTTTTATCCAGAGATAGGCATGTCATTTGCTAAACTAGAAAGTAGGAAACTGTGGCACTAGAACAAATTATCACCTCCACAATATGGTACCCCCCAATACTTTGTGTGCTGTATGTAATCTTAAGACTAAAGCCATTTCTCTTCTTATTCCTGCAATTGTCCTTTCTTGTACTGCTAAACACCATACTTGCTCTTTCCACTTAATACTACTCCTTACCAGTGGCTGTTTACCTTTCAGCTTGTTCCTCAGCTATTCTTGCTCAGGACATCCTTAACCCTAACCTCTGATGAACCAATCAGCATTCATAACATTGCATGGCCTCTTTTTTTTTCCCGTCTTCCTGATTCCCATGCTCTAGCTCTCTGGGGTCTTTTAGTCTGAATTCCTAATTTATTTTTTCTTCAGCTTTCTCTTTTGTGTTCCCTTTGCTTATGAGTTTCCAGTTTGGGGTTATTCTGCTTTGGTTTAAATGTCGGCCCCTAGAGATGGGCTCCCCGCCTGTATTGACTGCTCTAAGACTTCTCTGTTGCTTCCTGAAAAACCCTACTTCCATTGTGTCCATCGCTGTAAATTTAGCTTGTCTCAACCCAAATTTAGAAAATTTCTAATGTAAACCAGTTCTCACTGTGAATTTTTGCCCTTATTCACTTGTCCTTTTGTTCATTCATTCATTCTTTCAGCAAATATGAAGACTCCTTCCTGGTCATTCCTGAGACACTGTTAGTCATCTTGATTTTTTTCTAGTGTTCTTGATTTTCATCATTTGCTGACTAAATCAGAACAAACTTTCCTGATATCCCTGCTTCTAATCTTTCTTCCCTCAAATTCCTTATGAACACTTCTGTTAGATCATTTCCCCAAAATCTAATAATTTCAAAAATTGTGCATTCCTTTAGCCAAGTATGCTGGGAGAGAACTATAATCCCAGCACTGGAGAGGCTGGGGCAGGAGGATTATGAATCCAAGACAAGCTTGGGCTAGATAGCAAGACCCTATCTCAAAAAAAGTGGC
>NW_012267217.1:42218040-42265890 GCF_000151885.1 Dipodomys ordii | reverse complement strand
CTGTAGCTCAAGTGGTAGAGCACTCACCTTGAGCTGAAGAGCTGAGGGACAGCGCCCAGGCCCAGAGTTCAAGCCCCACAACCGACAAAAAAAAAAAAAAAAAAGAATAAATGAGCCAGGTGTTGGTGGCTCACACCTGTAATCCTAGCTACAGAGGAGGCTGAGATCTGAGGATCAGGGTTCAAAGCCAGCCCGGGCAGAAAAGTCAGTGAGACTCTCCAATTAACTACTAGAAAACCAGAAGTGGTGAGCTGAAGAGTGCAGGGACAGTGCCCAGGCCGAGTTCAAGCTTACGACCGACAAAAAAAAAAAAAAAGAAAGAAAGGAAGAAAAGAAAAGAATAAACAGTGTTTCTTGAAAATGCAATGAAATACTAAAACCACTGATTCTTGAATTTCTTCTTATTTCTTATTTATTTATGTGCCAGCCCTGGGTCTTGAACTCAGGGCTTGGGCACTGTCCCTGAGCTTCTGTTGCTTAAGGCAAGCACTCTACCACTTGAGCCACAGTGTCACTTCCACTGAGATAAGAGTCTCAGGGACTTTCCTGCCTCAGCTGGCTTTGAAGGACAATCTTCAGATCTCAGTCTCCTGAGTAGCTAGGTTTACAGCCGTGAGCCACTGGCACCCAGCTTGCAAACCATTCTTAAAGCCACTAAACATCTAGTAGGAAGAATAATAATTTTTAAAGCATAATTTATGTATGTATGTATGTATGTATGTATGTATTCTGATCCTACCTGGGGCTTGACCTCAGGGCTTGGGTACTATCTCTGAGCTTTTGTCCTTATAGCTAGTGCTCTACCACTTGAGCCACAGCTCTACTTCTGGCCTTCTGATGCTTAATTGGCGATGAGTCTCCTGGGCTTTCCTATCCAAATTGGCTTTGAACTTCAATCCTCAGATCTCAGACTCCTGAGTAGCTAGGCTTACAGACCTGAGCCATTGGTGCTCTACTAATTTCAGTCTTTTGGTAGAAATATCAGCTTTTATTTTGGGACACATTGTTAAAACATTCAGAAAAGAATAGTCTTCTAGGGGGCTGGGAAGGTGGCTCAGTGGTAGAGCGCTTGCCTTGCATGCCTGAAGCCCTGGGTTTGATTCCTCAGCACCACATAAACAAAAAGAAAAAAGCCGGAGGTGGCGCTGTGGCTCAAGTGGTAGAGCGCTAGCCTTGAGCTGAAGAGCTGAGGGACAGCGCCTAGGCCCAGAGTTCAGGCCCCACGACCGGACCCCCCCCCCAAAAAAAAAAAAAAGAATAGTCTTCTAGAAACAGTACTGGTCTGTGAAAAAGCACTCAGGAGTTCAAGTTCTTTCTCTGAATCAAATTTTGGAGGGATGACCTCTCTTTCTGGGCCTTAGTTTCTTCATCCATAAACTAAGAGAATTAGCAAGATCAGCCGTTCGTAATCTCTACATGAGCATTCTCCACCTCTGTGATAGTGGTTGGGATTAGAATATGGCTATGGGGAATCAGGTATGGGGGAGCCATGGAAGAGCTCTTGGAGTCTCTTTGTTGAACTGTCTTTCTCTCATCCACAGTACTTGGTCACCTCTCTCTTCCAGTGGTAACTACACTACACTTCTTTCCTTCCTTCCCCTCTTGAAATCCTGATCCATCTGTTTCTTATAGGTAGCCCTCAAAAAACATGTTCTTCATTTCCCTTTCTGAGTCTCTGTGACCTCCTGGCAGACTCAATGGGAATGAACGAGAACAATTCCTCTGGGTGTTGGCTGCTTTGGGTGTTCCAAAGTCATTGAAAAGGGTGTCCTTCTACTTGACTATTGTCCTCTAGGTAGGAGACAATAAGCTTAGAACAGGGCTTGTTGAAACCGAGAAGCCCTGTAAGCCCTGTAAGGGTAAAAATACGTGGCAGATTTCAAATAGTGTGAAAAAAAGAAGATTGTAAAACACCTCATTAACAAAGTTTTATATTGAAATGATAACATTTTGGGGTTAAATGACAATAGCTTATTTGTGCTCACTGCACAATGACCTGCTAATCAATAGAAAAGGATTTTTGAAATGTTGGTGCAGGAATTTTTTTTTTTTTTGGGTCCAGTCATGGGGCCTGAACTCTGGGCCTAGCCACTGTCCCTCAGCTCTTCAGCTCAAGGCTAGAGCTCTACCACTTGAGCCACAGCACCACTTCCAGCTTTTTTCTTTTTGCTTATGTGGTGCTGAAGAATCGAAACCAGGGTCTCAGGCATGCAAGGCAAGCACTCTACCACTGAGCCACCTTCCCAGCCCCAGGAATTTTTCTTTTTCTATCTCCCAGCGTCAATTATTTGGGTTGAGGTGAATTTCCTGAGGAAGGTTGGCATCTGATTGCATTAACTGGATTGGGAGGTGTGTCACCCCAGACAGGGAAGTGTCCATGAAAAAGTCAAAGTCCTTGTTTGTGCAAGTTAATAGTTTGTGAAGTTAATAGTTAACTTTATGGGGAGAAACAAATGTTGACATTGTAGTCTTTAGTTTCTGTCCCCACTCCCCACCCAGCCATCATATGGACTTGATTTAATTATCCTCCTGTTTTGGAAAATTGCAGACATTAGGAAGAGATTCATCTCTTTTAGACCCCTAGTTTCATAAAGAAATTAGAGATAGGTCTGAGCCTTTCATTTATGATTGGTTTCTCTCCCCTTTCCTGGGTAACTAGATGAGTTGTTTAGCTTCACAGAAATGCAATAAGATAGCTCACTTATAAATTATGGATTCATGTTTTGAAAATAGTAATGAATAAATGACTTGGGTAGAATATTTAATAGTTTTGTTGAGTTATATTTTGCATGCCATAAAACTCACAATATTGCATACTTAAAATTGTGCAATTTGAGTAGAATTTTTATTTTAACCAAGTAGAAAAGTAATGCTACTTTCTTAGTCCCCTTGTATATATTTGAGTTACATGGAATTGCAGATGTTAGGTGACATTGTCCAAAAAGAAAGAAATGTATTTTTTACTTGACTTATGTAACTATAACCCCTCTGTATATCACCTTTATAATAACAATAAAAATTTTTAAAAAAGAAGTTGCAAATGTTTATCTGTTTTGACTCATACTGTAATTCAGCTTTATCTTTTTTTTTTTTTTTTGGTCATGGGGCTTGAACTCTGGGCCTGAGCACTGTCTCTCAGCTCTTCAGCTCAGGTGAGTGCTCTACCACTTGAGCTGCAATGCCACTTCTGGTTTTCTGGTGGTTTATTGGAGATAAGAGTTTCATGGACTTTCCTGCCCGGGCTGGCTTTGAACTGCGATCCTCAGATCTCAGCCTCCTGAGTAGCTAGGAATATAGGCGTGAGCCACTGGCGCCTGGCTATTAATAATCATTGATCCTTTTCATATGCCAGATTTCTCTTTTTTTCTTTTTGTCAGTCATGGGGCTTGAACTCTGGGCCTGAGCTCTGTTCCTCAGCTCTTCAGCTCAGGTGAGTGCTCTACCACTTGAGCTGCAACGCCACTTCCAGTTTTCTGGTGGTTTATTGGAGATAAGAGTTTCACAGACTTTCCTGCCAGGCTGCCTTTAAACCATGATGCTCAGATCTCAGCCTCCTGAGTAGCTAGGATTACAGGGGTGAGCCATTGGCCCCTGGATCTTTTTACTTTTTATTTTTTGGCCAGTCCTGAGGCTTGAACTCAGAGTGTGGGTGCTGTCTCTGAGCTCAAGGCTAGTGCTCTACCACTTGAGCCACAGCTCTACAGCTAGCTTTTTCTGAGTAGTTTATTGGACATAAGTGTTTCACAGACTTTCCTACCCAGGCTGGCTTCAAGCCAAGATCCTCAGCTCTCAGCCTCCTAAGTAGCTAGGATTGTAGGCATGAGCCTCCAGTGCCAGGCTTAGTAATATTATTATTTTTTTACTGGGTTTTTTGTTGTTTTTTGGGTCCGGTCATGGGGCCTGAACTCTGGGCCTAGGCACTGTCCCTCAGCTCTTCAGCTCAAGGCCAGCGCTCTACCACTTGAGACACAGGGCCACTTCCGGCTTTTTTCTTTTTGCTTATGTGGTGCTGAGGAATCAAACCCAGGGCCTCAGGCATGCAAGGCAAACACGCTACCACTGAGCCACCTTCCCAGCCCTATTATTATTTTTTAAACATTCTTTCAGAACAGATTTTGCCAGAGAATTTTTTGGTTACTATTTTATATTTTCTATCTTCCTCAAAATAAACTCTAGTAGAGGATACCTTATACAAATCTCACCTAGGTTTCATGCTTTAATTTTTCCAAATAATTCTTTTCAAAGTGTACTTTTCATTTGAAAATGTATTTTTCATCACTCTTGTAATCCTAAACTATTCAGGAAGCTGAGATCTGATGATCTGGGTTGGAAGGCAGCACAGGCAGGAAAGTCTGTGGGATTCTTATGTCCAATTAACCACCAAAAAGGCTGGAAGGGGAGCTGTGGCTGAAGTGGTAGAGTGCTAGTCTTGAGCAAACAAAGCTAAAAGACAGCTTCTAGGCCCTGAGTTCAAGGCCTAATACTGCCCACCGCTTCCTCTGCTGAAAGAAGAAACAAAGAATTAAAGACAGATGTTTTGCTGTGTATAGAATGGTCGTTCTTATAAGAAAACATCCCCCAAGCCCCCAGAAATGCAAATAGAAATAGATGCAAGTGCAAATAGAAAATAAGCATGGAGAAACATACCCATACTTTTTGCACATGGTTCACTTCAAATGGAAAGTGAAATGTGACTTAACACTTTTATTTTCTATGCTCAATTTATTTGAAACACAATAATGAAACATATGCTGTGTGTGTGTGTGTGTGTGTGTGTGTGTGTGTGTGTGTGTGTGTGTGTTGGCACTGGGGCTTGAACTCAGGGTTTGGGTGCTGTTCCTAGCTTTTCCACTCGAGATTGGAATTTACCACTTGAGCCACAACTCTACTTTTGGCATTTTGGCAGTTAATTGGAGAGAAGAGTTTCATGGGCTTTCCTGCCTGGGCTGGCTTCCAACTGCAATCTTTAAATCTCAGCTTCCTGAGTAGCTAACATTATAAGCATGAGTCACCTGTGCCTGGCAGAAATAATGTGTTTAAGAAAGTGGAATGAAAAAGCATAGAAATCTAGGGGGAAAAAACATTTTTGAGCTTAGACTGCATGAAAATGCTCTGTCTCGTGCACATGGGACCACATATAGTGCTTTAGTTTTCCCTTTGGGCCAAATGCTTCATCCATTCTAACCTTTTCCCTGCCAGAGAACTGCTTTGAATGAAGGTTTGTTGGTTTTAATTTCCTACAGCTCAACCTTTGGAGCTGATCATTTGTAGAAGAGAAAACCTGTAGAAGATTGTGCAGGAGACTTTGCAGATTCTTATGATTCTCCTGTCATAAATACTGAAGACTAATTCAAGACTAATTCAATTCCCTTTTAATCCTCCATGAAGCTAGTCCAGGAAGCCCCTGACCACCTGGTATCTACTGGTCTGATTCACAGAGGTTTGCATGGTGGCTTTTATGAGTAGACCCAATGAACCCTTTGGGCTTCATTTTTTTGGGGGGGAGATCCGGTTGTGGGGCCTGAACTCTGGGCCTGGGCGCTGTCCCTCAGCTCTTCAGCTCAAGGCCAGCGCTCTACCACTTGAGCCACAGCGCCACTTCCGGCTTTTTTCTTTTTGCTTATGTGGTGCTGGGGAATCAAACCCAGGACCTCATGCATGCAAGGCAAGCGCTCTACCACTGAGCCACCTTCCCAGCCCCTGGGCTTCACCTTTCATTGAAATCACTAAGGATATGAATAATTATTGTAAAGGGTTGACAGTGACTAGCTTTTCCAGCACCTTCATTCTCAATAAGATGGGTCCTGCTGTGTCTTTAGCATTAATAGCTTTGTATCATGCATCCAAATAAGATGGATTTTCTTTTGATTCTTGAAAAGAATATATATTTTTTCAATTAAAAAGATTCCTCTTAAGGTGAAACCCAAGAATAGCTGTGTCATTCAGTAGCTAGCTGGATGGCTTTGGCAAAAAGAAATGTAATTGAGCCAGGCACTGGTGGCTCACGCCTGTAATCCTAGCTACTCAGGAGGCTGAGATCTGAGAATCTCTGTTCAAAGCCAGCCTGACAGGAAAGTCTATGAGACTCCGATGTCCAAGAAAACTGGAAGTGGCCACTGTGGCTTAAGTGGTAGAGTGCTTACCTTGAGCTGAAGAGCGCAGGGACAGTGAGCAGGCCCCGAGGTCAAGCCCCACGACTGACAAAAAAAAAGAAAAGGAAAAAATAAATGTAATCGAAGGACTGCATGTAAGAGAAATCTCCATTTTCCTTTCTCTTAACGTTCCTTTTCTTTTTTTCTCTACCTCTTTCCTCTCCTTGCTTCACTGCCTGTACTAGAAACTCATGTGGTCTCTCTCTCTCTCTCTCTCACACACACACACACACACACACACACACACACGCACACGCACACCCATCCCACAGTGGAAGTGCCATCTCACCTTTTGCCTGGGCACAAGGTTGGGGGACATCTGCAGAGCCGCAAGGCCCCAGGGTTTTCTCTGGAGAATAGAAGGTGTCTGGGTGGAAACGCTCTTTACTTTGACATATGCAAATGTTCACCTGTGGCGCCCCGCTGGGCAGAGCTCCACTTCTGGATTCTTTAATATGCCTGGAGGATGTTTCAATTATTGATAGAGAGAAATCAGGGCTGGTAGGAAGAGCTGGGAATGGATTCTGGGTCTCATTTCAGGTTCCTTTTGGGCAGGTTAGCGTTTCCCTTTAATTGGTAATAAGTTTTCATTTTATCACTTGAAGCCACCATTGATGAGCCCTACTAACCTATTAGAATTTAATGCCTGCAGTTGCTGTGGCCCCGAGAATTTTCATTTTCTATCAAAATGAAAATTTTTTATTTCTCTAGTTGCTTTTGGTACCAAGGTATTTAAATGTTGCCACACGTTCCTGTCAGCCTTTGGATGTCAGCGCATGTGGATTTTGCCTAATCATTTAAATGTAGTCTGTTAGTCTCCTGACCCTAGATTACTGACCCTTTTCCTCTTTCCTGCAGAACTCCTGTATCCCAGGTGTAGCAAAACAAGAACAAAGAGTAGAAAGATAGCAAGAGATGATTTACTAGGAGTTCTGATAAGGTCCAACTGCCAGGAAGCTGTGAGGTCTGGGGGTTTTATTATCCATTAGGGTGAGGTTGGCAGGTAGTACAAAATTAGAGCCCTTCCCATGTGGCTCTGGTCCAAATGGCTTGATAACAGCAGTGGCTATCCCTATATGTAAGGCAAGTGCTTGCTTTTGAGAAGTTAAGGGCAGGTGAAGGCAGGTGCTGTTACATTTAATCCCTTCATCCTTCTGGGTTCTGCACTGTTAGTGGAAGGTCACATCATGGTCCTTTGTTGGGACTTGCAAGGTGGTTAGCTTCCCTAATTCTTTGGCTGAAGGGATGCACTACCTAGATGATTGAAAGGTCAATTGCTAGCCAAGTGTTGAAGGCTCACACTTGTAATCCTGGCTACTCAGGAAGCTGAGATCTGAGGATCACAGTTCAAAGCTGGTCTGGAAAGTCTGTGAGACTCTTATCTCCAATTAACCACCCCAAAAGCCAGAAGTAGAGCTGTGGCTTAGGTAGTAGACCACTAGCCTTGAGTAAGAAGGCTCAAGGATAGTGCCTAGGCCTCAATCAAGTTCAAGCCCTAGGACTGGAACAAAAGAAGAAAAAAGAAAAAAGAAATTAACTGTTAAATTTTTCTTCAGATTCAACGAACCCAGAAATATCGCTCCTTAATCTATAGTTCAATGAATGTGGCTGTCTTTAAAGATCTGCTGAAGCTAGCCCCAAGGTGTTGGGATCCACACTGGTGTTCTGGAATAGAAGAAAAAAAGAAACATGCTCAGGATGAGGAGGATCCTCCCATTCCACCCCAAGCTCATAGCCTTACTGCCTTCTTGCTATACCTCCTTTCTCTCCCTGTCAAAAAGTCTTTGGCATTCATGAGTTCATCAAGATGGAGCTTTGCTGCAGTAGCTTTCTATTTTCTCAAGATTTCTTGTTCTTGAATATATCCGATTATTTCCCACAAATTTTTATCTTCTTTCATTGAGTAACAGACAGACTTGGGCCTTAAATTCTTGCTACTACTCTTACCTGGGCCAGTATTTTGAAAGCAGAGTTTTAGGCCACAGGCTCAAGACAAGTCCAGATACTCACCCAACATGCCAAATAAAGACACTGTAATAGTGAAGGGCAGAGAAAGGAGATTCTTCTCCATGGGCATGGAAGGCTTCAGGAACAAAGCCCTTCTGTCCATCTTTGGATATAGATGTGACGCTTAAATAGAAACAGAATTTGGGGCAGGAGGTGAAAGGCATGGGTAAAGAGCCCCAGCCATAGGTTGGTCTTTATCTCAGTCCTCAGGAGTTTTGGAAGGGGCTCCCCTGAAAAGTTATCACTGTTCTCATTTGAGGGAAGCAATCTGGTTAGGATAAACAAATCGTTGTTCTGGCAGGTTGTCTGTCCTGAAGACAGTCTACTTAGTGTTCCTTCTCTTGGGGCAGTTTCCTCCATCCTTCCTTGTAAAAGTGTTATCAACCAGTGTTGTCCTCCATGGATTCAAAGATGGCTGCACAGTGAATGGCACAGAGCTGATATGCGCAGGTTCTTCTGTTTGGAATTAATATATGTGCCCAAGTAAAAGAGTCACTTTGCAAGGAAGCATAAGTACTGGTTAGTTCTCAGTTATTAATTTATCTGTGTTGTCTGGGTGGTTTTGGAGTCCAGCTATTCCCTAATTCCCTGCTGAACTGCAGATGTGAATTCTTTTTTTTTTTTTTTGCCGGTTGTGGACCTGAACTCTGGGCCTAGGCGCTGTCTCTCAGCTCTTCAGCTCAAGGCAAGCGCTCTACTGCTTGAGCCACAGCGCCACTTCTGGCTTTTTGTGTTTATGTGGTGCTGAGGAATTGAACCCAGGGCCTCATGCATGCAAGGCAAGCACTCTACCACTGAGCCACCTTCCCAGCCCAGATGTGAATTCTTGAATGCAGCGTGGACAGCATCCGAGGCAGGAGCTGAGCCTTTGAGAAGCGCACCTATCAAAGATCTTCTCCCACACCCCAGGACGGGGCTTCGGGACTTTCCCTTGTGCTCTACTTTTTACCTTGACTGCCCCTTTCTCAGTGCTGGTGTTTGAATTCAGGGTCTTGTGCTTGAAAAGCAGATACTCTTTTCTTTTTTTTGGGTCCAGTCATGGGGCCTGAACTCTGGGCCTGGGCGCTGTCCCTCAGCTCTTCAGCTCAAGGCTAGTGCTCTACCACTTGAGCCACAGCGCCACTTCCGGCTTTTTTCTTTTTGCTTATGAATTGCTGAGGAATTGAACCCAGGCCCTCATGCATGCAAGGCAAGCGCTCTACCACTGAGCCACCTTCCCAGCCCACAGACACTCTTTTCTAACACTTGAGCTACACCTTTAACCTTTATCTCAGTTCTTTTTTCTAAATGAACTTTTTTTTTCAGCATATATTTTGACTCACTAGTAACAAAATATTCACAGCTATTGAAGTGTTTTATTTATTTATTTTTCCTGGTCCTGGGACTCTCAGGGCCTGGGCGTTGTCCCTGAGCCTCTTTGTGCTCAAAGCTACCACTTGAGCCACAGTGCCATGTCTAGCTTTTTTTTTTTTTGTCAGTTGTGGGGCTTGAATTCTGGGTCTGGGCTCTGAGCTTTTTGCTTTTTTTACTCAAGGTTAGCACTCTGCCACTTGACCCACAGCTCTACTTTTGGAGTTCTGGTGATTACTTGGAAATAAGAGTCTCCCAGACTATCCTGGCTTTGAACTGTGTGCCTCAGATCATAGCCTCCTGAGTAGCTAAGATTGCAGACCTGAGCCAGTGGTTCCTGGTTGAAAATAGTATGTAAAATTAAAAAAACGAAAACCTAGAAATTGGATGTTTGGTGGTAAGTATGGTAAAGGAAATGAAATCTATTTCAGTTTTCTTTTTTTTTTAACCAGTCCTGGGGCTTGAACTCAGGGCCTGGACACTGTCCCTGAGCTGCTTTTGCTCAAGCCTAGCACTCTATCAATTCAGCCATAGTGCCACTTCTGGCTTTATTTCTGTTTATGTTGTACTGAGGAATTGAACCCAGGGCTTCATGCATGCTAGGCAAGCACTCTACCACTGGGCCACATTCCTAACCCAGTATTGTTTTTTTTTTTGGTTGGTTGTGGGGCTTGAACTCTGGGCCTGGGCACTGTCCCTCAGCTCTTCAGCTCAAGGCTAGCGCTCTACCACTTGAGCCACAGCACCACTTCTGGCTTTTTCTATTTATGTGGTGCTGAGGAATCGAACCCAGGGCCTCATGCTTGCAAGGCAAGCACTCTTCCACTGAGCACCTTCCCACCCCCCCAGTATTTTTTTTTTTAACCAAAGAAATGATTCTTCCTTTAAGGCCCAGGGTTAATAAGACTCACATCACCTGGTTGGGGCCTTCTCCAGTTCTTCCTGAGTACTCTGGATAATCCCTTCTTTGTCTGAGGGATTACCACTGGAGCACTGATCCTGAAGCCAGTGCCCAGGTCCTGAGTTCAAGCCCCCACAACTAGCAAAAAAAAAAAAAAAGCAAATTTGTTTAAGGTTGCAGAGTTGCACTGGGAGAAAAACAAGACAAATTTGACTTACTAACCATTGCTTTCATAATGCCTAGCATTATTCAATTAGCAGTGAATGCAGAGTGAATGAAGTATTTACAGCTAAGATTGGAATGAAGTTTCTTTAGCATCCCTTCCATGACAAGTATAATATACACTAAACCAAATTGAACTCTGCAGTGAGTGTGAATGCACTTAGCTATTGTCTCTAATTACTTAGGGTGCTGTATTTGATACCTGAAGAGATGGTAGTGCTTCCTAGCTCTAACCACAGGGTCTTCTTGCATGATTCAGATGGTGCATCTTTCAGTATTTGGCCTGTTCCACGAGGAAGCATGGAAATATCTTGAGTAATGAAACTAGTAGATTATTATATCTTTCCTGGACAGTTTGATAGAGATATCAGGTCCCCTTACTTATTGGATTTATGTCCAGAGAAATCTTTTCATGTATTTTTGATTTCAAAAATGATTCCAGGGGCTGGGGAGGTAGCTCAGTGATAGAGGGCTTGCCTTGCATGCATGAGGCCCTGGGTTCAATTCCTCAGCACCACATAAGCAGAAAAAGCTGGAAATGGCATTGTGGCTCAAGTGGTAGAGTGCTAGCCTTGAGCTGAAGAGCTGAGGAATAGTGCCCAGGCCCAGAGTTCAGCCCCTACAGCCAAAAAAAAAAAATTCCAAAAATGAACCAAAGTCTTTATTCAGCTATTGTTTAAAGAGAAAACTTTCACACACCGCTAAGTGGTGAGTCCCACATACCATTTTCTCCTGATTACAACTATATGACAGGCGAAAGTGAAGTGCTAGAAAACAAAGAGAATTCTACTATAGAAATTCTCTTAGGGGCTGGGAAGGTGGCTCAGTGGTAGATTGCTTGCTTTGCATACATGAGGCCCTGGATTTGATTCCTTAGCACCACATAAGCAGAAAAAGCTGGAAGTGGTGCTGTGACTCAAGTGGTAGGGTGCTAGCCTTGAGCTGAAGAGCTGAGGAACAGCGCCCAGGCCCAGAGTTCAGGCCCCATGACCAGCAAAAGAAAGAAAGGAAGAAAGAAAGAAAGAAAGAAAGGAAGAAAGGAAGAAGGAAAGAAGGAAAGGAAGAAAGAAAGAAAGAAAGAAAGAAAGAAAGTCTCTTAATGTGCTCCTATGTTTCGAAGTGATGTCTTCTGAACTCCAGTATGATAATAGGGCTTCTTGTTTAGTGTATGTATATAGCATGCTGGCCTTGTCCAAGGAGGGATTTTTTTATATTTTTAGTTTGTTCCAGGAAGGTTTTTTTTTATGTCTGTTTCAGGTCTTAAACTGAGTACTTGAGCCTGAGTACTGTCTCTGAGCTCTTCAGCTCAAGGCTAGCTCTCTACCAGTTTGTGCCATAGCACTACTTCTGGTTTTCTGGCAATTAATTGGAGGTAAGAGTCTCATGGGGACTTTCCTGCCTGGGCTGGCTTTGAACAGTGATTCTCAGATCTCAGCCTCCTGAGTAGCTAGGATGACAGGCGAGAGCCACCAACACCTGGCTCAAGGAAGATTTTTTGTAACTTATTATTATGAGTTGGCTTGTGCCCCCATCTGACCAAATTGATACATTCAAATTCTAATAAGTACCAATAACACTTCTAGTCCCTTAGAATGACTGTATTTGGAAGTGAGGTCATTACAGATGTACTTGTAAGCAGCAATGGCATAGAGTGGGCCCTTACTCCAGCATGAGTAGTCCCTCTATAAAAAGGGAAAATTTAGCCGGGTGCCGGTGGCTCACGCCTATAGTCCTAGCTACTCAGGAGGCTGAGATCTGAGGATTGCTGTTCAAAGCCAGCCTGGGCAGGAAAGTCCGTGAGGCTCTTATCTCCAATAAACCACTAGAAAACTGGAAGTGGCAGTGTGGCTCAAGCAGTAGAGTGCTTGCCTTGAGCCGAAGAGCTGGACATCACCCAAGCCCAGAGTTCAAGCCCCACGACTGACAAAAAAAAAAAAGAAATAAAAAGAAAAATTTAGACATAGAACAGACATGTACACAGGGAGATACTAGACAAAAATTACTTCATGGCACCTGCTTAAGTAGGATACATTAGACTTTGTTTGAAGGAGGCCTCGAGCAAAGGTTAGGAACTACCTGCAACAGAGTCTTGAACTATGGGAGAGAGACTGGTTCAACTAGGAGCGAGAGTTCATAGCCAAGGAGATGATTAGGGCAGGGGATGGAAAATTACCAAAATGAAAGTATTCCCTACACATTCAAGGTCTAGGGAATTTTGAATTAGCAACCAAACAGGTTTCTTACTGAAGACAGGCTAGATGACCTGGGGGATGGATGGTAGAGAGGGGAAAATCTGAACAGATATTGAAGGTGATCAGAGGTGAGGGTGTGGGTTTTTTGTTTGTTTGCTTGCTTTTTGGTCGGTTGTGGGTTTGAGCTCAGGGCCTGGGCCTGTCCCTGAGCCTCTCTATGCTCCTGGCTAGTCCTCTACCACTTGAGTCGCAGTGCCACTTCTGGTTTTTGAGTGGTTAATTGGAGGTAAGGTTCTCATGGGGACTGGGTGCCGGTGGCTCATGTAAGGTTCTTGTGAACTCTGAATTTTACAAGAAAATACATAGTCTGGCTTTGAGAAAGGCTGAGTCCTGAATAAAGCTTAGCCAAGTAGACAAAATCAAGCCGATGAAGATGATGTATCTACCAGCTGAGAAATCCCAGATTCCCAGCCACTACCAGGACCTGGGACAGCGGCACGGAATGCAGTCCTCCTCTCCGCCAACAGAGGGCGGGGACTTCCTATTGTGAAAATAGTGTACAGAGGGGTTACAATTACATGGGCAAGATAATGAGTACATTTCTTATCAAGCATTGTTGCCTCCTCCTTTGTTTTCCCTTCCCCTCCCCTCCCCCCCTCCCCCCCCCCAGCCCTTCCCCCCTCCACCAATGTTGTAAATTCGTTTTCGACATAACAAATTGTACTTAAGGCCTCTGGAACTGTGACTCGTCAATTCTGTTGCTTATGGCAGCCCTGGCAAAGGGCTTCACCTTCTTTCCCAAACAAACTAAGTTACAAGTGGGGGGTACTTACTTACTGGCAATGGGGTTCATGAAGGAAAGGATTTTCTAGTTTTCTCTGTTCCCTGTTTGGGCTCTCTTTGCCAGCAGCAGGGCACAGCTGTTAGGGTATAGACATTTGAGCTGGAAGTGAATCTTAGTATCATCTAGTTATTTATTTTCCATGTGCTTCAGTTTCTCTAACTATATAAACTGGATATACAAGTATTTGTTTTTGTTTTTTGGCCAGTCCTGAGGCTTAAACTCAGGGCCTTGGCACTGTCCCTGAGCTTCATTTGCTCAAGGCTAGCACTCTATCACTTGAGCCACAGTGCCACTTCCAGCTTTTTCTGTTGATGTGGTACTGAGGAATTGAACCCAGGGCTTCATGCATGCTAGGCAAGCATTCTACCACTAGGCCACATTCCTAGCCCCGATACAAGTATTAGAAACTCGATAGGGTTGTGTGGTTTTAGTAAAAACTCACTGTTAGCATCTGGTCTTTTCTGTCACTCATGAGGGGTTTGTTTATTTGTTTGTTTTTCATTTCATTTTGTTTCATGCTGTTGGGGCTTGAACTCAGGCCCAGGAAGCTGTCCCTTAGCTTTTTCTTTCAAGGCTGATCATATATCCATTTTAGGCTTCTGCTGGTTAACTGGAGATAAAAGTCTCTTGGAAATAGATCAGAATCAGTCAGGAGAAGACTGTCTGTTTGCCTGACTGTCTATCTATCTATCTATATCTAAGTTATTTGTGCCAGTCTTAGGGCTTGATCTCAGGGCCTGGGCTTTTTTTTTCTCAGGGCTAGCACTCTACCACTTGAGCCACTGCTCCACTTGCAGCTTTTTCTTGGTTAATTGAAGATAAGAGTCTCATAGACTTTCCTTCCTAGGCTGGCTTTGAACCACCATCCTCAGACTTCAGCCTCCTGAGTGGCTACAGGTACTTGGCTATATTATTTTTTTATTAGAGGAAATTTGAACAATGTGAACAATAGTGAAGATCTTATGACCCAAGACTGTCACGGGTATGTCTTTCATTTTAGTCTATTTCCTTTCCTCTCTAAACTTATTTTCACTAAAAAAAAATTACACACACACCTATGACTGTGAAATCAATAAATAATGAAAAGCTTATGAAAGAAAATATTAGTTTCCTCTCCCACTTCTCTGTTCTCTTCAGTCCTGCTTTACAGGAAAACAGGCCCGTGTTTATAATTCTGTAGTTCCTAGCTACTTGGGAGGCAGAGATTGGGGTATTGTGGTTTGAGACCAGCATTGGTTAAAAGAAGTTCATGAGACTCCATCTTCACAGTGACTTGTGATTCTTGCTGAAGGTCCAAAAATGGCAGGGTGACATGGGGAAACACACGTAGGAGAACTGAAGGCCAGGCTGGCTCATGCATAAAAATTTGAACACAACCAGTACAAAAAGAGTCTGGAAGTATGGCTGAAGTGGTAGGATGCTATGTTTGTTGCCTTTTTTTTTTTTTTTTTTTTGGCGGTTGTGGGGCTTGAACTCTGGGCCTGGGCGCTTGTCCCTCAGCTCTTCAGCTCAAGGCGAGCGCTCTACCACTTGAGCTACAGCGCCACTTCCGGTTTTCTAGTGGTTTATTGGAGATAGGAGTCTCACAGTCTCTCCTGCCCGGGCTGGCTTTGAACTGCAATCCTCGGATCTCAGCCTCCTGAGTAGCTAGGATTACAGGAGTGAGCCACCGGCGCCCGGCTTGTTTGTTGCCTTTTATATTTACTCCATAAATAACATCTTGTTATTCTTTTTTGACCCAATCTCTTGATTTTCCATTGTAGTTGAGGATTTAGTTCCTCTGTATCTCTGCCACATCCTTCCAACATGATGAGAGTTAAATGATAATTATGTTTTGCTAGTGCTAAGTCAAATGCTTTTCCTGCAGTTGATAATTATATCAATTTTTTTGTTATTGTAGTTTTCTATAGACCTATCAATTGTGAAAGTTGTCAGAATCAAAATGGAATCCTCTGTATTAAACCTTAACAAAGCTGGATGCTGGTGTCTCATGCCTGTAATCCTAGCTACTCAGGAGGCTTGAGATATGAAGATCACAGTTTGAAGCCAGCCTGGGTAGGAAGGTGACACTCCTATCGCCAATAGACTACTCAGAAAAAGCTGGAAGAGGCACTGTGGCTCAAGTGGTAGAGTACTAGCCTTGCACACGAAGAGGCTCAGGGACAGTGCATAGGCCCAGAATTCAAGCCGTAAGACCAGAACAAAACAAAACAAAAACCCGCATAGAGTAACAAAATAGTAACAATATTACTACTAATAATAGTGAGGAGGTTGTGAAGGAGAAAATCTTTGTGCATATATCTGATAACAAGGACTATCCCAGAAGGCTCTGAGACATCCACACTTGCACAAATAATACCTCATCTTGTTCAGAAAATACTTTAGCCATGGCACCTGTCCAATGAATGTCTTAGCCAGAGGCTTCCTTGGTATGAATCCTCATCGCCAAGGGTTATTGTTTGAAAACAGTTTACACCACCTTCTTCATTTTGCTTTTAAAAACTTCCCCTTGGGGATAGGAAGGTGGCTCAGTGGTAGAGTGCTTGCCTTGCATGCATGAGGCCCTGGGTTTGATTCCGCAGCACCACATAAGCAGAAAAAGCTGGAAGTGGCGCTGTGGCGCAAGTGGTAGAGCGCTAGCCTTGAGCTGAAGAGCTGAGGGACAGCACTCAGGCCCAGAGTTCAAGCCCAGCAACTAACAAAGACCAAAACCAAAAAACTTCCCCCTGCCCCAACCTCCTGGAACATACACATTCTTATGGCACACTCAATGGCCATTCTTGACTACATTCTCCATATCATTGCCAAAAAAAAAATCTCCCTCTCTTTGTTATTTAGCTTGGCCAGCTATGCAAAAATACATCTTTATTGTAAATATGTCAGTAGAGCTTTCCAATGAAATATCTTGGGATGATCTTCCAAATATTCAAATCCCACAAGCCACCAGCCCTAGGCTACGCTTGAGACCTGCTGTCCCCCGGCCCTACCCGTTCTGTGCTGATCGCTGCTTTCGGGCTCCCTGCTTACCCATCTTACATGTTCACACAGCTCACAGTGATTTCCCTTCACTGCTTATCTATCTTCCTTTTTTTTTTCTGACCTTGTTTTCTGGAATTTGCATTAAATGGGAGACCTCCTAGATTGTTCCTCTAATTTTATCCTTCTCCCCCCCCCCTTTTTTTGTCATATTTTCTCTTAGTTCAATTTTCTGGAACAGTTTTGTCAGCTTGTTCTAACAAACTTTTCTATTGAAACTTTAATTTCTGCTGCCACATTTTTAGTTGGTAAGAGTTTCTTCTTATAACCTTTGTTTGTTTGTTTTTGATAGTCATGGGTCTTGAACTCAGGGCTTAGGTGCTGTCCCTGAGCTTTTGTGCTCAAGGCAAGTGTTCCCCTACCTTGAGCCACAGCTCCACTTCTGGTTTGGGGGTAGTTAATTGGAGATAAACATCTCAAGGGCTTTTCTGCCTGGGTTGGCTTGGAACTGCAATCCTTTGATCTCAGTCTCTGGAGTAGGATAACAGGATTACTGATGCAAACTTTGTATTTTGTAGTTGAGATAAGGTCTGGCCAACTTTGTTTCGGCTGGCCTTGAGCATGCAGTCTTTCTGCCTCTGCTTACCATGTAGCTGTAGCTATAGTCCCATGCAGCTACATATAGTTCTTTCTATGTGCCAGGTGTTAAATTCTAGGTGTTGGGAATACATGCAGCAGTACATAAGTAAAATTATTTGCCTTTGTATTATATTCTAACAAAGAAAGCTAAGAAACAAATCATGACTAGGAGCAAAGTACAGCAGAATGTGGATATTGTTTTAATAAAGTATTCAGGAAAGAAATCCCTGTGTGAGGCTTTTTTGAAAGCTCCTCTCTACTTCCCAGGCTGAAATATCTCAAAGGCTATTTCCAGCCAGGCATAAGGACAAGTGCCTATGCACAATCAGGCATCTAGATGAGTACCTAGACACAGCCAGCCATGTGGATGAGTGCCTGTCCACAGCTGCTTCACATGGCTTGGGCTTCCTCGCAACATGGCAGCAGGTGTCTAAGACAGAATGTTCTGAGGACACGGTTTCCAAGACCCAAGGCCGAGCTACAAGACTTCTATTGGTTATAGGAAAGTTATTAAGGCCACCTTGGATTCAAGGAGAGCGGAAGTAGACTATGCTTTTTTGATGGGAGAATATCAAAGTTATATCACAGAACAACGCAGATGGGAGGAAGTGTTCTGGCCATTTTTGGAAGATACAATCTGTCCCACTTTGTAACTTCCTTCATTCTGTTATGCTGAGCTATTTCTGCCTACTTTGTCTTCCAACATTTTTTTTTGAAGTTTACTTATCTCTGGCAGTTTCTTCTCCTATTCTTTTGGTCCTTACTAGTTAATTTTCATTCATTATTCCTTCACAGCCCCATTGGTTTGAAGAGGGCGGGAGATGAATGTGTGTTATCAGTTGACTATTTTTGAGATGAGTGGTCTCAGAACACCTACAGTGCAAAGTGTTTGAAAACTAGGTAAGAGGAACAATGGCAGAGCTTAGAAATGGCTGATATAGAGTACTAACTCTCTCATGGTTTTTTGTTTGTTTGTTTCATTTTGGTTTTTGGTACAGGTCCTAGAGTTTGATCTCAGCTTTTTGGTGGTTAATTGGAGATAAGAGTCTCACAGACTTTCCTGCCTGGATTGGCTTCAAACATGATCCTAAAATCACAGCTTCCTGAGTAGCTAGGATTACAAGTGTGAGCCACGGTCACTGGGCTCTGTACTTTTTTCTCTTGGCTTACATCTGAAGAAATTAGTTCATCCAGGTTTCTGAGAACTAAGACTACATTTATGTCTAAATTTGTACTTCACAGGTTCTCTGTCAGGTGTGGCAGCATACTTCAGTAACCTCAAATTTGGGAAAAGGCTCATGAGTATGAGGCCAGTTTGGGCTATACAGCAAGACCTAGTGTCAAGACAAAACAAAGCCGGGTGCCAGTGGCTCATATTTATAATCTCAGCTACTCAAGAGATCTGAGGTTCGTGGTTCAAAGCAATCATCAGATCTGAGATCTGAGGCTCACAGTTCAAAGCAATCATGGACAGAGAAATTCAAGAAACTCTAATTTTCAATTAGCCAACAAAAAAAATGCTGAAAATGGTTAAAACTGAAAAGTGACTCAAGTAGTAGATTTCCAGCCTTGACTTTTAAAATATCAAGTGAGAGCAAAAGGTCTTCAGTTCAAGCCCTAGTAAACAAAAAACTGAAAACAAAAAAACCAAAAAACACCCCCCCAAAAAAAAACCCAAATGAGACAACAGAAACAACCCCAAACCCAAATATCAGCCCAAACCAAAAGCTTCAAACAATCTATTCAGAGGCCAAAGAAATTGGTTTGATACTGAATTAAGCAAAGTTAGGCCACTTTTGGGGGGGGGGTTGGTTGTGTTAGGTTTTTAAAAAGAGGTAGCCGAGTAACAGCACCACGCACGTGATATTCAGGTAAGGGGTAGGTTTATTCAGTAGACATGCTGGGACCAGGCCAGGTTGACACTCCACGTGGCTGGGAAAGGCCTGGGAAAAAGACCTGAGAAAGAGAGAGAGCTGGGAAAAGAGGTGGGAAAGAGGTGGGAAAGAGAGAGAGAGCTGAGAAAGAGCTAAGAGAGCTGAGAAAGAGCTGAGAAGAGCTGAGAAAAGAGCGTCTGGGCCTGGGCTAGGCCGTATCTAGGGTATGGGCAGAGAAAGGTGTGGCCACATCAAATTCAGAGGTGACCTCAGTGGATGCAGATGTGAACTCTTCCAGGTGTCCCAGTTGCCTAGGTAACGCAGATACTGGGTGGAGACTTTGCTGCGAGGAGGGTGGAGTCTGCTCACCATCCAGGAGTGGACCTTACAGGTTGTGGGGCTTAAACTCTGTACCTGAGCTCTGTCCCTCAGCTCTTCAACTCAAGGCTAGTGCTCTACCACTTGAGCCACAGCACAACTTTTGGTTTTCTGGTGGTGCATTGGAGGTAAGAGTCTCATAGACTGCCCAGGCTGGCTTTGGACCGTGATCTTCAGATCTTAGCCTTCTGAGTAGCTAGGATTACAGGCATGAGCCACTGGCACCCAGCTGGCCACTTTCTTTACTTCAGGTAACTAATATCCTGGTGCATTTTAATTCTCCAAAGTGGGAAAAATGAAAAGATCTGCTTGCTAGGCAAGAGAGATCTGATTTCCCACACTCCTGTGGCTACATTTTTTTTTGTCAGCCATGGGCACTGTCCCTCAGCTCTTCAGCTCAAGGCTAGCGCTCTACCACTAGAGCCACAGTGCCACTTCCAGTTTTCTGGTGATTAATTGGAGATAAGACTCTCATGGACTTTCCTACCCAGGCTGGCTTTGAACCATGATCCTCAGATCTCAGCCTCCTAAGTAGCTAGGATTACAGGCATGAGCCACCAGCACCTGGCTTTCCTGTAACCACATTTGCAGGTGTAATTTCAATATGTGTACAAGTGATCTCACAAAGTCCTGGACACTTCCTTTTCTCATCTTTAATTATATGACCAGGAGAAATCTGCGTAGCATGGAACGGTGGTCAGTCTTCCATGACAAAGAGGTTTGTACTCTTAGTATCTGCTGTTTTTATGTATCTGGCACCTGGCAGACTCATCTACGCAAGCAATGTAAGAGCTTTCATTCATGCCTGTGCAACTTAATGGGCATGCATCAAAACTAGATTTGTTCTGTTTCTCTGGATTCTAACTTTCATTGTTCATTGGCAGCAGACTTGACAAAACTGCTTTGATAATGATTGCTGTACTTAATCTGCAACTCATCTATTTTTAGTTTTTGACTGAGCATTTCACTTTTGGCCACCAGATGGCAGAATACTGCTGTATTTGGATTTTTCTGATGCTTGGATTTTTTTTTTATTTTAATTTTTTTCTCTTGGTGGGTATATACAGGTAATTGCAAGAATAGCTCTGGGGGCCTTTGAGGATCAGGTGCAGGTTAGAAATATTTTGGGCTTTAGATTGTTCTATCTTGTTTTGTTTAGGTTTTTGGAAACAGGTTCTCACAATGTTACCTAGTTGGTCTTCAACTCATGATCCTCCTGTCTCAGCCTCCTAAACCTAGCCATTCACCTTATTTTAATCATATCTAGATTTACTTCTATGTATATATTTAGGATGTATAACTAAGCCACAAATGGGACTTTTATAGAAAGTGCTCCATTTATTCTGAATTGTTTGTTAGCTGCTGCTTTGTTAGCTGCTGCTTCTTGTCAGCATTTGATTGTCTCAAGATGAGTTTCCAGTTGTATAACTACTTCTTATTTAATTTGAAAGAGCAAGTGAAGAAATGTGTCTGTTTTTGAAACTCCTTCAGTTGAGGTTGCTTGTTCTGGAAGCAGTGACAAGTTCTAGAAACATTTGCCCCCTTTTAATTTAGATAATAGTATCAAGAATGATATTAGTAAGAATCTTGATGGGAGCTCATACCTATAATTCTAAACTGCTCAGGAGGTTGAGAGCTGAAGACCAAAGTTCAAAGTCAACCTTGTCAGGAAAGTTCAAGAGACTTTATCTCCAATTAACTAGCAAACTGCTAGACTAGAAGTATGGCTCAAGTGGTAGGGTGCAAGGTGTGAGTGGAAAAAAAAACCTATTGGGCTTTGGTTTCAAGCCTCACTACTGGCAAAGAAAGGATTTAAAAAATCATTACAGATGGAAGAGCTTCAGCTTTTCTAAGTCAAAGACTCAAAGTCAAAGATTAGAATGAAAGAAGATTCAAGTAAAATTCAAGGGAGACATGCAGGGACAACAAAACAAAAGTCTTAGGCTGAATGTGGTTGTGCATATCTATAACTCAAGCCTGTTGGCTGCTGGAGATCAGAGGATAACTGTGTGGGCAGCCAGGACAAAAATATGAGAGTCCCCTCCCCTTAGAAAATAAGACAAATATTGTGGTATGTCCCTGTAATCCTAGTTTGGGAGGTAGAAGTAGGAGAATCATAGTCAAAGTCCAGTCCCAAGAAAAAGTGGGAGACCCTATCTGAAGGACAAAAGAAGCAAAAAGGGCTGGGAGTGTGGGTCTAGTAATAGAGTGCTTATCTAGCATGAAGGAGGCCCCGAATTCAGACCCCAGTACTGCTGAAAAGAAACAAACAGACCAGCTAAGCCAGGAGTTTCTCTGTGTGGTTTGGATGGAAGTTGTAGGGGGCCCAGAACTCTGTGAGATGAGGAAAAGTCAAAGAATGCGTCTGTAATTGGTTTGCAAGATAGACCTTCACCTAAAGCTGGTGCTGGAGGATTGAAATTGGCAGCATGAGGGCCCTGAAAGGAGAATGGCAGGCACTCCCTCCCCTCCCTGCTCATCTATCCTTTCTGCCCAGCACTGCCATCTGAGTCCTCTCTCTGTCTCCACCCGCATCCAGAAGTTCTCACCCACTGCTGTGTTCTATGCTGTCTGTCACATGACCAGAAGGTGGATGATGATGAATGGCCACTCACCATCACGGCCAGATCCCCTCTTAGCATCTAACTAGCATCTCTTTGACCTTCAAAGAGATATGCCATGGGGAACGTGGGTTCTAGGTAATTACTGGACAGCTGAGGGGGGGATATACTGTGACCCACCTGAGTTAGGAGTAGGTCGTGCATCTGCTCATTGCCAGCCTGCGCTCTGAGAGCTCAGAGCCTCCTCCTGCCCATGGCTGCCAACTTCTCTTCAGCTTTCCCCGTCTCCCCGCAAGGGCTTCTGGAACGTATTATATCCTCTGCTCTTGAATCTTTAAGTCTCCATTCCTCTTGGGGTGACAAAGAAGCCACATGTCCCAACTCTGTACCCTGAGTGTGTAGGTGTGTGGTGTGAATGTGTGTTCTTCCTGTGGAGACCAGCAATCTCCACCATACTTGGGGGCCAAGGGTTTATGAGCAAGTCAGGGCTAGACAATAGAAGGATGAACAAGTGGCCCTTTCTCAATAATTCTGAGTTTCTGTTGTGTTTTGAGATCCTTGCATTGTCAAGGCCATGAAAAGTGAAAAGCATTATAATTATTTATTGTCACAGCTGCCATCTGTCTGCTTCTCCGCTGACACCCAAGGCCTCTTATCTATCTCTGTGTGCATCACACAGATTACCACTGCTTAACACACGCAATACTCTCATGCAACATTCATAAAAGATGCAACTTTCGGGGACCACCCTCATGGCAGCTTCTGCCATTGGGGGTTTTGTCACTGTCCTGAGCACAGGGAGGCCAGGGCACACTTGAATGTGTTTCCTTTGAAAGGTGGGCATTTTATGTTCAGAAGGAATTGTTTTCCTGTAGACACAGCATCTTTATTTTTCCTGGCACCTTGTCTCATCCTGTAAGACATATTGGTTATATTCCCAACATCAGAGAATTTCTTTTTTTTTTTAAAGCCTGGTTGTAAAGAATCATAATAAAAATCTATAAGCACCAAGCTTTTGTGTATTTCACGTTTATTGAATTCCTTTTAGTAGAAAAGCAGCCTATTTTGTAGTGTTCACTACAATGTCCATCTGCTGATAGAAGGCATGAAGTGAACCCTGAGGGGCTGGAGGCAGATAAGGGACAGAATGGACCATGCTGGATAGAGGTGGAGAGGTTATTACTTTCTGAGTGAGGGCCACTAACTGCATCTCTATTCTGCCTTGGCCTCCTTTTGTGTGCATGTGTATGTGCGTGTGTGTGTTTCTATATGTTGGAGTGATTTTCTGATACAGCCAAAGAGTGTCTTCTAAGTTTCTTATTACTTTTTTGTGAATCACCTCAGGTTAATAATCAACTAAATGAAAAGAAAAAAAAAAAGCGACTGGACGAACGTAGCCTGGCAGCAGCTTTGTTTGGCTGCTTTTAGAGAACACCCTTCATTTCCTCACCATTTGATTCAGAAATCCACGTGTGGAATCAAACTGTGAATGTCTGGCAGCCGATACCGCATTTTAAGTTTTGCTTCTGATCCTATCTATTGAGGACAAGTGACTTCACATCAGTTGCTTTGTCTTCTCCACTCCCTCCACTGCCATCATGCGGGATGGTCGCCACAGGTCTGAGGAGGGGTTTTAGGATGCCATCTAGTACTGGACCTGTGTGACACCCTGTGCTCACAATAGCTGTCCTGGTGAAGGCCAAATATGGAGCTCCACAGGGATCTGTACCAGGCTGGGCTGAGGCAGGAGTTGGTGATGGGGTGGCTGGCCTGGAGGATTGGAGGACCCAGGAGAAGTGCTCCCTAACAGGGTACCACATCCTACCCTAAGACACGGAGTCTGCTGATTGCGCTCCATCCTCTTTACCATGGTTCAGCTTGTGAGTTCTCTCCTGGCTGGGAGAACTCACTGACACAGTCCGTCAGTGGGCAGGAAGGGCAGCTAGCCTCAGTTAGCCTGACTTGAATGGTCCCATTTTACAGATGGAGAAAGGGAGTCAAAGATCTCTATGAAGTCCTACAGTTTGCCCATAGTTAAAGCAGGGCCCAGGCTGACCTCAGCAGAGTCACACTAGAGGGGATCCCGGAAGGAACAAGGAGGCGTATCTTTCCCAGTGAGAGACTTATGTCTGAGGCTTGCCTGCTTGGTGCCTGGGGCTCCTTCTGGGCTGTCTCTGGGCTCCCCCTGAAGGAAGGTTGGGCTGGAACCTTTCTGTCTCAGGGAAGAACGCTATCCATAAGCCCTGATCTTCAGGGCTCTTCACTGTCAGAGTGACATGTGTCACAGGTCCCTCTGGGACCTCCCTAAATTTGATATTTTGGTACAATCTGTTTCTGGTGTTGAAAAAAAATGCATTTCTTCTATATTAGTTCATTATCATGTAGGGAATTGCCTCTTCTCAATTATCCTGACAACTCAGAAGCTCATAGCCCTAGATTTTCTGTTTAAATCTCTGTCTAGGTTTAAGAAAAATTTTCAGGCACAATAGCGCTTTTGTCCTTTGTCTTCTTCCTTCCCCACACTTTGTAGCTTTTCAGGATGTAATGTTATCTTTGTCACGAGATCTCTGTCTCTCCTGTTCTTCCTCTCCCTCCCTTTGTGTGCTAGAACTTGAATCCACTGCCTTATTCATGCTAGGCAAGTATTCTACCACCAAGCTACACCACCAGCCTTTCAGAAGTCTTGATTTAATTGAACATTATAGACTTGGAATCTTTTTCCACCCATATGGCAAGTATTGTTTTAACTAGGGCCAAAGTTCTCTAGCTGTTACATTAGTAGAATGAAATCATACATGAAGTAATGCATTAGGACAATTATTCCAGAACAATAAAGCTGGTAAGTCTTATATTTCCCAATGTTCCTCAGAGAAGAAAGATGCTACAGAAAGCAGAAGCCATCTGAGCCATCAGAGCTGTGATGGATTATCAGGATGTTCTCCTAGCTAAATCAGTGTTGGTCAGAGGGAAATGACCCAGTGTGACACATTAGATGCTTGGTAAGGGTTCCTTCCCTCTTAGTCCTCCACTGTAGCTATAACAAAGCAGGTCTAGAGGAGGGTGACACACTTCTAGGAGGTGAATGGTCCCTGTTGAGTCAGACCAGATGAGCTGAGCCCCAGCTGAGCACATATGCACAAGTGAGTCCAGATGAGCTGAGTGAGCAATCAATGTGTAAGACATGACTCTTTGTTGTCAGTTAACACTGAGGCTTTGTGCTGGTTGTATTATGCATATGATTGTATTAAGGACTGCCCTCCATGGAGCTTTAACTCCTGTATGATGGCATTTGGAGACTGGGTTTGGAGGATAATTCTGGTTAGATGAGATCAAGAGAATGTGCTGGAGAACTAGTGCTTACAGAGGAAGCAATCAGAGGGCTTATTTTCATTCTTTAGCACTAGTGGAAGCCATGTGACACAGAGAGTCAGGAGGGTGACCCTCACCAGAAACCAACCATGCCAGCCATCTGACCTTTAATCTGTAGAACTATGGAAAGTGAATTTCTATGGTTTAAGCCTCTTAGCCTGTGGTATTTTATTATGGCAGCTAAAACAGACAAATTCAGGGAGCAATAGAGTACCCTTATTTGGGTTGAGTAAAGATTAGGCCCTAGAAAACTCACTTGAGTCTGGTGTTCTTTCGACATTTTATTTATCTTCTTAACCATGTGTATATAAAATATAATATATTAATATTATATATAATGCATAATATATAACACAATGTATTATTGTGTATTATATCTAAATAAATATAAATCTATATGAAAATCCATATATGAAGCAGGTCTTACTATGTAGCCTATGCTAGTTTCAAATTCTCAATTTTCCTGCTTTAATTTCCTGGGATTATAGGCATGAGTTACTGTGTCCAATCTCCCTTAGTCCTTTTTATGCATGCCTGTATGAACGTTTGCAATTCCCTTTCCTTCCTTCTAAGTCTTTCTAGTGTCCTCTCCTTGTTCATGTCCTCTGGGCGAGGCTGGTCTTGCTCACACGCGCCTGCCGTTTGTATGCAGGGCATGCCTGCCTTCTGAGCATTTCTCTCATTGCCTCCGAAACTGCTACCTATCTCATTTTCAACTCAGAACTATATTTATTTCATTTGCCCATTTCAAACGGTAACTTGACAGAAAAAAGAGGAATTTGAGATATAATCATAGTACAGGCTTAATATCCCTTTTTCTGAAATGCTCAGGATCTGAAGTGTTTTAGATTTTTGGATTTTTTTATTTTTGGTTCTGAAATATTTGAATAGACTTTACAAATTGAACAGTCAAAAAATGAAAAATCTGACTTTCTTACACTCAGAAAGTTTCAGACTTTGGAGCATTTCAGATTTTAGATATTTGGTTTAGGAATAATGACTCTGTTTTTTTTTTTTTTGGGTTGGTCATGGGACTTGAACTCTGGGCCTGGTCGCTGTCCCTCAGCTCTTCAGCTCAAGGCTAGTGCTCTACTACTTGTGCCACAGCGCCACTTCTGGTTTTCAGAGTGGTTTATTGGAGGTAAGAGTCTCACAGTTCCTCAGATCTTAGCCACTGGCACCCAGCTTGACCTGTATTTTTTGACTTTGTTTTCTGTTAAGTATGTCAGTGGGTAGAAGCTAGGGAGCTTCCAGAGTAGAGACCAGATTGAGACCTCTGCCTGGTCTGTCTATATTTTTGTCACCCTCAAAGAAAGAATTGAGAAAAGTCAGAGAGAGGAATTGGGAGGAAGTGTACTTAGAAAGTTACTCAAGGAATATGAGGGTAGGCTTCTCAAGACAGTCACTTTGCCAGAGATCTTGAATGGTCTCCTGAGCAAACTTCAATGGAGGGGAGGATTATTCATGAGTTAAGACAGGACAGGGAGTGGGATGTGGGAGAATTCCAGGAATGGATTGGGATTTTCCTGGGTTAGGGTTGGTTCTTCCTTTTCTGTCCATTTATGAAGTTTTTGGATGGACCTGGTTTATATGGGAAGTCAGTCGTGAGATACAGAGAAGCCACTTTTCCCCCCTCCATTGTGTGTGTGTGTGTGTGTGTGTGTGTGTGTGTGTGTATGTGTGTGTTGGTCATGAGGCTTGAACTCTGGGCCTGGGCACTGTTCCTCAGCTCAAGGCTAGCGCTCTACCACTTGAGCCATAGTGCGATGTTCAGTTTTCTGGTAGTTTAGTGGAGACACAAGTCTCATGGAGTTTCCTGCCTGGACCAGCTTTGAACTGCGATCCTCAGATCTCAGCCTCCTGAGTAGCTAGGATGACAGGTAAGCCACTGGCACCCAGCCAAATATTTCTTTGCTGAGATTAAATGATTACATGCATTTCACAGTACAGTGGCATAGTTATACTTACAGTCACACACACCTTTTAACCTTCCCAAGGATAATCATCATTATCTTAATCTACAAAGCTGAGAAGCCACGTTTTGAGAGGTTGAATCAGGAGTCTTTATTAGAAAGCCAGTGCCTGCAGATGGGCCACATGTTTTCAGAAAGCTTGCAGCCTCAAATACACTTAGCACTGTTAGAAAACAGCTATGAGGAGGTAAGGCAAAGAAAAAGCAGGAAAACTATACCAACAGACCAGATCAATTCCAATGGAGAGCCAAAGTGAGGCACCAGGGTGGCCGAGGAGAGTTAGGAGACACAAGGTGTGGTACCAAATGGTAATTGAGCTGCTCAGGGCCTAAATAGAGTCTCCTGTCAGGGTACAGGGTCACAGGGAGCTCTAGAGTCTCACAAGTTCAAGGCTGAGGACTGGCAGACCCAGTAACCTATTGTCCAAGTCCCCGCCCCCTGGTCTAGGAATTCAGGCATGCCCATCATCTGGGGGTAGGACTTCACCTTCCTCTACCTTGAAAACAAGATGGTGCCAGGTAAACCCAATTCCCTACCATCCACCACTTTGCCAAGATGGTGCTGGTTAGACCCAGTACCCTTATTTCCCTGGCATCATATTAACAATGGGAAAAGTCCAGTCGGCAAGGTTAATGCTATGGAGATGCCATTACAATGAGGTAAGGGCAGTCAACGGTTATCTCAATGGGTTACGTTGGTTCCACCTGGTTTTGAACGATTTTGTTTGTGAGTAATCATCGGATGTTCTGCTACCGTATTACCATCAGCCTTTAATCTCTGTGTACAGAGATTAAAGATTTTTTTCTTCCCGTTGCTACCTCGGGTAGTTGTGTGTGTGTGTGTGTGTGTGTAAACATATGTTTACACATTTACATACATAAATTCCTATTTAAACAGAACTAAAAGTGATCAGAACAGCTTTAAACCTTAGGTATCAGTGTAGGGTGCCGCTCAGTTGGAGGGAGACATCTTGCCTGGCATTCTACCGCTAGCACTGCAAAACAAACAATGAAGACTCTAGGCCGAGCATCATTTTTAGAGTTTACTAGGCTTAGTGATGCCCTTCAGGAAAGTGCTTAAGGTAAACAGAGCTAAGTTTATTTGAAAATGAAAGGAAAGCCAGGAAAGAAAGTGTCTAGGTGTGGAGTGGGGCCTTAAGGAAGCATCTAATGGAGTTTTCTGCAGTTTAATAGTGAAGGATCTGCCTGTCCCCACTTGGCCCAATCTTTTTATATATCTACAGATGGAATATGAAAGATTTGAGTCCTGCCTTATTCCCCAGGGTCAAGGAAGGCACTGGGGGTGTGCTCACATGCTTATGTGCAGGCAGGTTACTCTGACCTTGGCCCCAGGAGACAACAACCTTCCCCTCCCCCCCCCCCCCCCCCCCCCGCCCCCCCCCGCCCCACACACTGTGGGCCTGGCCAAGGACTCTGCCCTTGGCCTCCAAGAGACCATAGCCCATTTTTTATTTTCTGCTTCCTTGTTAAACCCCATATAATCCAGTCCCTTGCACCAACTCCAAACCTGTGGGAAGGTCTGTGCCCCGCTCTGTTCCTCAATAACCAGTCCTTGCCTTTTGACAATCCAGGCTGGCCTATTCCTTTTCCCTTCTCCCCCATTTCCCCAACAAATAGGGGAGAGGACACTAGTACCATCACCTCTGGGCATTGTGGCAATCGCTTGATGGCTTGTGTATGTGCCACCCCAGTTCTTTTCATTGGCTGAGCGGGCACCCAGAGCATTATGGGAAGGAGAAGCAGTTGAGCAGGAGCCCGAGTCTGTATGGGAACAAGAAGTACCAAGGTAGGACAGACACATGGTACTTGCCATATGTTATATTGCCTCTTTTTATCTCTGCTGACCCAATAGTCTCCTTTCTCTCTCATTAGGATTCCTAAAAAGGAAAGAGAGAACATGATCCTTGAATTCTGACCAAAATCTACTGCTATATTTCTAAAAAAAATAAAAAGAATCTTATTATCTATAGCCCACTTGAAAAGATTAAATTCTGTATTGTACTATTAAGATTATACATATAAACATGTGCAATTAATTAGAGGACTGTATAATTATATTTGCCTCATCATTCAATGTACTTTAAATGATGATTTCTAAAAATGTGTGTATTTGAAAATATTAAAATACAGTCAGTGGAGTTGAAGCGTAAAGAAATGAAACATTATGCTCACAGTCTTAAAGGCCACTTGAGATTTTCACTACTGCCCGTGCAGTTGGAAGGCAAGATCAATGTGAGAATACCAGAAAAGAAAGTGGAAGGTCAAAAGCTGTTTTTAATCTGGAGAATGTATTTATCCCACCCTTTTCCCCAATAGGATTTAAGATAGTTCATTTCCTTTGCTCTTTGGATTTTGCATAAGAAATGGCAACCCCCCAAAGAAAGCAAATTGTTGAAAATAAAGGTGAGGGCAGGAATTCCTAAGGGACAGGGCAGATTTGGCACTTGTGGGTGACCTTGAACCACTCAAGGCTATTCAGACTCTCAGATGAAAGCGCTTTCATCCGCCTCATTCCTTTAATTGTATCTACCTCCCACCAGCAAGGGGTAGAATCTTCTCTTAGACTGGGTGGGAAGGGGTCTCCTGAAAGCGCCAGAATAATGTCAACAGAAAACTCTTTCATGAATTCAGCTCACTTGAGTAAGAACTGCTGGGCTTCACTCCCAGTGAACCTGACCTCAGACACAGGAGCAAGGCAGCAGCTGTTCAAGCAGGAGTATCTAAGCCTGTCCGTGAAATCTGTGCATCTCCTCAAACATGGGAAACAATACAATGAGTTAGTCACACGGGGAATCCATTAGACGTGGCAATTTAATTTCTACTTCCTTGAAATCTTTTCTCGAGGGGTTGGGGGCAGGGGCATCTCCCTACTTAGCATAATAGATATGATTAGAACCTCCCCCCTGGGGATTCTTGACTTATACTTTGGGTGATTTTAGGAATATGATTTTTTTTAAAGAAATGTCAGCCTTGTCTGAAAAGAAAACAAGTCATAAGCTTTGATCACTTATCATTTCGGAGGAACATTGAAATGCTTGAGGTTGGAGATCTGTTAAATGGGGCCGCAGAAAATATGGTTATCTTCAAACAGGAAAGTACAGATTAACAAATTTCATATCCAATAATACTTATCGAGCGTTTGCTTGGCTAAACTGAAAATTCTCCCTTCTGAGTCAGTGAATGTTCAAAGCTTCACAGAATAAATCTGTATTAAATGAAAAATAAATCAATTGTCACGGTTGTATAGCCTAGGAAATTTACAGCTGAAGACAGAGAAAGCCACCCCCCACCTTCCTCATCCCTGCTTGTGCCTACCCCTGTCACTTTACACCTATCTATTGGCAAGTCTCTTGGGCACAGGAAAGTCATTCAGCTCAGGGTTATGTAAGCCTCAGACAAAACGGTGGTGTGCGCTCATGCTTTGTTGTTTGTTGTGCATTTTATCAGGACTGTTTCCACAGCTGAATGTTTAGCGTTGGAAGCTATTGCCTCATCCACCCATGGTCTGGCTGAGCTGCCTTTCATTGGAAAGATCTCAGTCTTATACTTGAGAAGCACAAGACAATAAAACAGTAGTATTTATTATTCAAGTGTGTTAAATAATTTCACTTGAAGCTAAAAGAAGAGGTCTTAGCAAATTTTTTTTTTTTTTTTTGGTCGGCCGTGGGGCTTGAACTCTGGGCCTGGGCGCTGTCCCTGCGCTCTTCAGCTCAAGGCAAGTGCTCTACCACTTGAGCTACAGCACCACTTCCAGTTTTCTAGTGGTTTATTGGAGATAGGAGTCTCACGGTCTCTCCTGCCCGGGCTGGCTTTGAACTGCGATCCTCAGATCTCAGCCTCCTTAGTAGCTAGGATTACAGGCGTGAGCCACCAGCGCCCGGCTCTTAGCAAATTTTTGATAGTCTGACTCGCACCCACATTTCAAAGAGAGGAAAAAAATAGATTACTTCCTATTCCAGAGTTTTGAGTGATTGGTGTTTTAACAATCAAAAAATTGTCCTATGCCAGGTGCTGGTGGTTCATACCTATAATCCTACCTACTAAGGAGGCTGAGTTCTGATGATCCTGGTTCAAAGCCAGCCCTGGCAGGAAAGTCTGTGAGACTCTTATTTCCAATTAACCACCAGACAACTGGAAGTGGCCACTGTGGCTCAAGTGGTAGACTGATAACTTGAACTGAAGGGCTCAGGGACAGAGCCCAGGCCCAGAGTTCAAGACTCACAACTGACCCAAACTAACCAACCAAACAAACAAAAAAACAACTCAGGGACAGTGTCAGGACTGGCCATAAATAAATAAATGAATGAATGAATGAATGAAATCTCACAGACTTTCCTTCCCAGGTTGAGTTTGGACCACAATCCTCATATCTCAGTAGCTGAGTAGCTGCGATTACAAGTGTGAGCCATAAGTGCCTAACATAAGACAATTTGCAAATGTGTGCTGGTCCTTGGGCTTGAATTCAAGGCTTGAGCACTATCACTGAGCTTCTTTTGCTCAAGGCTAGCATTCTACCACTTGAGCCACAGTGCCACTCTGGCTTCTTGTGCTTATGTGGTACTGAGGAATCGAACCCAGGGCTTCATGCATACTAGGCAAGCACTCTACCACTAAGCCACATTCCCAGCTTGTGAGACTCTATCTCCAATTAGGCAACAAAAATCCAGAAGTGGAGGTGTGATTCAAGTGGTAGAGGGCCAGCTTGGGTAGAAAAGTGGGGACATTGCCCAAGCCCTGAGTTCAATCCACAGTACCAGTAGCGCCTCTCCCCTAAATTGTCTTACTGAAGAATTAAAGGATTTTATTATCAATTGTCACAATTGAGTAGGAGTGATCTCACCAGAGAGCCCATCTTTCTCTACTCTTTCTGACGGTACATTTAGGGGATTGTTTCTCTGAGTGCCCTTCTAACTAACTCCCCAAGTATGTAAGCAGTACTGTTTCTGTATTCAGTGGATAACCACAACTAAAGTTCTAGGAAGAAACTGGTGCTTAGTCTGTTTTCCATTGTTAAAACAGAATATACCAAACTGGGTAATTTATGAAGAACAGAGGTTTATGTTGGGTAATTTATAAAGCACATAGTGTTTTGTTATAGCTGTGCATATAAACAGAGACAAGGTGGTGGGCTACATTTGGCTCTACAATTATAATTTGTTAATCTTTGTGACCAGAAACCGGAGAACTTTGCAGGTTTCCTTGACCCTTTTACCTCCTATATCGAACTAACAGATGAGTCAGCGTACCTCTCCTAAATATTCCTGAAACCTGCCCTCCATTGCCATTTTTAAGTCTATTGAAAAAAAAAAATGTGATTGTAAGTTATAGAAGATACAAGACAATGGGGAAAACAGCCAATGTTCCCAGAAAATTGCACATATATTAAGGGATTGGAGAAAAAAATATGCTTACTGAATTTCATCAAATTTAAGATTCTATTGATTAGAAGATGAGCATTATTTTATGCATACCACTAAGAAAGAAAAATGCAGCCAAGACTATAATCAAAGCTTTCTTATCACTTAGAATTATTTTATAATTCTTGAAAGAACTATTTTAGACATAGAAAAACATTGATTTTTGTTGGTAGTCTATGCATAATATATAAATTGGTTAACATATTGCTAAAACTTCAGAGTCTAGTTCATACATCGTTTTTCTTCTTGTTATGGAAATCTATCTTTCAGTGCTCTAGCTAGGGAAATGTTAATGCAGTCTTTCCTTCCTCCTTCTTTCCCTTCATATCTTTTTCTCATATCTTTCATATCTTTTTCTTCCTTTCTTCCCCTCTCCCACTTTTCCTCCCTCCTTCCTTCCTTTTTCCTTCTTTCCTTCCTCTTGCCCTCCCTCCTGCCTTCCTTCTTTTCTTCCTTCGTTCTTTCTTTTCTTCCTTTGTTTCTTTTGAGACATGGTTACATATGTAGCCCAGGCTGGCCTCAGCCTCTCCAGTGCATAATGAACACTTCTTAAGAATGTTCCATGCCTATAATCCTAGCTACTCAGGAGGTTGAGATCTGAGGATCACACTTCAAAGCCAGCCTGGGCAGAAAAGTCTGTGAGGCTCTTATCTCCAATTAACCACCAGAAAACCAGAAGTGGCTCAAGTGGTAGAGCACTAGCCTTGAGCTAAAGAGCACAGGGACAGCACCCAACCCCAGAGTTCAAGCCCATGACAAAAAACAAAAAACAACAACAACAAAAAAACCAAAACCAAAACCAAAACTCCATAGTTATTTTCTAGAACCTTCCCTATCCTATCCATAACAGCCATCAAATTTTGGTGCTCTTGTTTTGTGCTATCTCTGGTCTTACTGCAAAGTGTCAACAGGACATTTGCCCAGGATTCAGAGTCTTTCCACAAAAAATCTTTCACTGGCTTATGGCTAGTAAACAATGGGAATTTATGGGGCTGGGAAGGTGGCTCAGTGGTAGAGTGCTTGTCTCGCATGCATGAGGCCCTGGGTTCAATTACTCAGCACCACATAAACAGAAAAGGCTGGAAGTGGAGCTGTGGCTCAAGTGGTAGGGCTCTAGCCTTGAGCTGAAGTGCTGAGGGACAGCACCCAGGCCTAAAGTTCAAGCCCCATGACTGACAAAACAACAACAAAACAAAACAACAAAAGAAACCAATGGGAATTTAGGATATAGCTCAGCAATAGAATACTTGCTAGCATGTGCAGACCCTGGGTTCGATTCTTAGCACTAGAAAAAAAAAAGCCAAGTGTATTGGGAATTAGCTAAGATACCCATGCTGACAATGATGATGATATCTAAAACTTTGCCTGGTAGACACTGATGATAAAGAACTGTCATTTTTTTTAAAGGTTCATATAACTGTAAAAGCTGGGCACTGTTATCTCATGCCTATAATCTTAGTTACTCAGGAGGCTGAGAGCTGGGGATCAAGTTTTGAAGTGAGCCTTGGCAGACAAATCTAAGAGTTCAAGCCCTTGTACTGGTAAAATGTTGGTGAGACTGTTAGCGCCAATAAACTACAAAAACAAAAACAAAAAATAGGGCAGAAGTGGAACTGTGGCTCAAGTGGTCAAGTTGAGAAAAAATAAAAAAGCTCAGGGGTAGTGCTAGGCCCTGAGTTCAAGCCCCAGGATGGCAGCAATGGAGGTGGGGAAGAAGGTGAAGGAGAGGGAGGAGAAGGAGAAAGAGGAGAGAGAAGAGAGGAGAGAAGAGAGAGAGAGAGGGGAGAAAGGAGAGAAAGAAGAGAGAGGACAAAAAGAAAGAAGAAAAGAAGGAAGAAAGAGCAGAGCTTGTGAGTCCTGGGAGTGGACAGGATGTGTGGACATCATCAGCGAGCTGGGGCTTGTGCAGCTCTCTACAGATATGTATTTCACCAGCACGTCACATCACTACAATATTAGGTTGCCTTACCAGCACCTTTTCTGGTAAATAAAAGAAAAAAGAAATCCTGTGTCTGTCTGTCCTGGGGCTTGAACTCAGGGCCTGGAAGCTGTCCCTGAGCTTCTTTTTGCTCAAGGCTAAGCACTCTACCACTTGCGCCATAGCATCACTTCCGGCCTTTTCTGAGTAGTTTATTAGAGATGATAGTCGCATGGACTTTCCTGCCTGGCTGGCTTTGAACTGCAATATTCAGATCTCAGCCTCCTGAGTAGCTAGGATTATAGGCATGAGCCACCAGCACCTGGGAAAAATTTATTTTTCTTCCCTTGACTCCCCTCATGCCTCTGAACAATCCTTGTTCTCCTTCTGATTTGGCTTGAAAAGACACAGCCATGATGACGGAATGAGAAAAGTCTTAGCCCAGATTCTTCCACTCCAGACATTATTAGCCCATCACCTCAAATTAGGGAAGTCTGTGGGATGCATGTTTTAAAAGGAAAGTGCTCAGTCTCATGGGAAAGCCCTCAGGCCCTTGTGGTTGGGGCAGTCTGCTAGATATGCCCTAAAAGGGCTCTGCAGAAACTCGGACTGGCTCTACTTTGGCTTCAGTTTGCTTTGTCCCCTCTAGAACTCCTGTGGACCGTGGATGGTAATCATGGGAGAGTTGGGAGTTAAGATCTTGAACTCAGGCCCTGGGCCCTGTCACTGAGCTTTTGTGCTCAAGACTAGGGCTCTACCACTTTGAGCCACAACACCACTTCCTGTTTTCCGGTGGTTAATTGGAGCTAAGAATCTCAAGGACTTTCCTGCTGGGGCTGGTTTTGAACTGGATCTTCTGATCTCAGCCTCTTGAATTCTTAGGATTACAGGTGTGAGCCACCAGCACACAGCAGATGAGCTCTTTTCTTGCAAAAATAAGTTCTCCTCTTCCAGGATGTGATTAGTTAGGAGGGCACAGATTGCTGTGTGCTTTATCTCTTCTGCATGATGACCTTCACCAGACACCTGCAGAAATCTCTGTTCTTCATAAATTACCCAACATAAACCTTTGGTGGATTTGGTGTCTGGTGAAGACTTGTTTCCTGGTTCCGGAATGATGTCTTCCCACTGAGTCCTCTTAGCATGGAAGGGATGTAGGAGGAGTATGTTTTCCCAGGGGCACCATTGTAAACCCTCAGGGCCTGTTCAGGGCTCAGGGTCCCACGTATTCATATCCTCACCTCCATTGCATACTTGCTTTTGTGAACAATGCTTTCCTAGAATGCTGACAGGTGAATTCATTTAGGTATTGTCCAACACTGTCTCTATAGAAGAACTGCACATCGGAGCCATTGGGGTCATGGGACCCAGACAGTCCAAGAACCTAAAATATTAATATTCCTTTACCTGGTTTGCTAATACTGGACTAGGAGAATGGAACAGTGGTGTTCCTGGTAAGAATATGAGAAGAACAGATTTGTAGGAAAAGATGATGGTTGTGAATCTATAGATGAGTCATCTGAGCAATAGCTTGCTGAATGAGAAATATCCAATTTGGTAAAACAAAGAATGGAGCAAGTCTAATGGTTGGGCAGAGAGTGTTAACATAGATTGTTGACCCTGGTTCTGAACTAGTACCTTATACAGGACAGAGACAAGCTCACATTGCAAAGGTCTTGTTCTCAGCACAATGGGAGCTCTTCCGAACTTCCGCATTTCTCCCCCCCCCCCAGCATGGAAGCCGGAAGTGAGGCAGATGCATGCAGATGTGAGAACTGGGGCTTGTTCCCAGCAGCTGTTTAGGGTGTTTCTGTGCTCTCTAATTAAACAGTATCTTGATACATGCAAATCATATCTGAGAGTTGGCTTCCGGTGGACTTGATCCTGTAAGAATGAAAGCAGGAAATGTATTTTTAGGCTTGACATGGAGCCTGAAAGAAGAAAAGCTAAACAAAAAAAGGAGAGAAAAAGTGAGCAAACCCGACTTGAAGAAGCAAGATGCTCCATTTTAAGGACTCTTTTGCCTTCCGGTGCCCCCCAGTGAGAATATAAGGGTGAATTTTATGCATAACAAAAGGCCAGTCATTTCTGGGCTCCGGAAGGATTCGAGAGTTGTCTGATGACATCAGCCTCTCTCCTTCCTGCCGACCTCAGCCTTATTATGACAGAAAATGGCAAGTGTGGAGGAAGAGCAGACAGATGGGGGGGATGGGACGGAAGGCCCTCAGAAATGCCCTGGAATTTCAGTCTCAGTTTGCAATGTCCACAGAGGAGAGACCAGTTGGAAAACCGAAAGAAACTGGTCATTGGAAATTCATTAGGCAACTTGAATGAGTTCTGATCAAACAGAATTACCTGCATTTCGGGGTGGGGGTGGGGGGGAGGATATCAAAGAATGCCAGGAAGGAAGAAAACAGAGAGGAGGTAAAGAGGTCAATGTTAGCCCTCTCTTGAGAAAGACTTGCTAGGATTTTAAAAACCTGCTTGAGCTTTTGACTTTTGTGACTGTCTCTGAAATGGGCAATCTGTTCGCGGTGGGATGTGGAATTCTAAACTGAGTTCATCCTTGGTAAGGGACTCCAAGCCCACAGCGAAGCAGAGCCCTGTGTTGCTGGTTGCGGTCGGAAAGATTCTAGAACTTTCTGCAATTTGGAGACAAGGGAGGAGGTGCTTGTGATGGGCTAGCAATCCTGAGTGCCAGGGCTGTAGGAGAACAGGGGTGGCTAAACGGCTGTGAACTGCAGCAACAGGCCATTTATTTCGCTCTCCAGGTCTCAAAGACACTTGCAAATATTTGAAATGAGACAGAGATAGGAAGAAAATGAAGCACTTACACTACAGGTCTTCACTGGACTCACAAACAGCTGTGATCACCTCTTCAAGGTGACCTTTGGACCTGGCTTTATGGAAGTAGAGAGAAATTCCCCGGCGCCTGGCAGCCCTCATTCCTGTGTATGCATGGCATGTTGGTGGGCAATTACTGAGTGAGAGGAAAGGATTGCATTATTAATATATGAATTATTAATTATTATAATTGCATTTGTCATTTATTGAGCAGAGCCATGCAGTAGAAGCTGAGCAGACCTTAAGAGTCCCTGCCCAGTGGGGGGTGACTGAGGTAATTACATTTGAAATATCTGCAATCACAGTCACGCATGATATAACTTGTGGCATATACTAAGGGCACAGGGCAACTCTACTTCATATGATTTAAAATCTTTCTTATGTAAAGATGGGGGATGAGCTGGATACCAGTGGCTCACGCCTTTAATCCTAACTACTCAGAGGCTGAGATCCCAGGATTGCCATTCAGTCCCAGCAGGAAAGTCCTTGAGACTCTTTTTGGGGGGTGTAAGGGCAGTCATGGGGCTTGAACTCTGGGCCTGGTCACTGTTCCTGAACTCTTCAGCTCAAGGCTAGTGCTCTACCACTTGAGCTACAGCCCCACTTCTGGTTTTCTGGTGGTTATTTGGAGATGAGTCATAGACTTTTCTGCCCGGGCTGGCTTTGAACTGTGATCCTCAGATCTCAGCCTCCTGAGTAGCTAGGATTACAGATGTGAGCCACCAGGGCTGGGCCATGAGACTCCCCAAAAACCATCAGAAAAGCAGAAGTGACTTCTATGGCTCAAGTGGTAGAGCGCTAGCCTTGAGCTGAAGAGCTGAGGGACAGCGCCCAGGCCCAGAGATCAAGCCTCAAGATGGACCAAAAAAAAAAAAAAAAAAGGGATGGGAGATGAAATGTGTGTGTCTTTGTGTGTGTGTGGTGGGGAGGGGGAGGGAGGGGTTGGTACTAGGACTTGAACTCAGGGCCTTGTGTTCTCAATTGATTTGTCGGCTCAAAGCTGATGTTCTACCACTTGAGCTATACATCCATGCCTCTTGCTGGTTAATTGGCGATAAGAATCTTGCAGACTTTCCCGCCTAGACTAGACTCAAAGATCCAAAGATCTCACATTCCTGAGTAGCAAGGGTTGTAGGTATGAGCCACAGGCACTCACTATTTGTGAAGAGGAAATATGCCACATCAGACTATTTTAATTAGTATTTATTATAGCTTCTTACTAGTGATTAAAAAATAAAAAACAACAGATGAGAAAATACTTCCAGGGCCAAAGCATATAAAGTCTGTGGATTTTTTTTTTGGGGGGGTTTGAACTCAGGTTTGTCCCTCTATCCCCAGACCGTTTTGCTTTACCATTTTTTTTTCTTTTTGTCGGTCATAGGGCTTGAACTCTGGGCCTGGGTGCTGTCCCTCAGCTCTTCAGCTCAAGGCAAAGGCTTTACCACTTGAGCCACAGCACCACTTCTGGTTTTCTGGTGGTTTATTGGAGATAAGAGTCTCACAGGCTTTCCTGCCTAGGCTGGCTTTGAGCCGCCATCCTCATATCTCAGCCTCCTGAGTAGCTAGGATTATAGGCATGAGCCACTGGTGCTTGGTGCTTTACTATTTTTCTGATAGAATCTCATTATTTGTTGTTGTTGTTGTTGTTGGTTGTGGGGCTTGAATTCAGAGTCTGAGAACTGTCCCTGGGCTTTTTTGCTCAAGCTTAGCACTCTACCACTTTGAGCACAACTGTACATGCAGTTTTCCGATGGTTAATTGGAGATAAGAATCTCAGACTTTCTTGCCAGGGCTGGCTTTGAACTGCAATCCTCACATCTCAGCCTCTTGAGTAGCTACGATTACAGATGTGAGCTACCAGAGCCTGACAGTATCTCAGGGTTTGTTTTTTTTTTTTCCCCACACCAGCTTTGACTTTGATCCTCCTACCTCTGCCTCCCAAGTTACTGAGATTACAGACGTGTGTTACCACATCCAGCTTGAAATCCTCCTCTTCCTCCTTCTTTTGCTGGTCCTGGAGCTTGAACTCAGTACTGGTCACTGTCCCACAGCTCTTCAGCTCAAGGTTAGCGCTCTACTACTTGAGCCACAGCGCCACTTCTGGCTTTTTATTTTCTTTTTGGTTATGTGGTGCTGAGGAATCGAACCCAGGGCCTCAGGCATGCAAGGCAAGCACTCTACCACTGAGCCACCTTCCCAGCCCTACTTCTGGTTTTTTCTGAGTAGTTTATTGGTGATAAGAGTCTCATGGACTTTCATGCCCTTGCAGGCTTTGAACCATGATCCTCGGACTCAGCCTCCTGCATAGTAGCTAGGATTACAGGCACCTTCTTTATCTTCATTTATTTTTCCCTCAGTGAATACAGAGGGACAGAAGGAATCCATACAAGGATAGAGGTAAAAATTGTACTGTGTTGGAACATCACTTGTGAGCTCACCTGGCATGAGCATCCTATTTGTGTGACATGATAACGTGTTTTAGTAGTCAACATTGTTAGGAAAATGGAGGAGAACAGAAAAGGAATAGGCTGGACTCATTGCCCAAGGGACCAGATTTTGGAGTGGGTTTCTATAGGTCTTAACAAAGAAGCAGAAAATTAAAAAAAAGGGCTGTGAGCTCCTGGGAACTAAGGTCAGTGTCCTTGGCCAGGCCCAGAGTAGAATGCTCTACATGGCGTGAGGGGTATGGTCTCTTGGGGGACAAGGGTGTGTCCTTGGCTAGGCCTATTGGAATAACCTATCTGCAGACAGGCATGTGGTCAAACCTGTTCGTGTGCACCTGGTGTCTTGCTTGACCTGGGGGAATAAGGCAGGAATCAACTCTTCATATTCCATCTTTAGATACATCAAAAGATTGCGCGAAGAGGGGAGAGGCAAGTCCTTCAAACATGAATTGTAATATGAAGAATCCTAGAATGTTAAGCCTGGAAGTGATTTCAGAAAGCGCTTGGCCCACTTTCTCATTTTGCAGATTTAGAAACTGAGGCTTCAGACGCTGTACAGTTTGCTTGAGATAATACATTTAAAGCGGAGCTGGGGCATGTCAATCTGCTAGTCAGGGCCCCTACACCTAAACTCTGTTTACCCTCTTTGGATTAAGGAGATGGTAGAGAACCAGACTCTGGAATTTAAGAGGAATAAAACCAACTTGCAGGCATGCAAATCAACTGTGAAGGTTTGCTATACAGATGCTTTTTTTCTACCCCATTCATTCTGTTCAGTGGAAAAAGACCATTGAATCAAGAACATAGCTCATTACCAAGATTTTCCACCAGAGGGAGATAGCTTGGCATTTGTTCTCAAGGGCCCTATCTTCCTATCTTGTCAGTCTGGGGAAGGGTTTATGAGGTTTGAAAGTCACAGCCAGGCACTGGTAGCTCATGCCTGTAATCCAAGCTATTCAGGAGGCTGAGATCTGAGGATAGAGGTTCAAAGACAGCCCGGGCAGGAAAGTCCATGAGACTCTTATCTCCAATAAGCCACTAGAAAACCGGAAGTGGCGCTGTGGCTCAAGCAGTAGAGTGCTCGCCTTGAGCTGAAGAGCGCAGGGACAGCGCCCAGGCCTAGAGTTCAAGCCCCATGACTGATCAAAAAAAAAAAAAGAAAGAAAGTCATGGTTCTCTCCAATCTAATTGCTCCATCCAGATGAGCACACAGCCATTGTTTTGGGAGTATAGTTGGAGGCCCTGGCCTATAGGGCTTCATGATGTGACTAGATCGAGACTGTCATTTGGTCATCATTCCCTAGGGCTCAGGGAAGCTCACGGAACCCATCCAGTGTTGGCTGAAGCCCTGAAACATCATTTGGCATCACTTGTGCAGCTTTGTAAGCTAAACCCTCACAGGATGCATTTATCTTTCTGTCCAGGTGTGGGCGAGTCTCACATCTGTCTACTTCACCTCTTTGCCTTCCTGCTAAGGAGGCTAGGAGTCCCTTGGCAGCATGGACCAAGGTCTGCAAAACAATGATCTCCAGCCTCTTTAGAAATTTTTAGTGATGCAGACATTATGTATTCCCATTAGTTGTAATAAGCACTCCACTGGGACCGACGGACCTGGGTAAAACATTTACTTACTTTCTCTCCCAAGAAGGGTGGAGTGGGGCATTTTAATTAAACACACACAACCACTGGCAAATAAGATATTTGTTTACAACAAAAGTCATCATATGGAGATATTACCAATAGGAGGCATTCCTGATGAATTGTCCCTGCATTTCTGAGAACACACATATCTTTCTAGATTCTTCTTCAGAATTTCAGGTAAAGAACATTTGCAGAATCTCTCTATCAAACGACTCATGCAACCTGGAAACATTTAATGTTGGAGGCTCAGATCTATATCCAAGCCCTCCATTTGTTTTTCCTGACTGGACTTTAAAAATCCTACTTTGCCAAATACCAGACACAGGTCCCATTTTGAAGATCTGCTGCTGAGCCTGTCTGGTGACCAGTGCCAGCAATGACATCCCTCACATGGTTGCATAGATGACCATGCTTGCTCCCATCTACTCTGTAAAGACTTTGGTATTCAGAACACATATACATTTTATTGAATTTCCCTCTATTATGGCTTTTCCACTGAGGGATTAAGAGGCTAATTCAGAGCCATATGATTACAGGAAGAAGTGTGAGGAAAGCAACAGGGATACTATTCTAGAAGGTCTACTGGGCCCAAACAATGAATCCATATGTTTCCATTTCCCTAATAGGCAGAGAAAATAAAAAACAAAGAGGCCCAGAGACACACACCTGCAATAAGCAGCCGAGCAGAAGTAACCTATAAACACATGAAAAGCAGCTCTCAAACAATTCCATCTGCATTTTATTGAAAGGAACCTTTGAAAAAGAGAGAGGGAGAAGGTACAATTTACAAGAACCATGGTATAAATCCTGCCACAGTGCCAATTGCTAAAAGCATTGGAGCCTGGGAAGGAGGGAGAAATCCATTCATTCATCGTCCTTAGAAAATAGGCATCCAGGCCAGCCGCATACCTCATGCCTCCCGTGGGATTTACACCTCTGACTGACTGATTGCATGAATCACCTTGGATTGATTGCTTCTATATCGAGTGTTCCTTTATAGCGTATATGCTTTCTCACTACGACTCAGCTCAATTCCATTCTGCCAGCCTCTTTGGGACACTTTGCATGAGAGATGTGGGAGAAGGCAATGTTGTGTTTGTTGCTTTCTCTAGTGCATTGCAGGACTGATTTACGCTTAAGCTAGGTACCCAGGGAAATTCTATCATTCCCGTCTCAACTGAATCTCAAGTCAAGCACTGCCCTCTACCATTTCCACGAAGGATCCTACATAATTCTCTTTCCATGTTTTTATTACCCTCTTCAGTATTCCCAACGGACACACGTAGGCCTTTTCCTTTCCTCTCCTTTCCTTTTGCCTTTTTGTCCTGCAATGGGAAAATATTAGTTCATTGAATGTTCTCTCTCAGCAAGGCTGGGATGGATGGGGTATTTAAGGTCACTGAGTTTCAGTTTTTTTCTCTCTCTCTGAATGTCCTTTGCTCAGCTCTTCCTGAGACACTGGATTTCTTTCCAGGGCTGTGCAGCTTTTTAAGGGGTTTTTGCTCACTCTTGGAGTCGTTTTTGTATGTTGTAGTCCTTATTCTCTGGGAATGTGCTTAGACCACCGACGATCTTTTTGAAAAAGACTTCAGATCCTCTGAACTGACCACAGTGAAGATGGGAGAGAAACAAAGGTTTGAGAGTACTCTAGCATCAGTCCTATCAAACACTATGGAGCAAACACACCAGTAGCACAGCCAGCTGTGCTCCCTGGAGAGTGTTAATGCTGGTGACAGGCACTAGGTGGCGCTCCAGGCCTGTGCACTGGAGGGAGGAGAAAAGGCCTTCACCAGCAGGCTTTGGAAAGGGCTTAGTGTCCAGGAAAACATCTAGTCCTGGCCACCACCAACCCTGGAAGCCCCCACACAGGGTACATGGAGTCTGAGTGTCTCACTGGGTACTTTTTCCCCGCCCTCTCAGACTTTTGCTTTTGTGGCCTATTAAGGAGATAGGGTGGGAAGGTGCTGTGGCACAAGTGGTACAGTACTCGCCTTGAGCTGAAAAGCTCAGGGAGTACACTCAGGCCCAGAGTTCAAGCCCCACAACTGACAAAAAAAGAGAAGGGGTATATGCGACATCATACATATATGTACATATATATGTATGTATGTGTGTATATGTATATATATGTATATGTGATACACATGTATATATGTGTATATATAAAATGTATTTTAAAAAGCAAATGTTGGTTTTGCCTTCAGCCCTTCAGAATGCTTCAGAAGATCAACATGAAAGTGTTGCACACTTCCCCACTCCCAATTTTTGATCTCTGTGATTTCCTTCTCTAATCCCTCGCTCTTGTGTTTCACTCACAAACGGAGCCTTTGGTGAATTCAAACCCTGAAAGACTGGATGACTTGCTAGATGGCATTTAGATAGCCAGGCGTATAGAACTAGGTTTGAGTTTTGCTTTATGACATTTTAATTCCTTCAGTGAGATCACAATGAAATAGAGGAATGAGCCTACAATGACCAGGAGAGTGTCATGGGGGAGGGGTGATCCCTGAGCCTTGTATTCAAGAAGCAGTGTTGCAGAATGGCTCAGGGAGTCTGGAATAAATCAGCCTTGGGCACTTGCCCGGCTCTGCCCCTTGCTATGACATTGGACAGAGTTCTTTTGCCTCTCTACACTTTTGATTTTGCCTCTGAGAAGTAGAAGTTTTCAAAGGTCTGACCTGGGAACCACCCTGAGCCTTCTCTACTCCCAGAGAACTGGGGGTTTCTCTCCAGCTGTGTCTCTTCTCACCTCCCAGCGCACCCTGTAAGTGGGGCACCCTCTCCTACCTGCTCACCCTGCCTCCAGCCTCCTCCATGCTGTGATTTAAGTCGAGTTCCTGCCACCTGCCGGTGGCTCACGCCTGTAATCCTAGCTACTCAGGAGGCTGAGATCTGAGGATCGAGGTTCAAAGCCAACCTGGGCAGGAAAAGTCCATGAGACTCTTATCTCCAATAAACCACTAGAAAACCAGAAGTGATGCTGTAGCTCAAGTGGTAGAGTGCTCGTCTTGAGCTGAAGAGCTGAGGAACAGCGCCCAGGCCCAGAGTTCAAGCCCCACGACTGACCATAGCTGTCCTGTTTCGACGCACGGACACCGAGAGTCCTCGCTGGTGACCCAGTGAATGCGACTTCTTCAGGATGATGGAGTCGTGGCCTGTGGGCCTCGGGCCGCCATCACGTTCCATTAGCGCCGTTTGGAGTTGATCTTCTGGCCACAGGTCCCAAGTGACGCGGAATCATCTACAGCTCACGACTTTCCTTTATGCTCAGGTTCATTTAATCATAGCCAGGGGTCCCCTAGTTCATCAGGATCAATACCGTGACAGGATGCAATCCATCAGCCGGGGGGCCTGCCGAAGGCTGGGCTCAGGCTGCTCAGGGTCACCCTGACGCACCTGCGGAGGCCCGTGTGTCCTCGCGGGATGCCCCCGTGCCAGGGCCATGGGGGCTGGGGCTGCTTCACGCGCACACCTGCCAGGAGACGTGTCTCCTCCAAGCCGAATCACAGAGGTGAGGCTGGAAGGTGCAGGGCTCCCAGGCGACCTTGTCCTCCCTCCCCCTTCCCAGAGTTCCCTCGAGGGTCTTTTCTCATCTTGCTGTGGGGCTCCTGTGATGGAGTTTGGGCCACTTTTCTTGGGGGAACAATTTCACCCGCAGACACAGAGGATGGTTTCAGAAAATGCGCCGACTGCTATGATCGATGGTGCGAAGATGATGCACACAGCGCAGGGCGCCCAGCTTGGAAGCTTGGCTGGTCAGAAACACAAAGGACCTCCACTTTCTCCTTTTAGTGTTTATCTTTCCTTTGAGAAGTTCAACACATCGAATTGCTCAAACAGTTGCTGGTTCATCCCTAAATGCTCTAACCCTTGAGGATCTGCTTTGACTTGCCTCTAAATTTAGGGTCTTCTGCAATCCCTACACATTTCTTCTTTTTCCTCTTTTCTTTTTGTGCAGGTCCTGGGGATTGAACTCAGGGTCTTGTGTTCTTGTTCCCCCCCAAAAAAACCATTTTATTTGCCCCAGGAAATAAGAAATAGGTTTGGAAATATGGCAAACAGTTTTTTTTTGTTTCCTTCCATTTATTTTTTATGTTTTTCATTGTAAAAATACTGCACAGAGGTGTTACAGTTACATGAGTAAGGTAATGAGTACATTTCCTATCCAGCATTACCTCTTCCTTTGTTTTTCCCCTACAATCCCTTCCCTCCCCAACTCCTCCCCCCCCCAGTTGTAAAGTTCATTTTCTACATAGTATCTTGTACATCTCATTGTTACAATGAGTCAACCTGTATCCTTGTTTCAGCATTTTGTTATTTCGCTTCCCCTCCCCATATTAGAAAAATGTAAATATAAGATGCAGCACTGGGGCTGGGAAGGTAGCTCAGTGGTACAGTGCTTGCCTTGCATGCATGAGGCCCTGGGTTTGATTCCTCAGCACCACATAAGCAGAAAAAGCCGGAAGTGGCGCTGTGGCTCAAGTCGTAGAGTGCTAGCCTGGAGCTGAAGAGCTGAGGGACAGCACCCAGGCCCTGAGTTCAGGCCACATGACCAGCAAAAAAAAAAAGATGCAGAGCACTGACATAAAATACAGTGTCTAGTTCATTTTCAATATAGTTTCTAGTGGGTTTCACTGTTGAATTGGTTCACCTTTTGTCCCACCATTTCTGTGGGAAGGGGAAGTGTGAAAATGATTTTAATTTGACATTTCAGTTTTCAGATGATCAGTGTTGGGAGTCATTTCTTCCTGGGCCTCTTGTGCTTCTTCACAGCTCGTGGGCAGAGATTGATTTGCATTTCTTTTATGGCTACAGAAGTTGAGCATTTCTTCATGTGTCTATTGGCCATTCTTCTTTCCTCTTCAGAGAAGTTTCTCTTTAAGTCTTTAGCCCACTTATTTATTGCACAGGTGTTTCTTTGAGGATTTGTTGTTGAGGGATCTAGTTTTTTGAGTTCTAAGTATATTTGAGATTTTAGTATATTTTTGTCACTCATGGGGCTTGAACTCAGGGCCTGGGTGCTGTCCCTAAGCTTTTTCACTCAAGACTAGCGTTCTACCACTCTGAGCCACAGCACCACTTCTGGTTTTCTGGTGTTGAATTCGATATGAGTCTCACAGACTTGTCTGGGCTGGCTTTGAACTGCAATCCTCAGATCTCAGCCTCTTGAATACATAGGATTACAGGTATGAGCCACCAGCACCTGGCATGTTTATTGAATAATTTTTAAAAATTGTATTTATAAAGGTGATGTACAGTGGTTACAGTTACATAACTCAGGTAAAGAGTACATTTTTTTGTCAGTGTCACCTCTTCATTCTCTCCCCGTTTTTCCCTCCTGTCCCTCCCCACAAGTTGTATAATTCTATTTCAACATAGTATCTAGTGAGTACCATTGCTGTATCCTTTGTCACTCCATTTCTGTGTCTGCCTTTACATTCCCAAAGACAGATAAACAAACAAGACAAAAAGAAAAGAAAACAAAAACAGCAAAAAAGTGAAAAGAAACCTCTTGGTTCCATTTCCTGGAGATCTTGTGTTCTTGATTGGCCTTTTCTCTCAAGTCTGGTGCTCTATCACTTGAGCCACATCTTCACTTCTGGTTTTGTTTTTTTTTTTTCAGTGCTGGTTCATTGGCTATAAGAGTTTCACAGACTTTTGGGCCTGAGCTGGTTTTGAACCAGGATCCTTAGATCCTAGTCTCCTGAGTGGCTAGGATTACAGGTCTGAGCCACCAGTGCTCAGCTCTCCCCCACTTCTTAAAGGGCTCTGCCAGCCTTTTACAGGGGTCATTATGAATCTAGCAGAAACAAAGCTGTGTGTGTTCTTTTTAAACTGTAGTCCAATGCATTGTTGATTAATTTAGACTGGCCTGGGTCAGAATCACAGGACTCTTCCTATGTACTAATGGTGTGATCTTTTTTTTTCTTTTTTTTCCTCAGTGCTTTTCAGCTTTTACTTTTTCTCCTATTTCTTTTTTTTTCTTTATTGTGAAAATACCGTACAGAGGGGTTACAATTACATGGGCAAGGTGATGAGTACATTTCTTATCAAGCATTATTCCCTCCACCTTTGTTTCCCCTTCCCATCCCTTCCCATCTCCCCCCTCCCACCCCCCATCTCCCCCC
>NW_012267217.1:42125941-42217990 GCF_000151885.1 Dipodomys ordii | reverse complement strand
CTCCTGCCCCCCCATATCCCCCTGCCATGGTGTGATCTTGAGGTACTTGTTTATCTTCTTGAACAATAAAATTATTAAAAAATTTAAGTGTCAGTGCTGAGGATTGAACTCAAGGACTGGGCAATGTTCCTTAGCTTTCTTATTCAAGACTGGTGTTTTACCACTTGAGCAGAGATCCACGGGCTGGTTTTCAACCTTGTTCCTCAGATCTCAGCCTCCCAAGTAGCTAGGGCTCCAGGCATGAGCCACTGGTGCAGGGCAAAGGTTCTTCATTTGTGAGATGAAGTTCATATTGATTCCTTGGTAGTTGAGGATGTTCAATTGTATTGTGATATTGTAGGTGATGAGTGGTGGGCATCTTGCAGGAGCCTTTCCCTTAGTATTTACTTTGTGATATTAAATGGTCCCAGTAAGGAGAGTCGGAGAGCTTACTGTTGGGGATGGGGACTGATGCTATTTATGGGATAGACACTCAAGAAGAGTCAAGTTCTAGTTTGGCTCCCTCCTTCCCTTGCAATCTCAGCAAGTGCCTTCAGCTCCCCCAGCCAGCTTCCCTTTCCTGAAGATGGCTGTACAGAGATTCCAGACTGTGTCATGTTCCCAAAGCATTTGCTAGCTGGTTTAGCAGTAGGGCCTCGTGAGTGGGGGCACTGGGGTGGCATGAGGGGAACGGTGCCAGGAAGGAGTTTAGCCTTTCCTAAACTAGGGGCTTGGAGGCTTGGTTGAAGTAAATTGTGCCTGTGGCAGATTGAAGTCTTGGTGAAGATGCAATCACCTGGAACTAACTGATCTCCAGTAGTGAATTTGAGTCCAACCCAGGGCCGTTGGGGCATTTGTGGATGACACATCTAGATGTTATGATTTCATTGTGAGAACAGGCCAGCTCACAAATGTTTCCTTAACACAATTTCAAAGATGCCATAATCAGATGTCCCTCAGTGCCCATGGCACGTTGGTTCTAGAGTATCTCTTGAATGCTTATATCTTTTATATCATATAATGTAGGATTTGCATAGAACACACACATACATGCACACATCCACACACACACATACATACTTTCTGGGGATTGGACACAAGGCCTTGTGCATGTAAACTCAACCACTAAGCTTTCTCCAGCCCTAGTGTGCTTATAATATCTAAGCCAATGTAAATACTATGCAGATAGTTGCCATACTGTAACATTTAGGGACTACAACATGATAAAAGTCTGCATATATTTAGTATAGACACAGATTTGTTTTCAATCTATTGTTGGATCTATAGTTGGATTGAAAATATTTTGATCTGTGAATGCAAGAACGCAAGGATGTAAGAATATAGAACCCCTGGATATCGAAGGCTGATTATGATTGTATTTCTTTCCAGAGAAACAAGGGTAAGCCTTGGCGAAGTGTGGAGGTGAATTGGTCTGGGTGATAGGAATGTCTCCTAATAAGTGAATCTTTGGCATTACCCAGCCCATTAAACAGCTCTACAATCACACTAGGAATTCCAAATTGGCCTCATAGACATAAAATGCATTTTCTTAAAGCTTTAACAAAATACTTGGCAGGGATAAGCTTGGTATTTCATAAATCCAGGACAGGCTTTTTGAAGAAAGTCAAACCAAGAGAGATCTGAATTTGAAAAATAAGTGAATTAGTACCAAGGAAGCCAGAACTTTGCAGATTTGAAGGGAACCACCACAGAGACTAGGAGGAGGAGGAGGATGACGACGACAATGACAACGACAACGTAGTAGTAGTTGGGGATAGTAATTAACATTGTGATTTTAGGCTCCACTTAGACCTTGGAGACCAGCTGTGGCCACTGAGGATTGCGAGTGGTTTCTAAATTTGTTCTTTAGCCATCCTTAGAACACAGTGGCAGACTTTTCATGCATGAAATCTATGGGTCCGTAAGTTTCTTTTATGTTGTATTATCTCTAGCTAACCTGTGTGGCTGTCATGTACTAAAACCGGATCCTTTGAATGACCTCAAATGATAATACTGACAGAGCCAGTCTCTCTGCCATCCTAGCTACAAACCACCAAGCTAGGCATTTGGCAGGGATGGCCCCATTTAAACCTCACAGCATACCTTGAGCGATGCTGTTGTAATCTCTATTTTTCAGGAAATGGCACTGAGAAGTTGAGTAATTTTTTTTTTTTGGGTCCGATCATGGGGCCTGAACTCTGGGCCTGGGCGCTGCCCCTCAGCTCTTCAGCTCAAGGCTAGCGCTCTACCACTCGAGCCACAGTGCCACTTCCGGCTTTTTTCCTTTTGCTTATGTGGTGCTGAGGAATCGAACCCAGGGCCTCAGGCATGCAAGGCAAGCGCTCTACCACTGGGCCACCTTCCCAGCCCCAAGTTGAGTAATTTTTAAAACGTGGTTGAGTGAGGTGTGCTTGTGGGAGGACACTCTGAGCCACTGTGTAAGGTTGTCACCCATGAAGTGTCTTCTGTGTTGGAGAAAACCAGTTTTGAGAAGATTAGGAAGGTGGTGAGCCTGGTCATTACCCTGGCCGGGTCATTCTGGCTGCTCCTTCCGGCTATTCTATAAGATTTTCATTATTCTCATTTGGATATGTCACAGTGCTCTTGACCTTGTTATTCAGTAGGCTGGGAAAGAGAGAGAAAAGAGCTAGAAAAAAGCAGAGAGAGAGCTAGAAAAGAGCTAGAAAAGAGCAGAGAGCAGAGAGCAGAGAGAGCTAGAAAAGAGAAGGGAGCTGGGAAAGAGAAGAGAAGGAAAAAGCTGAGAGCTAGAAAAGAGCAGAGAACGAGCTTTTTTATTTTTATTTATTTTTTCCTCTCAAGGATAGTGCTGTACCATTTGGGCCATAGCTCCACTTCCAGCTTTTGGGTGGATAATTGGAGATAAGAATTTCAGACTTTCTTGCCTAGGCTGGCTTTGAACTGTGATTCTCAGCTCTCAACCTCCTGAGTAGAAAGGATTATAGGCGTGAGCCACAGTTGCTCGGCTAGAGATTCTTTGTTCTATTTCTTTGCTTTTTCATTTGTTCATCTATTTCCATCTATTTTTATCAGTAGTATTGTTCCTTAGACTCTTTTCTCCTCTTAACTCCCTGACTTCTTCCATGGAATTCATGGTGGAATGAACTCAATTGTACACTCAGAAGGAACCTCAGGAGAGAGAGAGGTTGTCTTGCCTGTGGAGCTGTGTCCCTCAGCTGAGGGAAAGGGCACATTTCCTGAAGATGGCTGGGATTCTGGTCTCTGTGGTGGTTCTTTTCAAAGTTTTGGCTTCCTTAGTACAAATTCACTTAGTTTTAGAATTCAGATCTCTCTTGGTTTGACTTCAAAAAGCCTGTCCTGGCTGGGCATAGGTGTCTCACCCCTGTTATCCTAGCTCCTCAGGAGGCTGAGATCTGAGGATCGTGGTTCAAAGCCAGCCCAGGCAAAAAACTCTGTGAGACTCATATCTCCAATAAACCATTCAGAAAACCAGAAGTGGCACTGTGGCTCAAGTGGTAGAGCACTTGCCTTGAGCTGAAGAGCTGAGGGACAGCTCCCAAGCCCAGAGTTCAAGCCCCATGACCAAAAAAAAGAGAAGAAAAAAACAAAGCCTGTCCTGGATTAATGAAATACCCATGTTTATTCCTGCCAAGTATTTTTGTTAAAGCTTTAAGAAAATGCATTGTATGTCTATAAGGCCAATTTGGAATTCCTAGTGTGATTGTAGAGCTGTTTAATGGGCTAGATAATGCCAAAGATTCACTTATATTAGGAGACATTCCTATCACCCACAGCTGAAAAAAAATTGAAAAAAAATTTTTTTGGTCGGTTGTGGGCCTGAACTCTGGGCCTGGGCGCTGTCCCTCAGCTCTTCAGCTCAAGGTTAGCACTTGAGCCACAGTGCCACTTCGGCTTTTTCTGCTTATGTGGTGCTGAGGAATCAAACCCAGGGCCTCATGCATGCAAGGCAAACACTCTACCACTGAGCCACCTTCCCAACCCAAAATTGAAAGAATTGTAGAAAGGTTTAGTCATTAAACATTGCTGGTTGTTTTTCTTTTCTTGTATGTGTGTGTGTGTGTGTGTGTGTGTGTGTGTGTGTGTGCGTATGCGTGTGCGTGTGTGTGTGCGCGCGCCAGTGCTGGGACTTAAACATAGAGCCTTAAGCTGTTGCTTAGCTTTTTTGCTCAAGGCTGGCATCTACCACTTGAGCTATTCTTCCCACTTCTAGCCTTTTGCTGATTAATCAGAAAGAAGAGCCTAATGGACTTTTCTGTCTGGGCGTGGCTTCAAACCAAGAATTTCAGATCTTAGCCCTCCGTGTAGCTAGGATTACAGGTGTGAGCCACCAGTACCTGGCTGCTGGCTGTTTTTCCATCTTAGTATGAATGAGTCCTAGTATTTCCTCAGCTCCTATCTGAGGTTGCTGCTTCTAGAGGGAAAGTTCAGGAAGATTGGGGAGGTGGAGGATGTTAGCAACCAGACTGCCCCTAACCACATGTAAGACACAGTCACTGCTCTAGTTCATTGCCAGGAGTCTGTTCTTCGGTCCCTTCCTCACTAGTTCTGACTGTGTTGTGTCCTTATCAAATTTTTGCCACTTTGAGTTATTATTACAATGATAGAGTTTAAGCAAACATTACCTATATGGATATGGGAAAAGTGAATCATTCTTAATATTATAAAAGTAAAAGTTCAGACTGAGAGCATGAGTTTAGACTCCAATACCATAAAGAAGGAGGAAAAGAGAAGGAGAAGGAGAAAGAGAAGGGAAAGGAGAAAGAGAAGGAGAAGGAAAAGGAGGAGGAAGAGGAAGAAGGAGGAGGAAAAGGAAGAGGAGGAGGAGAAGGAAGAGAAGAAGAAGAAGAAGAAGAAGAAGAAGAAGAAGAAGAAGAAGAAGAAGGAAGAAGAAGAAGAGGAGGAAGAGGAGGAGGAAGAGGAGGAGGAGGAGGATGAAGAGGAGGAGGAGGAGGATGAAGAGGAGGAGGAGGAGGATGAAGAGGTGGAAGAGAAGTTGTTTAACATTTTGGAAATTTTTCTATTGATAAGCATGGGTGATATATTTATAAAATATATTAAAATTTTCTGGAAGGCTCTATATTCAGATTGCCTCATGAACATAGTTAAGCTTCTTCTCTATTGTAAAAAGCTAGAAGCAAAAAACTGTAGAAGATATATGATAGGTGTGGTTCATAAGATAGCACAGGCCCACCCCAGTGGATTAGACAAGACTTTACAAACAGTGACCAATGGTGCTGGGAAGGTGGCTCAGTGGTAGAGCGCTTGCCTTGAATGCATGAGGCCCTGGGTTTGATTCCTCAGCACCACATAAGCAGAAAAAGTTGGAAGTTGGGCTGTGGCTCAAGTGGTAGAGTGCTGGTCTACAGCTGAAGAGCTGGGGGACAGTGACCAGGCCCAGAGTTCAGACCCCACAACCGACAAAAACAAACAAACAAACACAAAACAAAACAAAACAGTGACCAAGGAGAAAACACCATGCTTCTGCTGTGTGGGCAGCCTTGCATGCAGGATTGAAATTAAATAAAGTGCTTCCCAAAATGTGGTGCCTGGCCAAAGGCCAGGGTGGCACTGACCTCACCTGGGTGCTGATCCCTGAATCTAGCCCATTGGACTCAATCAAAATCTGAGTTCCCCAAATGATCCATGTGTACATTAAAATTGGAGCCGAATGGTCTAATCTGTACAGACAATATTTAAAAACTTTTCTTTGCAGGCTCTGGTGGCTCACACCTGTAGTCCTAGCTACTCAGTAAGCTAAGATCTGAGGCCTGCAGTTTGAAGCCAGCCTGGACAGGAAAGTCCATGAGAATTTTATCTCCAGTTAACCACCAAAATACCAGATGTGGAGCTCAGGTGGCAGAACACTTGCCTTGAGCAAAAAAGCTCAGGGACAATGCCCAGGTCCTGAGTTCAAGCCCCAATACAAACTTAACTTTTTTTTGGTGGTGGGGGACTGGTTCTGGGGCTTGAGAATTGTCCCTGAACCTCTTTGTGCTTAAGGCTAGTAAGCTAGTGCTCTACCACAGTGCTACTTTCAGATTTTTCTGAGTGGTTTATTGGAGATAAGAGTCCCACAAACTTTTCTACCTGAGCTGGATTCGAACCAAGATCCTCAGATCTCAGCCTCTGAGTAAGTAGCTAGGATTATAGGTGTGAGCCACAGTTGGCCTGCCAAACTTATCTTTAAAAAAAATAAGAGTTTGCCGGCATTGGTGGCTCATGCCTGTAATCCTAGCTACTCAGGAGGCAGAGATCTGAGGATCTCAGTTCAAAGCCAGCCTGGGCAGGAAACTCTGTGAGACTCTTATCTCCAATAAACCACTCAGAAAACCAGAAGTGGCACTGTGGCTGAAGTGGTAGAGCAGTAGCCTTGAGCTGAAGAGCTGAGGGACAGCTCCCAGGCCCAGAGTTCAAGCCCCACAACCAACAACAACAACAACAAAAAAGAGTTTTAGGTCAACACTGAGTAGAAAGAACAGGAGAGTTCCCATATACTCCCACTCCGCCTACCCCCCCCCCAACCACTGTCAACTGTTGTATCGGAATAGCATACCATCACCACCGGTAATGAACCTCCATTTTTCAACCCCTTCTCCCCCAGTTTACGTTCTTTCTTGGTGTTCCTGCGTCCTGTTGGTAGACAAACAAGTTATGACAGGTATCTTCCATTAAATGTCATTTCACTGCTATCTATGCCACCATCCTCTCCTCTATGTATTATTTTGTAATGTTACAACTTTAACTTGCATTCTCAATCAGTAATCTGTTAGTGGGGTAAAGAGCTTGTGTTATGTGAATAGCCTCGAGCTCAGGAGGGAATAAAACAGAGAAGGAAACCAGTGAAGATATACTGTGGCTGTCAGAACAATGCTCACCTAAACACACCTACGTCCAAATCCCTGGGAACTATGTCAGTCTTGGGGACCTGACAATGTGGAATTAATTAAGGTCGCTCACCAACGGATTAGAATATAGGGTAAGTGTCTTAGATGATAGCATCTAGATGGATGAGGGTTAGTCAGCAAAGTCCTTACAGGTGATTAGAGGTAGGCTGAAGTTCTGGGAGAGATCATGGCTGGCTCTGGAGGGTGGGGCTTGGGTCAGGAACCGTGGGCAGCCTCTGGAAATAAGGGGGGGGGGAGAGGAAAAGGATTCTTTCTTATGACCTCAGAAAGGCCTGCTGATACCTATGTAGCCCAGTGAGGCCCAGCTCAGAACTGTAAGGTTATACATTGGTATTGTTTCACAGCATTGGGTGGGTGGGCTGTAATTCCCGAGGTAAAAGCAATGATCACACTTTTGTGAACTCATCACTTTGCTCCCTGACAAGGTCAGTTATTCACATGCACAGGTAAGTCTTCACCGCATTCCCAGGAAAATGGGGTGGTTTGATATCTTGAGCTTGAATGAAACACATGACTCTAGAAGTAATATGTCTCTGCTAATTTGGAAGGCATGTCAGACCCTACATGTCCCCAGATTCCCATTCATCTCATTGCTAGCCACTAAGCAAGCCTGCCAGAAGTTTCTGCTTGAAAGGATGCCAGATGAACAGACAAGGCATGCAGCAGATCCAGCCTTCCCCGCCATCGCCAGAAACACAGAAAAAAGGTGGATGATGTGGCCCTCTGCCCTCGAAATCAGAGCTCTGGAAAGGCAGGAGCATCGCGTCAGCCTCTTCGGGGCCATGTTCCTAGGTGGCAGCTATGCTTATTAAAGTGTTCATCAAACTATCAAAGCAGGTCATTGCTTCCAGATGCAGACCTCTGAAGGCTTTCCTTTCTACTACGTAGGACCCATGATTCATGGAGGAGAAAGGGAGACATTAATTGGGCTGGAACTGAGGTCACCCCCTTCTCTACCTGATGCAAATGTTCTTCCATTAGGCTAAAGAGCAGCCACAAAGCCAGTAACTGCCCTGCCATCTGCTCAGCCTTGTTTTTTTAAACCCACATTTCCTCGTGTGTTAGTGCATTATCTGGCGGACCTGTTAATTACTCCTCTGGACCTGGTAAAGTCTGCTAAGTGTGTATTACTTACAGGCTAGAATCTTGATTAGCATTCCCATAATGCTAGTTGCTCCTCCCCCGCCCCCATTGAATTTTTGCAGTGGGTGAAAAAGCATAGGGTTTTTAAATTTTATTTTATTATTGCCATTTCTTTTTAAAGGGGGGCGGGAAACTCCAACAACATCATAGACACAAAGAGAGTAGCTCTGGGTGTCAGCTGTAGGCTACTTCTTGGAAAACTTGATTAGGTCCAGTAGATGAGTGACTTGCTCTCACGAAGTGACTGTAAAAACTTTGTTCTGCTGGCGTTTCCCTCTGGGGACTTGTTGGCAGAGAGAATGGAGTCACTCAGCAATAATACATTTCCAAGTTATTATGCCAGTGGAGTTCTGAGAAATACTGGGATTTGTCAGGATGTTTTTATGACAGGCCCAAGTGCTAAAAAATAACTAAACTCGTGCAATCTCCAGACACAATCAACATTTCAGCCTGCTGCAATTTGGTGGACTGCAAAAACGACTTGCTTACTTGGTTGTATCTCAAGGTAGAGGTAATAAACGGTGCATTTTTGCATGCAAAGATGTGCGACATGAACAAAACCTTCTCTTCCAGAGGAATATGTTTTCCTGTGATTTACAGAAAGTTTTGCCCTTCTCTCCCTCATTGGCATCTGGATTGTGATCTTTCTTCTTCTTCTTTTTATGATTCTCAAGAATGTGATTAATTATTAAAAAAATTCTGTCAATCAAGGCTGGGCACTGGGAATGATATGGTAGAACATTTGCTAAGAATTATAAAGGTGAAAACAAAACAAAGTGAATTCATCAGTGAATTCTATTGGGAGCATTGTGGCAGTCTTCTTGTCAAAGGTCACCCAAGGGACGCTATATCAGAACTTTGCTACCTGGCTGTGGAGTTGGGTCATTGAATCATTTGACCTTTTCTGAGGTCAGGATGTAAGGTTGGTTAAGTTTTATTGAACTGTTCATTAGCTATTGTTAAGAACTTAATTGGTGCTAACCCAGTTGTAGCTGTGGTTAATAGAGGATTAAAGCAGTTGAGTATTGTCATTCTGAAATTTTTTTTTTTTAGAGGACCAAAGGATCAAATCCTTTTGATTCGACATTCATTTGTTCACTCATCTACCCATTCATACATGTCTGTATACATTCATTCAACGAACATTTAATCTTCTTTCACTGCAAGTCTTGGATCACTGAGGCACTAAATGCTTGAGCACTCTAAGACAGTTAACTTGCTGGAGAGGTAGGTACAAGAGCTCAGGACAGAGCAGGAAGAAGCCATTACAGCAGGCCTGGGCTGATTTGGCTGGTCTCTATTATGTGGGTGCAAATCTTCAGATGGGATTTCAATTAGCAGTGTTGTCAGTGACATTATGCACTGAACCTTGTCCCAAGCACTTTGAGTGAACAAAAAAGTTATTGTGACCTAATGAATGGAAACAAGATGTTTCCCCACCACTAGGGAATGCGATTAAACACTCATCATCATTAATAAGGCCCGAGAGGAGAAGGGGGTGAGTACCTTGCATGCTGAGGGGTTAAAACACATTTGATTTTCTTCCAGCCTAGTTTAATTTTTCATTGCACCTGTTACCTGCTCATGTGCCAGACATTTTTTTTTTTTACTTAACTTTTTGGCAGTGGGTGGGGGAATGAGTGAGGGAATGAGAGAAATGTGTAGACTGGTATATAATAATGCACTTTTCAGGGATTGGATGTTAAGTTGAAATCTAATACTTGCTGCATTTGTATTAGGTGCTTGGGACTGTGCAGAGTGACAAGTTGTCTTCCACCTGGGATGTGCATGCCTCTTAGGAGCACATGTGAACCTTGAAGGCCAGGCCTGTCTCTAAGAGAGCAGGTTTCCCAAGCCTAAAGGTCCATAATTACCTTCACTAAACCATCTGGCTGGGTCTGTGTAGGGTCTGCTAGGTTCTCCTTGACTTGATTTTCCTAATCATGCCTTTTCTACATAATGAAAGAAAACAATTCTCCTGCTCAGCCTTGGCTTTTACTATTGTACCCCTTTCCTCAGGGAGAGAATAATGTCAGGACACCCTCAAAGGCGAGAAGTTAGTAATGCATGCTGCTGGGAGGTGGGAGCTCACAAAGCCAATGCACAAAAAGAAATAGGAAAGGGGATGATATCCTATTTCATTTAAAGTCACAAGGGTTTTAAAAAAATGTGTTAGTCCTGGGGTTGAACTCAGGGCCTGAGTGCTGTCCCTGAGTTTTTTTGCTCAAGGCTAGTACTCTACCACTTGAGCCACAGCTCTACTTCTGGCTTTTAAAAAACACTTTTGAGTAGTTTATTGAAGATAAAGGTCACACAGACTTCCCTGCTCAGGCTGGCTTTGGACAGTGATCCTCAGATCTCAGCTTCCTGAGTAGCGAGGAGCTACCAGTGCCTGGCCACAACAGGGTATGATCCATCCATCTGCCCATCCGTCCATTCACCCACCCATCCACCCACCCACCCACCCATCCATCCATCCATCCATCCATCCATCCATCCATCCATCCATCCATCTAGCTATCCATCTACTTCAGAATTTGAAGGCTAAAGGAAATTATTATGGGTATTTTTATTATTTATTTATTTGGTTGGTCGTGGGGCTTGAACTCTGGGCTTGGGCACTGTCCTTGCGCTCAAGGCGCAAGGAGAGCACTCTACTGTTTGAGCTACAGCGCCACTTCTAGTTTTCTAGTGGTTTATTGGAGATAAGAGTCTCAGGGACTTTCCTGCCCAGGCTGACTTTGAACCGTGATCCTCAGATCTCAGCCTCCTGAGTAGCTAGGATTACAGGCATGAGGCACCAGCTCCCGGCAAAGACAGGGAGAATGAAGGCTCTTTTATTTCCTTTTTCCTGAGTTTGAACTCAGGACCTCATGCTTGTTAGGCAGGCTTTCTACCATTTGAGCCATGACCCCAGCTATTTTTATTAACACATGTTAGAATTAAGGTAAACTTTCTCTGACTTAATTTTTGTTGCTGTTGTTGGTTGTGGGGATTGGACTTGGCCTGGGCACTGTCCCTGAGCTTTCGCTCAAGGCTAGTGCTCTACTACTTTGAGCCATAGCTCTGCTTCCAGTTTTCTGGTGATTAATTGGAGATAAAAGACTCATGGACTTTCCTGCCCTGGCTGGCTTCAAACAGTGGATCCTCAGTTCTCAGCCTCCTGAGTGGCTAGGATTACAGGTGTGAGCCACCGGTGCCCGGCGAGAGGGAAATAAGTTGATCATTCTAATGATTTTCCTTAATAATTTAACTGACAGTTGAGAAAGACTTGAGAATTTTCCAACAATTTCTTATTCATAAACAACACTTTTGAGCATAACCACCATGACTGAATTTGTTGCTAATTCATATTGCTATGATTGATAGAAAAATAGTAGGCAGCCTCTATGTACACTGGAAAAAGTATAAGGTATGTTTCCTCTGTACTCCCAGACTGTAGTTACCATGTTTAGCAAGGCAGCCCAGTAAGCTGCTTACATTTGTCCTCCTTAGCTTGTCTTCCTTTTGGCCACCAAGTGTAAAGCGAGGCCTTAGGGTCCCCTGGCAAACTCATTTGCTCATAGTTAAGCTTTTTTGTTCAGTCACATTGGGTCCTGGTTGAGTGGTAGTGGCAATTTTTCTTGTACCCAGGGTTTTACCACCTGGGTACATAACCAGATCCACTGGCCTGGTCTCTACTTGAAAGATGGTTTACTGAGGTTCAGGGCACTGAAGTAACTTTCTCAGACTCAAGAAGTCAGAGGCCAGATCTGCCAGACAGAATCTATACCTGGATTAGCTTCTAAACCTGGAGGAATCCATGCGCCCCAAGCTTGACTGCACTCTTATTTGGAGGTGCTGTTGGCCTGATCTCCAGTCAGAATCTCAGCTCTCATTCTTTTTTTTTTTTTTGTTGGTCTTGGGGCTTGAACTCTGGGCCTGGGCGCTGTCCCTCAACTCTTCAGCTCAAGGTGAGTGCTCTACCACTTGAGTCACAGCACCACCACTGTTTTTCTGGTGGCTTATTGGAGATAAGAGTCTTATGGATTTTCCTGTCTTATGGATTTTCCTGCCTGGGGTTGGCTTTGAACCACAATCCTGAGAGCTCAGCTTCCTGAGTAGCTAGGATTATAGGTGTGAGCCACCAGTGCCCAGCTTCAGCTCTCATTCTTCTTACCTGTGTATGCTCCTTGGGTATATTTGGATTTTCTCTTCACATGTGGAAATAAGATTAGAAATTTCTATGTGAGGCTACATTGGGGGCATAGCCAGACTTCTGAAGATGTAGGCATAGTCTTGTCTGGTTTTGGAATAATGATTATCCTTTCCTCTTTTCCTCCTTCCTCTCCCTCTCTCCCTCCTTCCCGCTCTTCTTCCTTCCTTCCTTCCTCCCCCCCTCCTTGCCTTCCTTTTTGGCTTTACTGAGGATTGAACTCAGGTCTTTGTGATTACTAGGTCAGCATTCTACCACTTGAGCTATGCCTGCAACTCTTGAGTTTCACACCCATTCCTGAGATATTTCTTTAATCATGGTCTAGCAATGCAAATGCCAATTTTGTTTCTCATCTATGTCAGAGGAACAGGTAAACCAGGAGAGATAAGGACAGGAGAGAGACGATATGCCAAGTACAGAGAAAAAAACCCACATAGAGCATATTCTTTTTTTTTTTTTTTGGCTGTCATGGGGCTTGAATTCTGGGGAGAGGGGCGCTGTCTCTCAGTCCTTCAGCACAAGGCAAGCACTCTACCACTTGAGCCACAGCGCCACTTCTGGTTTTCTGAGTGGTTTATTGGAGATAAGAGTCTCACAGAGTTTCTTGCCCAGGCTGGCTTTGAACCACAATCCTCAGATCTCAGCCTTCTGAATTGCTAGGATTACAGGTGTGAGCCACCAGCGCCCGGCCTCATAGAGTGCATTCTGAGACAAGTTATCATGAGAATGAATCCTAGCATCTCATCCATTAGAGGACAGGAAAAGCCTGGGATATGTAGGGCCCAAACTGAGGGAAACGTCCCAGGTACATAGGTTCAACTAACTATAAACTGTAGGAATGCCAACAAGAATGCCACAGGTGTCTCTCTTTCCTCTCTCTCATCTCTCTGTCTGTCTGTCTGTCTGTTTTGCTGTACTAAGTTTGAAATCATCTCTTGTGTTTGTTAGGTAGCTGTTCTATCACTTGATTTGCACCCCCAGCTCTTTTTACTTTAGTTATTTTTCAAGTAAGTTCTTCTGTTTGTGCCTGCTTCAGACTTGAACTTATATAGTCCTCCTGACCTCTGACTCCTAAGTAGCTGGGATTGCAAGCTTGGGGTACCAAGCCTAACTCTTCTCTCTCTCTCTCTCTCTCATTTGTGTCAGTCGTGGGGCTTGAACTCTAGGCTTGGGTGCTGTCCTTGTGCTCTTCAGCTCAAGGCTAGCGCTCTACCACTTGAGCCACAGAGCCACTTCTGGTTTTCTGGTGGTTAATTGGAGATGAGTGTCTCACGGACTTTCCTGTCTGGGCTAGCTTTGAACCCCATCCTCAGATCTCAGTCTCTTGAGTAGCTAGAATTACAGGAATGAGCCACCAGTGCCTGGCTCTTTTGTCTTTTGTCTTTAGTCTTTCAGGGCTAGTCCCAAAGTGAAGCTGTTAAGTGGTGGTTTGGTCCTCCTTGCTAGAGCCACAGCCCACGATCCATAAAGGGACCCACCAAGGAGAAAATGGTCTGATTGCCAAGCTGAGTGCTAGTGGAGCTTAGTTTGCTAGAAGAAAGGGCTACTTGCCCCAGCCCACAGAAGTACCTCTACTCTCCTGGCCTAAATCTTTGACCCTTACCCTGAGTATCTGTCCCAATCCCAGTGGAGCCACCACACAGGCCGGTGGCAATCCTGCTCCTGACTTCCATTTCTGTTGCCCTTGGTCTGTTTTGTGGCCTCAAGTCTTTTTTGGACTTCTTGCAGAATTGGAAGCATCATGTATGTTGCTTAGATAGGGAGATGGTCAAACTGTGACTTCTGGGAGGAGCATAAATTTAACAAGAATGCCTGAGAGAAGATCATTCTAGACCTGGAAACAGGCTGCTGATACTGATCATCAGGCATCCTTTGGGGAAGTTGTATTCCCTCTTTGGAGGGACAGACCTACCTTTTCTGCATCTTCTTTATGCTACTACATGGTTTACAGAAGACTCGTTCCACTTCTTGGTGTGCAGTCTATGTAAATGGGCAAGGACTTACGGCCAGTGGATTGAGTCAGTAATCTCCTGAGGGCCTTAGATATTTTCTTCCTTCTGTTGCTCTTTCATCTCTTTCCTTTCTCTTCTTCTTGGGCAGGACTCTACCACGTGAGCCTCACGCTCAGCCTTCTTTCCTATTTTTCCAGGTGGTTCTTGCATGAATTTTTTTTTTTTTGGTCTGGTTGTGGGGCCTGAACTCTGGGCCTGGGCGCTGTACCTCAGCTCTTCAGCTCAAGGCTAGCGCTCTACCACTTGAGCCACAGCGTCACTTGCGGCTTTTTTGCTTTTGCTTATGTGGTGCTGAGGAATCGAACCCAGGGCCTCAGGCATGCAAAGCAAGTGCTCTATCACTAAGCCACCTTCCCAGCCCCATGAGCCACCTTCCCAGCTCCATGAATTTTTTTTTTCTTGCATGAATTTTATGAAAAGAATAAGTCAGATCACAACGCCATTATTAAGCCACTTTTGGCAAAATGGTGAGGCTCCTTTTGTTTGTTTTCCCACAATAAACAGTTATAACCAAGAAGTAACCAATTGTTTTATTCTCCAAGAAGCACACAAAGCTTTGAATTCCTGCAGGTTTAGTCAGTGAAGCAATCGTTGTCAGCAAATAGAATTCTGAATTTTGTATCCTATTTTAAATGACTGAAAGTATCATCTTCATCAGCGAATAGAGGTTTGTTCAATGACCCCAGAATGTAAGAATTTAACATTCTTGAACTTGTTGAGTTTCATCCGGTGGGCTGTCTAAATCCCTTTTTCTGTTTTCTCTCTTGTCCATGCAAAGATTGACTTGTGTCACTGTATGAATGCCAGGTCTTTAGATGCTGTCTAAATCACAAGGTGAAGAAGGAAAGACCTGCCAACATGTCTCATGGTAGAAAACAGAGCTCTCTCCTCACTGAAACTGTCCTGAGATGCATAGATAAAGGATTTGGGAGAAATGTCCTTTGCTGTTTCAGGCTGTCAGGCAAATCCATGTTCTGTGTAATGGTTGGATGACGGGATCCCAGGAGAGTTCACGGCTGCTGAGCCTTTCCCCAACAGTGACATTGGAACACAACCCGGGGCCTGGCTCCTGACCAAAATGGCCAACCAGCCAGCAATCACTGAAATGTGCTGCTGGCGGAGACTTCCTGCCTGACCCAGCTGGTCCTAAGAGAACTGCTACTGTGGGCTCAGGGCGCCTTGTTGAGGCTACAGCCACATCGTCTTCCTGGATGGTGAGTAATAAAGTTGGTTAACTCCCTGGCTGGCCACCCAGCAGAAATAAAACAGAGCAGGTTTTGAACTATCACCAGGAAAAGAAAGCTTTCTAATTCTATCAATTTTATTGAGCTGTTTGCAACAGAGAATGGATCAGCAAAACATCTCCCACCCCATACCTTTGGCTGCACATCAGTGCAGAGCAAGCTCACGTGGCTCACATAAGAGATGGAGCCTGTCACTGGAGGCCAGTGAGCTCACATTCATGGCTGGAATTGAATTCCTAATGTTCAACAGAGGTGGAAAAAAAAAACACAAAACATCATGATGTTTCTGCTCCATAATGGAGCAATCAAACTACAGAGTGTGTGTTTATGTGTCTGCGAGTTTTAGAGGGAGGGAGAGAATGCACGCATGACTTATACGAAGGCAGGGATGCTGGCCAGAGAGAGATGCTTAATAGCTATTTAACCATTTTTAAACAAACCATAAAATCATATTGACCAAAGGCCTACTGGGATTCTCCATGTCTGAACATCTTCTAGGAAGTTGTTTCCCAAATGGAAGATTTATTAGCGAAGACCCACGCATCTGAGTTGTCGAAGAGTCCAGTGGGCTCCATGTAAGCGTGTGATTTCACATTGGCCCTTGTTAATATGCTTATGTAACCCCCGCTGACAACAGCTGTCTGGGGTTTCTACCCCAGAACCTTGAAGTGTTTCATGCTCTGTGCTCAGAGAGTCCCTGGGCCCCGACCAGAGGGGTAGCTGGCTGCTTTCTGGAGGATGATATACTATCTGGCTGTTAGCACAGGCAGCCTCCAGATACGTGGGAAAGAATTTCCAGTGACACCAGGGTAAGAGGACAGGCTGTGTGGACTTCTCGTCTTGGCAGCAGGAGTGTTTCTAAAACAATCTGTGCCACGCAGAACTGGAGTTTATAGAGAGCATTTTGTTGATTCAGCCATAAAAAGGTGACCTACAATATGTTTGTTGGGGGAGAATGTACTTTTTTTTTATGTTGAAGACTATACTTTTTTTCGGCTTGTATCCAGCCTGTCTTAAAGTCCTTTGTGAATTTCTGGTTGTTTTGAGTGGTTTGTCTGCACTTCCAGGAAAGGAGGAAGTGGCTACTATTAAGTCAAATTTTTTTCTGTTTAGAACATGTAAATGAGTAAGATCAGCTGCTTGTGGATACCTGTGACTTAGGACCAAGAAGCAAGTTTGGGAGGCAGGCACTGGTGGCTCATGCTTGTATTCCTAGCTATTCAGGAGGCTGACGATTGTAGTTTGAAGCCAGCTGTGATAGATAAATCTGAGAGATTTTTATTTTCAATGAACCAGCAAAATACCAGAATTGGAGCTGTGGCTCAAGTGGTAGAACACTAACTTTGAGCAAAAAAGCTAGATAAAGGCTGGGTAAGTGACTCAGTGGTAGAGTGCTTGCCTTGCATGCATGAAGCCCTGGGTTCGATTCCTCAGCACCACATAAGCAGAAAAAGCCGGAAGTGGTGCTGTGGCTCAAGTGGTAGAGCGCTAGCCTTGAGCGGAAGAGCTGAGGGACAGTGCTCAGGCCCAGAGTTCAGGCCCAATGACCAACCAAAAAAAAAAAAAAAGAAAAGCTAAATAAGAGAGGCCCCGAGTTCAAGTCCTAGTGTCACTTTCCAAAAAATAACAAAACAAACAAACAAGGCTTCTGTATTGTAGTTAGCTGCTTCCCAAGACAACAAGTTTGGTTTCTGGAACCTGCAGTGTTTCCTTATTTGGGAAAAGGGTCCCTCCAATGGCGATTCATTGAAGGATCTTAAACTGGTGATATCTGAATTCAAGTGTCCTTATAGGAGAAAGGGAACCAGAGAAGGAGAAAACAGTTGACTATAAGGGCAGAAATGAGGATGATGTGGTCACAAACCGAGGAACACTAGCACCTAGCAGAAACTGAAAGGGGCAAAGGTCATCGTCAGAGCCTTTGGAGAGAGAGTGGCTATTCTGACTCCTTCTGGCTTAATAATAGTGATTTCAGACTTCTGGTCTCCAGAGCTGTGAGAGGATACGTTTCTGTTGTTTTAAGCTACTAAACGTGTGGTAATTTCTTATAGAATCTATAGAGACCTCATACGGGTGTTCTAGTCATTTATGTGAAATATGCTAATGTCTCAATGTGTACATACAATATCTAGCATACTTAGGACCAGAAGTGTCTCAGAATTCTTTTTCGATGTTGGAATATTTGCATATGTATAATGTGAGATCTTGGGGACCTAGTGTAAACTTGAAGTTTATTTATTTTTCGTGTGCACCTTATAAACATAGCCTGAAGGTAATTATTCATGATATTTTTGATAATTTTGTGCACAAACACGAATTTCATGAAACAAAAACCTTCATGGCATGAACTTTTCCACCTGTGCCCAGTACCATGTTGACACTTGAAGTTTTAGATATAGGAGCATTTAGGATTTTGGATTTTCAGATTATGGATGCTCACCTGCATATACTCACACAATACACTACCACCCCATGTAGGTACCCCTGTATCCCCCACCCCCAAGTGTACTACTTATAGGGAAAATACACTGAAAGCTGATGGAAGTGTGTGTGTGTGTGTGTGTGTGTGTGTGTGTGTGTGTGTGTGTGTGTGGGTGGATGGATGGTATCAGAGATTGAATTCAGGGCCTCAAGCATCCTAGGCAAATACTTTACCACTTGAGCCACAGCCAGTCCAGAATTGTTCCTCAGAGCTTATAGTCTAGTACCTTGCTTAAGTGTTAAGGTCAGATTGTCTTAGGTTCAACTCCGTGATCTCAAACCAGTTTTTTGTTTTTAAACCTCCTTTGGGACTTGGTTCTGTGAGAATGAAGTACCTTAAGCTGGAATGAAGTTTGTCTAGGAGAGCTCCCCTCACACATGGCCCCACTGTGTTGGCATTTGAGGCTGTTCCAGCTATCAGCAAGACAGAAGCTAATGGCTTCATCCATGGCATAAGCTAAGTGCTTTGAGCAGAGAAAGGGAAAGATCACTTTTGGTAGGGCTTGATGGAAGCCATATAGAAAAAGTAGATGTAGACTTAGAGAAGGGACAGGTTCCAGCTAGGTAGAGCTGGTAAGGTGGGGACAGAGGCACAGGAGACAAGACCGGGGAGACAGGCTAGGACCTGACAGAGATGGGGATTTGAAGACAGCCTCCGATACAGCTCTACACAGCTGTAGCATGGCTGATTAAGTCACAGGTAATTACAGCTCCTGCTAGGAGCTTGAGTGAATTCTTGGCACGGGTCACTTAGTGGAGTGGGAGGGAAAAACAGTCCCACCTGTGAAGTGTTGGGTAAAGGAGTGGCCAGACACTCACCCCCAGTCTGGAGAAGTATTGCTTTGGGCTTGGCAATTTGTGCCCAGGTTTCCCAGTAATTGGAGTGGCGCCTTCTTTATCTCTATGGGAATCATTTTGCCTTGCTTTCAACCAAGAGCTTTGGAATCTGTGTTATTTAATGCATTAAAGCATGCCCATTAAATAGGTAAGCTATGCCAGCCGTCCTGGAACACACACAGAGGATAAATGGGCTTTTTACAAAGCAAGGAGCAAACCCAAATGTCTCACACACAGCTTGTTGAGGTTGGAATCCGCACTGCAGTCTGCAGTCTGGGGTTTTGATGCCTTCATAGGAGGAAAGTAGGGGAGAAGGCCTAACACACAGAAAGGCTTCCCAAGGGCAGTGGGGGTTGGAGAGTTGCCATTCCGGGCTGAAGGGGTTGAGGCTGGAAAAGTAGCAGCCTGCATCTGCATGTAGACATGGCTCTCACACACAGAACTTGTTGTGATGAAGAGAAGCACACCTGTGTAGACTTTGATGACAGAGTAAGACTTAAAGGAAAACGCCCACCTGACAGCCATCAGTCCTTTGTTACCAGAGCACACTTGGAATACGCTCGCTTGTATCTAATGGGTAATTTTTCCTAGTTGTGCTAAGCCCCCCCCCCTCCACATGTGGTAAGGAAGGCAGATGAGGCTGGGCTTTGGCATCCTGACATAGATTTTGAACAGGGAAGATTTGTCTCAAGTCACAGTGGATTAACAGTTCTAAACACAGACTCAGTGGGGTTTCCAATGAAATGCTTTGAGTGAGAGGCAACTTGACTCAGCTAAAGGTAGATGGTTAAAAAAAAGGCTTTATTTATGGTGGAAGAAGAGGGAAGGGAGGGATTAGACTGAACTGATGATCATGGGTCCTGGTGAAGTGCTGCAGGGAACAGCAATACATACAGAAGGAAATTTGGAAGCTATTTCCAGCTCCTTCTCTCTATTCTTTTAGTTGTTCTCTCCCCTCCCCCCTTTTGGGATTGTGTGTGTGGGGTGTGTGTGTGTGTGTGTGTGTGTGTGTGTGTGTGTGCGTGTATTGTGGGGCTTGAAGTCAGGACCTTGATACTCGCCCTGAGCTCATTTGTTCAAGGCTAGTACTCTACCACTTTGAGCCATAGTGCCACTTCTGCTTTTCTGGTGGTTAATAGGAGGTAAGAGTCTCATGGACTTAACTGCCCCAGCTGGCTTTGTACTGTGATTTTCAGATCTCAGCCTCCTGAGTAGCTAGGATTATAGGCATGAGCCACTGGTGCCTTGGTGGGATTTTTTTCCCCTTTTTATTTTTTAATTATCACTAAGTAGTTGTACAAAGGGGTTATCATTTAACAAAGCAGTTTATGAATACAAATACAACGCATGTTGGTCAATGTTACCCCTTTCTACATTCTCACCTTCATTTGTTGTTTGCCCTTTTTCTGTTCTGAACCTTTCCTTATTGGTGGGTGTACTGCTAACAACAGGATTGTTAATTCCAGAACTAATCTTTGATAGTTTATGTTACAGTGTATCTCAAGATCCAATCTTGTTCAATTTCCAGAATGCCCCCAAACTTTCAGACTAAATCTATTAAACACCCCTGACAACTTATTCATATGTGTGCCAACATGGATGAAGATCAGAATAACTATACCAAGTGAAAGAAATCAATTGAAATGGGTTTACACTTTGCCACTCAATTTGTATAAAATTCTAGACAATGGGAACTAACTGATATAAACAGAATGAAGATCAGCAATTACCTGAGAAGTGGCTGGGAGGAGGAGGGGCTGAAGGAAGATACACTAATAAAAATAAAAGAAGTAGCATACTTGCTTTCTTGACTGTGGAGGTAGTTTTATGAATATACATACATATATATATGAGTGTGTTTTTATTGGTATATGCTCACATATATATCAAAATTTCTCAAATTGTATACTTCAAATATGTACAATTTTGCATGTTACTTATACTTCAGTAAGGCTCTTCAAAGCCACCCTTAGCTTCTTAGCTTTGAGACAGGGTTTCATGTTGTCAACAAGGCTAATCTCCAACTCCTGGCTCAAACAGAGATTCCCACCTCAGCCTCCTAAATGCTGGGACTACATGTGAACATCACCATGCTCTGTTCAACCTTAGCTTTAGTATACACCTGTGTTGAGGCAAAGAGCATACCAGCGGTCATAGTGCAGTATGACATGAGCTGTAACAGAGCCCGTCTTCAGTGAAGGGACTTGTAGTGTAGTTTTGGGGAGTGATGGGGGGGCGGGGGGGGGAGAAGGGAAAGTTATACATGCCACTGTACCTGTGATATAGAATGGCTCTCCCATGGTTGTTGACCTCATCCTTCTCTTCTTGGCCAGGTCCTTATTCTCCATGGAAACTGGAGAAACAATTCATGAGCAAAGAAGCAGAATCCATTGGTGTGAACCAGTGAACTTTAGCCAACACTCACAGCTTACATACTCTAGAGACAATGAACAGGCCTGAGGTGCTGGACTCCTAACATAGTTTTCTTTCTTTCTTTCTTTCTCTTTCTCTCTCCTTTCTTTCTCTTTTCTTTCTCTCTTTTATTTCTCTCTCTTTCCTTCCTTCCTTCCTTTTGTCAGCCATGGGGTTTGAACTCTGGCCCTGGGCACTGTTCCTCAGCTCTTCAGCTCAAGGTGAGTGCTCTACCACTTGAGTTACAGCACCACTTTATTTTCTGGTGGTTATTTGTAGATAAGAGTCTCACAGACTTTCCTTACCATGCTGGCTTTGAACCATGATCCTCAGCTTTCAGCCTTCTGCGTAGCTAGGATTACAGGTGCCTGGCCATCTTTCTTTTTTGATGAGTCTTTCTTGTTCATACTTTGAGAAATGGGAAGTAAAAAACCCCCAATACCTTACGTTATTAGTCGAAAAGAATAGAAAAACAGAGACACTTTTTTTTCTTTCTGTTTTTGGGATGCTGGTCTTAGGGCTTGAACTCAGGGCTTGGACATTATCCCTGAGTTTCTTTATGCTCAAGGCTAGTGCTCTACTACCTGAGCCGTTGCTCACTTTCAGCTCTTTTGGTAGTTTATTGGAGTTAAGACTCTCATGGACTTTCCTGCCTAGACTAGCTTAGAATTGTGATCCTCAGATTTCAGCCTCCTGAGTAGCTAGGATTACCGATGAGCTACCAGCACCTGGTTATAGACACTTTTATTCTAAGATGTTTCATTCTCTGAGTATTTGGTAAATAGAACCAGCAGGTTCCATATTTATAATTGTTGATAAGATGGTACACATGGAAATCATCTCTATTGGTTAAGGCTAGAGACATGAGAAACAGCTAAGTAATAACACTCTTCTTAAGATACACTAAAAACACCAGCCAGGTGCTGGTGGCTCATGCCTATAACCCTAGCTACTCAGGAGGCTGAGATCTGAAGACTCCAATTAACCGAGAAAAGGCCAGAAGTAGAAATATGGCTCAAGAAGTCCCAATACTGGCATTAAAAAACAAAACAATGACAATAACTCAAGATGGCAGAATAAAGATATGAAGTGGGGCTCCCAGGACAGTGCAGCTGCAACAGGGCCCTAGGAGAGCAGGGTCCCAAGTTTGAGCCTATTGGAGTCCTGGCGTGGATGACGTAGGTGTGATGGCAGCACAGCACACGCAGGCTGGCTGGTGGCCACGTCCACTGGATGCGAACATGGTGGGGCAGAGAGACTGAGGACCCTGGGAGTAGGAAGTAACGGAAGAGTTTTGACCAAATTCTCCTTTCACCTGTGGAAGGGGCTGTGAAGCACTCTAAAGAGAGCCAAGAGGGTTAGCCAACAGAGCACGTCACCTGATAACAAATAGGTTCAGAAGTGGGGAAGAAACACCCTCCCTTAGCTGATTATTAGATCTGTGATGGACAAAACTTGGAGCTGGAGAGGTGTGTTCTGCAGGGCGCCGTCTTTGAAGTATAAGTACAGTTGGTAGACGTCATCGTCCAGTGGACACAGAAGTGCTGCTGTTGGGAACCGATGGGTAGATACTGTTCTCATTTGGTCTGGATGCTAATGAGGTTTTCTGTGAGCATCGCGGGCATTCAGCCTCGTCCTGTGGGCCAAGGTAGGCTGCTCTGGCTGCTTTGAGGAGGCGGGTGTTTTCCAATTTTCCACAAACGGCTGTTTCTGTTATCAGGATGGTCACTCTTCTGGCTAATGAAAAACATCTCTCTGGTCCAAACATGACCTTGAGGTTTATCTAAATCGTTTGTTGCTCAGCAGAACAACATATATCAGAAGTGAAATATATGCCAAAAGACACTTCTAATGCACCATTTATCTTTCCTGTAATTGATTCTCATGCAGGACAAATACCCTGGGGGGATTCACAGAGGACTTAACACACTCTGCTATTATGATGACATCATCTCACAGAAAGCAGCCCTTCTGGATGCCTGATAGATGACAGGGTCTCTTGTCTGCTTTAAGTGCTGTGTACAGCACCACATTTAACTATGGGATTACAAGGAGCAACTGTTCCTATCACACTCTCTACTCTTTATTTTCTGCTTGTGCTGTCAGGCTGGTCCCATGCTCCAATCAAAATGAAATTATTTCAAAATCCATACCCAATTGATTCTTCTTGCCAGAAGAAAGTATGTAACAATACATATCCATCGACTTTCAGTTTGGGGCAGTGCTAAGATTTATTGTCTCCGGGCAAATATTGAACTGGGTGAGATTTTGGTCAGTTGTGTTTCTCTCAGTCGATAAATCTAAGTGTTGACTTTGGGAGGAGTCAATGACTACTGCTTGTGGTACATGGGCAAGCATTTGTGTAAACTGATGCCTTTGTGTGTGTGTGTGTGTGTGTGTGTGTGTGTGTGTGTGTGTGTACGGGAATTTTGAATTAGGACCTTGTGCTTCATTAGCTTGCTTGCTTGGCTTGTACTCTACCACTTGAGTCAAGTCTCCAGAGTGGCTTTTTGCTAGTTAATTAGAGCTGGAGTCTTGAATAGCTTTCAGCCTGGACAATCCTCCAGATCTCAGTCTTCTGAGTAGCTAGGATTATCACCATGAGTCTCTGATGCCTGGCTATAATTTTAATTTTTGCGTGTACCAGGGTTTCATGTTTGCTAAGCTTACTTACAGAGCTGGCACTTTGCTACTTAAGCCATGTCTACTTCTTAAGTTTGCCTTTAAAGACTGTGAAGAAGATATAGAGCTACAAAGTCTAGTTCAAATATTTCTAGGACTCATAAATTTCAAAGAAAAGGCCTGAAGATGTAGAATAAGAGCTATGATGTTGTTAAGGATGCTCCTGAAATTCATGCAGGGAGAATAGGCAGCTACCTGACTTGGAATAATATCCTAGCAAGAAAAGGTCCCTATCGATAAAACCTTCATACACAGTTACATACCATGACTGTATTAATTACATAATCATTGCAAATGGCCCTCTAGGATGTCATCTGCTGACCTCAGGGCTGCTCCATGCAAGGCAGTTCAGTAATTGGTAGTTTCTCCAGATCTGTTAAATTGAAAGGTGGGTAAAATCCCATGCCCAAGACTAATGTCTTACAGTAGGCAGGGACCTTGTGAGACACTCTTATGATCCTTTTTTTTGTCTGTTGTGGGGCTTGAACTTTGGGCCTGTGTGCTATCCTTGAGCTCTTTTTTTGTCAGTCCTGGGTCTTGAACTTGGCCTGGGTACTGTCCCTGAGCTCTTCAGTTGAAGGCAAGCACTTTACCACGTGAGCCATAGTGCCACTTCCAGTTTTCTGGTGGTTAGTTAATTGGAGATAAGAGTTTCAGAGACTTTCTTGCCCATGCTGGCTTTGAACTGTGATCCTCAGATCTCAGGCGTCTGAGTAGCTAGGATTACAGGTGTGAGCCATCGGTGCTCAGTTCATTTAATTCTCATCATAGCCTGGTGTTGACTTTTCTTGATAGGATCTTTCATGCAGCTGACTCAGAGATAAAAGGTCCTTCTTGCTTACGTATCTCCCGTCTTAGACACATAGCCTTTGAGTTGGCCACTGAAGGCAAAGAGCATTGGAAGATAAGAAGATGTTATCTTAACCATGGGAGCCTTGCTCAGAGCCCAAGGCAAGGTGCTATGGTGAGCACAAAGCATCTTCTCTGCTGCAGTCTATTATTTGCTTATTTTTTGGTGCTCAGGAATGAATCCAGGGCCTTGTACATGCTAAGTAAGCACTCTACTACTGAACCACATCCCCAGGTCTGCCACAGTCTTCTACAAGAGGAAACATGCTCTGGAGGGGCAGGTGGGGTACAGGATGCAGTCATATCCTGCCCTTGTCCCATGGGCTCACTTCTGGATTCATCTCCAGTGGTGAAGGCAGTTTCTGAGCACGTCGACAACTTCTTATTGCAAATGTCTACATCTCTCTCCTCTGTCTGAGTGCTTTATCGGCCAGATCCCAGGGAAGAACAGAGAAGTCTGAGACTTCATGTTCCTAGAGAAATTCTTAGACTGTCAACCTGAGGGATTGGTGGGTTCAGAGCCTAATTCCCTTGGCCTTCCTAGGGTTAGTTCTGAGGCACAGTCTAAATAGTTCTTTAATGGGACCAGGTCTTAGCATCTTCCTGTATAGCTCACTTACCAACCTACCCCTCATTCTTCTCCATTCTGTGCCCACTTTACTATTTCTTTACTTCCTTCTCCTGGGACCACGCCTAATAACCTGTATACTCTCAGGTGCTTACCTGAGCATCTGCTTCCCACAGAATTCCAACTTGGAACAGATGGAGAGAGTTAAGTGCCAGCTCAAAGAGCAGCCCTGCAGAGTGGGAAAGACCACCAAGTGGATTCAGGAGCGCTCTTCTGTATTTCCTTACCTTGCATGGAAGGCTTGGGTAGGGAAGGTTAGTAGACTTGCTCAGCAGTGATGGTAGCAGACTGGACAGAAACAGGATCACTGCACTAGCTGCTCATATGCCATCATTAATGTCATTGGATGCCAGTAGGCTCATGAGCTTGGGGAAATCCTACTTACATGGAGTATAATTCAGTGATTTCTCCCCCTCTCCCTCCCCCAGCCAAATGCAAACTATTTTAGACTGTTTGGGCTGCGATAATAAAATAGATTAGGCAATTTATAAATGTACTTATCGCTCAGTTTTGGGAAGTGCCAGATCAAGGCGCCAGTCGACTGGGTGTCTGGCTTGAACTTGTTCCTCAGAGATGGTGCCTGCTTGCTATGTACTTGCATGGCTTACGTGAGAGGACGTCTCTGGGGCCTCTTTTGTAAGCCCTATTTATAAGAGCATTGATATCATGACCTATATGTCCCTCAAAGGCCCCAAGGTTTCAACATGAATTTTGAGAACACACAAGAAATTCAGACCATAGCACCCATATTCTGTTTGAAAACCTCTCCTACCAAGATAAAGATTAAAACTCTAGGGAAGTGATACTGTGGTTCAAAGTGGTTGAGTGCTAGCTTTGAGCAAAAAGAGCTTTGGAACAGTGCCCAGGCCCTGGATTCAAGCCCCACAACCAACAAAAATCCAACTTAAAAACCCTAGATTTCCTTCATATGATATGCAAAGTCCTTATTGATCTTACATCTACTACATATTTCTTATCTAGCATCTTAACTATGTTACATATTTGGTACCTAAGCATTCTGAAAAGACCTTCCTGCCTCTCCTATGTTTGTATTCCTCCCTCCTTGTCTCTTCTTTCCTTTCTTTTCCTTTCCTTCTTTTTATTCCCCCCCCTTACCCTCCTATCTTTCCTTTTATCCTCCCTCCTCCCTTCTCCCTTCTCCTCCCAGCCCCTCTCTGTGTTTTGCTGTCTTTCTTTCTGAGACAAAGTTTCATGACATAGTTGAGGCTGGCTTCAAACTCCTGATCTTCTTACTCAGCCTCTTGGGACAATGGATATCTACTACCATTATAATCTGTACTCATTCTTTAAGAGATAAATGGCTCCAAGAATTAACCTCAATATACTTTTTTTCTTTTTTTTTGTCAGTTGTGGGGCTTAAACTCTGGGCCTGGGCACTGTCTCTCAGCTCTTAAGCTCAAGATGAGCACTCTACCACTTGAGCCACAGCGCCACTTGTGATTTTCTGAGTGGTTTATTGGAGATAAGAGTCTCATGGACTTCAGTGCCCAGGCTGGCTTTGAACCGTGATCCTCAGATCTCAGGCTCCTGAGTAGCTAGGATTACAGATGTGAGCCACTGGCGCCCGGCACCTCAATATACTATTAAACTCAATATAATGACTTCTTTGCAGCCTTCCCCAGAAAGATTCTCATTGTTTACTCCTTCTTCAAATACCTTTAATTAACTTTTTGCAGTGCTGGGGACTGAACATAGGTTTCTGCATATGCTAATCAAGTACTCTAGCACTAAGTTCCACTCCCAGCCACCTGTCATATTTTTAAATGCCTACAGTGTGCCAGGTTCTGATCTCTATAGTATCAGAGGAGGAAGAAAGCCCCCATCTTTTATGAGATTTGCATTATACTTCAAGGAATTAAAACCAAACATCTGTCTTTTCTCTGGTCTTTAAGCACCTCACAGACAATGGCTGTGTCTTTTCTATTTCTTCCCAGCATCTAACGGAACACATCTGCTTAACAAATATGTTCTTAGCATTAGGCGATGATCAAGGAAGAGCCAAGAAGTGATAACTGTGTACTTAGTGGAAACTATTATTCATACCTTGTTGTCTTGATTGTCTTTAAATAAGGCTTTGTAATTTGCCTTTCTGTTTATTCACTTATTTACTTTTCAACTATAATTTGTTGTTATTATTAAGATGGGGGTTACCATTTCATAAATCAGGTAATGAGTACTGTTCTTTTTAGACAATGTCACCCCTTCCTTCCTTTTCCTCCAGTGTCCCCCTCCCATCCCTGCCTACAAGTTGTACGGTTCATTTTCCACATACTGTATACTGAATATTGTAAGTGCATTTGTTCACCCTTCCTCCCTCTATTCATTTTTAGGAAAATGAAAAACCTGTTAACCTATTTACACAACCGCTGGCTTACTCTTGTAACCCTAGCTATTCAGGAGTCTGAGAGTTGAAGATCAAAGCCAGCTCAGGCAGACAAATCTGAGAAATATTTGTCTTTAATTAACCAGCAAAAAGCCAAAAGTGGAGGCATGGCTAAAGTGATAGGACAGCTGCCAGCAAGTGAAAGCTCTGAGTTCAGACCTGAATGCCGTAAAAAAAGATGAAATGGCTAAGTATTTCGTTATACTAAACAAAAAAAAAACAGCTGGCCATAGTAATGCATGCCTATGATCCCAGTGACTCAGGAAACAGAGTTGGGAGTATAGAGGTCTAAGATTGGACCAACAAAAGCTATAGACCCTATCTGAAATGTAAATGAAAAGCAAAAGGACTTGAGTGTTTGACTCAAATGGGACAAGCCCTAACATGTATGAGGCCCTGAGTTAAATCTCCAGAACTGAAAGAGAAAGCAAGCAAGCAAGAAAGAAAGAAAGAAAGGAAGAAAAGAGAGAGAAAGAAAGAAAGAAGGAAAGGAAGGAAGGAAGGAAGGAAGGAAGAAGAGGTGGGTGGTATATACCCATAATTCTAGCTACTCATGAGGTTGAGATGTGAGGATCATTATTTGAAGCCAGTCCAGGCAGCAAATTGTGAGATTCTAATCTCCAATCAAGCACAAGAAAGCTGTGCTTGATTGGAGCTGTGGCTCAAGTGGTAGAGCACTAGTCTTGAGCAAAATAGATCAAGAATAGCATCTAGGCCCTGAGTTCAAGCTCCAGGAATGGTGAGCATGAGTGTGTGTGTGTGTGTGTGTGTGTGTGTGCGTGTGTGCATGTGTGCATGCACATGCACACGAGGTGGGACTTCGTATTTCATTCAATAAAGAGACATTTGAAAAGGTACTGTTGTGGATGTGAGGATATAAAGACAAATCAGACATGATTCTATCCTTGAGAAACATGGAGTTTACGGGTTGGGGACAGATTGATTAGCTTCAGGGACAATCAAGAGTTGTCATCTATGCCCAAGGAAAACTCTGTTCCACACCCCCACCCCCAGGTCACTAGTGACAACTTCTAGTGAAGGTGTGGAGAACTTGGAGCAACACAGAGTTGACTGCAGTCTTTATGGGCTACTTTCATGCTTAAAAAAACATCAAGTAAGGGTACCATGACATAATGTTTCTAAGAGCAGGGCTCCGAAGTGTCGGCTCAACGAAAAACTGAGAAACCCAGCCAAGCATATTCCCACACGGGAAAGCCACTTGATCTCATGCACATCTTGAAGTAATCGAATACCGCCCTTGCAGGCACTGTGGATATTTAGAGACAGGGCAGCTATGTTTGGGAGAATTGTCAGATTGATCACAGGTTGAGAGAGACGGGATACAGAAATCAATGGAACAACCACACAGACTCTTGACAGGAGGCAAAGGAGGGCTCTAAGCCTCTTGCAGCACAGAGCTGTCAGCTGCATCATGTTGCTTCTTAGTAACGCAGATGGCCACCAGAAGCATGTGGTGGCATGGACTCACTTCTCTTCAGGACAGAGGATGGAGACATTGGCACAGGGGAGCAGGTCACCTGAGAAGTTGCACTGCAGGGCAAGAAAACTAGATGCAGATAAAGGCTGTGGAGAAATGGCTTGCTAAGGTATAAAGTAGCTGAGAGGAGATATTTTTGAAACTATAGAGGATGTCAGAATAGAAGATAGATAAGTCAGAGCTGTCTGACCTGTGGCCTAGGTGTTTTTATTTTCAAATGCAAGAGATCCTGACAGTACGTTTCTGGTTGTTTTCATGATGTTCCTCTTGCTCCTCCTCCTCCTCTGTCCTCCACCTGCTCCTCCTTCTTCCTCTTTCTTCATTTATGTTTTTGGTACTAAAAGAAGGATATTGGCCTGTAATCCTAGTTACTCAGGAGGCTGAGATCTGAGGATCTGGGTTCAAAGCTAGGCTGGACAGGAAAGTCCATTGGAACTCTTATCTCCAATTAATCACTCAAAAATGGGAAATGGGAACTGTGACTCAAATGATAGAGCACTACCTTTGAGCACAAAAACTAAGGGATAGTGCCCTAGGTCCTGAGTTCAAGCCCCATGACTGGCATACACACACACACACACACACACACACACACACACACACAAAGAATAATATTGGTGAAGGATTGTTGCAGGATAGTTCTTTCTGTGTGGAATGATGGGAGGGATCCTGAGAAAATGTCTGGGATGTTTAGTTGACTATTTACTTCTATATTTATGTTCCTTTTGGATTATGTTATGTGACCAGGTTCCCAGGAGAATGACTTCTCCTTGAGTAATCTTATCACCTCCAAGAGGAGTAGGTCTCCACGACAATGTGTTCAACTAAGGCCAATCTAATTTGCATCCTTTGAGTTTGGCTTCTCCTTTTATAAAAAAGGTCAAGATGACTAGAAAACAAACGTGTCTGATCTCTCCAGAGATGACTCAGATAGGTGACTTAAGGCATGCCCCTTGATTTCTCAAAGCCTCAGTTTCCAAATCTGTAAACTGGGCCATGTAGAACAGTTGATTTCTTGGGTGTTTCTGGCTCCAACATGCTTCTCAGTGGCTTGTTCAATATAGCTAATCCCATCCACCCAATTATATACCCACTGGTAACTTGTGTCTGTAATTACATTAATAAAGCCCCAGAGGCTGAGACAAACACTGAGAACACCAACCGTGGGATCTCTTGGAACCAGGAAGATAATGATATGTTGTATGGATATGTTTTGTACACACACATTGACTCTGGAAATTTGTTCAAGTTTAAGGAGGGCTGATGAAGCACTGCTTTGCTATTAAGGCTGGTAAGTATAAGAACTGCAATAGTCTGAACCATGTCTGTTTTGAAATGAACACTTAATTTGGTAATCTGGGCACTTTTTTCTTTCATTGCTTCCCCCCTCCCTCCATTCACATTTATTATTTAATGAGGCTTTTGTCAGTACTGGGTCCTGATCAAGATTCTGGGAATGAGCCTATATCACAGCCAGGAAACAGCTGCACGACAAGCAAGCTTGGTTCAAATATCTATGGCCACTGTAAGGCAAACAAACCAGGAATGGAATAAAATAAGAAGGGATGATGGGGATGAGGGTGTAGGTAAAGCATGAGCTGGATCCTGGGAGGGGAAATATCTCTAGAAGAAGGGTGCTGCTGAGCTGGCTAAAGGTGGCATCCACAACGGTGTCATTCCTTCGAACAACTGACAGTTTAACAAAACCAACACCTGGAAGCTGAAATATATTTTGTCACAGGTGGTGGTGGGGTCAGTGGGAGGCAGGGAGCACCCCGATGGAAAGGAAGGGTGGGCCAATACAGCCATGACACTCTATGAACATAGGTGAAATTGGAACCAGGAATCTTGCTGGGCTGGGAGAATGATGTAATCAAGATGCCTGGCGCTCATAAATGACATACAGACTGAACTGAAACCTCTCTGAACAACTACCTAATTAAAAAAAAAAAGATAGCATCTACCTGGCAGAGAGACCGAGGCTCAGATGGAACCTTCTGATTCCTTGCTCTTTCCTGGCCCTGAACCGTGTGGAGTAGGATCCATGGAGATAGCTGGCTATCAACAAAAAGGTTTTGGGGGATGGGGGAGTATTATACTCTGCCACCGGAAGCATATGTTGCTGACATTCCAGGGCCTTGCATGCTGTGGAAATGTTTTCATGTGAGTTTCTTGTAGGCTCTTCCACTGAACATAGCTGGGGGGGCAGTTGGCTATTCAGGTACTCTGCCACGAACTAGCTGTGGGGCTTGGGGGTTCATGGGCAAAACTCTTTGGGGCTCACTTTCCTTATCTGAAAGCAGAGTTTTTAACTCTATCTGAGACCCCACGGCCCTTTTAGATGTAGTTTGTTTGGGGTGAGGGAGAAGAAGTTTTCAGGTGACTTTAGGACTTACCAGAGGTTTTTCAGTTGTGGATACGGGGATTGTCTAAACTTACAGAGTCTGGGCATTTCTAGGCCCCTCTCTAGCCCTGGGCCATAGTGCTTAGGCAGGTCACGTGCCCTGTGTGGCTAGACTAAGGGAATGTTTTCCTTGGCCTTTCGGTCAGCATGCTTGCTTACTGCAGAAGAGAGCCCAGCCACAGGCCTTTGGGCGGTTGAAATGTGTGGAGACAAGTTTCCCCTGGGCAGACACCGTCAGTGTAATGAGTGGAATTAAAAATGCAAATGATGGCCTGGATTGGGGGATAATTACATGACTGGAGCAGTGCTCTCAGAACGGGGCTCCCTGGCCCCTGCGCAGCTCTGCCAAGAAGCTGAAGGCCTCCTCTTGCCCTGGGCTTGCCGTGTGGGGGACCCACTCACCACCTACCCCCTTCCCAGGGGGCTGTGAGGACTAATGAGGGAGCCTTTGAGGTTCCCTGATGAAAGGTGTTGTAAAGTGCGCACTCCTATTACGCTATTAGGAAAACCACATTTGGGCATCTGTTATCCACTAACACCAGAGTGAAACTCGTCAACCTCTCAGCCCATTTGTCAAGTGCCAGCAGCTCCCTTCTCGGCATAGGTGAAACAAGAATAAATAGAAAGGGAATGTATATCCCAGGTATTCTAATAAAGTCAATACGACACAGTCACGCTGCCTTCTTTGGCTCTTGCTCATAAACAGGCCTCTCCCCCCACCCCTCCCGCCCAGTTCCTGGTCTCATGGGGATATTCACTCAGTGGGGTGGGTGCATGCAAGGTGCAAGTGCAGAGCCTGAGCTCACTGCTTGGTTTGGAGGCCAGCGAGTGCTTGGTGGATGTGCTTGAGTTACCATGGTGACGGGGAGGGAGGGGGCAATGCTCTTGGGCATGCAGGCCCCCATGTTTGCTGCTTTACCGCTTCAGAAGGGGGATTTAGAGATGCAGAACAAAACATAATAAAGAAGCATCAAGCCTAATAAGATGAGGGACTGAAAGAAAGCCAGGGACTTCTGTTTAGACACCACCGCGTTCTTGCAGTTGTGGGTCTGGGAACCATTCCAAGACCCAGGCTTTTTCATTATACCTCCCAGGCCGCAGGCATTCAGCAGGGCTCTCCGCATTGAAATCACAACTTTTTTCTCACCTGGCTGTAAAAGAACCCACTGAGTTGAGAACAGTATGCGCGAAGGAAGAGATTTTTCTCATTTAAACAACATCCTTTTGTACCTGGTAGATAAGACACAAGGGTGTGTGTGTGTGTGTGTGTGTGTGTGTGTGTGTGTGTGTGTGTAAGGGAAAGCCCAGCTCTAGTATTGAGCAAAATTGAGCCAGGATCAACCCCATGGTGTCTTCATTGGGTGCCATGAATATCATTCTTCCATATAGCCTCATTCATCAAAGCCTCAAATAGTCCAAGAGTTCTGATAGAAAGGATGCAGCAAAAGACAGATTTCATCATTTACGTAATTAAAAAAAAATGGTGGAGTCTGTCTTCCTGCTTGGTGCCTCTGGTTATGGGCAGCTGATACCTGTCTTTTCTTGTTTGTTTGTTTTTGGTGAGAGTTGCTATCAAAGAGTGGTAATGAAAGGAAACTGAGGAAGGAACTCAAATGAGAGGTTGCATTAATTAAGGGAGAGAATGGTGTAGAGAAAAGAGATTCAAAGTCAAGATAATTGGATTTTGCAACCGTTTGCTGTCATTGATGTGTGAATTGGCCAAGCCATAGGAACTGAGACCCTTGGCTTCAATTCTCAAAGGAGGCTGAGGAGCTGAGGCTACTCAGCTGTGAGGTCTTTGTGAGTGGGTCAGGGTCTTATACCTGACCCACTATGTCTTATACCACAAATAGGAGGCAGGTATTTCTTGAGTAAGTTCTGTACAGTTCTCTTAGACTCTTGTGTTAGAGTTGACTGGCAGAAGCCATTGCACACCATCTCTGTGTGGAGTTTGGCACAGGACACTCCCCATGGAAGGAACCACATTGTCAGGAGCTGCCTCCAAGGCTCACTGGGGCAGAGGCAAATTGGGGACAAATGGAAGTTTGACTTTTAAACTGGTATTTAAATGCAGAATTCCATTTTGTAAACCTTCCCTTCAGCTCTGGTTCATAAAACAAATTACTGATGGAGCTCAGGGGAAGAGCAACTGTAGGTTTTAGAACTGGGTTCCTCTAGCAGGAGTCTGTTTGTCTGTCTGTTTGTGTGTCTCTGTCTCTCTGCCAGTACTAGGGCTATTTGCTCTTTTCTCAAGATTGGTGCTCTATCACTTGAGCCATAGCTCCACTTCTGGAGTTTTGCTAGTTAATCGGAGATAAGAGTCTCACAGATTTTGCAGCCTGGGCTGGCTTCAAACTGTGATCTTCAGAGCTCAGCCTTCTAAGAAGCTAGGATTATAGGTAAAAGCTGCTGGCTCCTGGCAAGTCTTCTAATTATTTTAACTATAAAGGCACGCTCATTCAAGTTCCAGTTGATGAGTTGACAGAAAATAATCTACAAAGAGATAGGCTGTGTTATAGTTACAATCTTCATTTCCTCCCAGGAAGAGGCTTTTTTTCTTTCTTTTCCTGTGTGTGTGTGTGTGTGTGTGTGTGTGTGTGTGTGTGTGTGTGTGTGTGTGTGTCCTGGGGCTTGAACTCAGGGCACAGTCCCTGAGCTGCTTTTGTTCAAGGTGAGCACTCTACCACTTGAGCCACAGTGCCACTTCCAGCTTTTTCTGTGTATGTAGTACTGAGGAGTTGAATCCAGGGCTTCACGCATGCTAGGCAAGCACTCTACCACTAAGCCGCATTCCAGCCTGGAAGAGGCTTCCACATCCCTGTTCTTCTGGGCCTCCGGTAGATGAAATGGACATTCCTCCCACCTCCCCCATTGTCAGGCTGTGCAGGGCAGTGGCCTTTGCTGCGATGCTATAGCTTCTTAGAGCTTTTCTAGGTCTGCAGTCCCCTGCAGGTCAGGGGCTGGCAGCTCCTTCTGCTCAGTTCCCAGATGAGAAAATACAGGGAGCAGAGCAGAAGCCAGCCTCAACCAACCTGTAACCTGTGTGTAATCCACGTAAGAAAGCAATGTTGACGATTGCAAGACACTGAAATGCTGGGATTGTTTGTTACCACAGCAACAAAGCAACAATTGCAAGCAACAACACAAAGGAGTGCCTTATCACAATCACATCGATAGATACTTGAAAAATAGTGGTTGGATTAATGAAAGGATGTGTGATTGAGAAAGATGTGTACCATCTACTTCCTCCTTTTGCCTCTTCTCCTCTCCCTCTTCCTTCTCCTTTTCTTTTTTGTTGTTGTCAGTCATGGGGCTTGAACTCTGACCTTGAGGCCTGTCCCTCAGCTTGTCAGCTCAAGGCTAGCACTCTACGGAGTGAGCCCCAGCGCCACTTCCAGTTTTCTAGGGGTTTTTTGGAGATAGGAGTCTCACAGACTTTCCTGACCCGGCTGGCTTTGAACCTTGATCCTCATATCTGAGCCTCCTGAGTAGCTAGGATTACAGGCGTGAGCCACTGGCGCTCAGCCTTCTCCATTTTTATCTGTGTGTGTGTGTGTGTATGTGTGTGTGTGTGTGTGTTGGTTGTAGAGCTTAAACTCTGTGCCTGGGCGCTGTCCCTGAGCTCTTCAGCTCAAGGCAAGTGCTCTACCTCATGAGCTACAGCACCACTTCTGGTTTTCTGGTAGTTAACTGGAGATAGGAGTCTCACAGAACTTTCCTACCCAGGCTGGCTTTGAACTGAGATCCTTAGCTATCAGCCTTCTGAGTAGCTAGAATTACAGGTGTGAGCTACTGGCACCCGCCATTTTTATCTTTTTTTTATTTTAAATTTTAATCATTATTAAGTAGTAGTACAAAGGAGTTCCAGTTCAACATATTAATATAAGTGTACAGTACTTTTTTTTTTCTATTTGGTTGGTTGTGGAGTTTGAACTCAGGGCCTAGGTACTATCCTGAGTTCTTTTTTTGTTGTTGTTGGTTATGGGGCTTGAATTCTGGGCCTGAGCACTTTCCCTCAGCTCTTCAGCTCAAGGCTAGTGCTCTACCACTTTGAGCCACAGTGCCACTTCTATTCTTCTCTTCTCTTTTCTTTCTTGTGGTTAATTGGAGATAAAAGTTTCATACACTTTCCCGCCCAGGTTGGCTTTGAATGGGGATCCTCAGATCTCAGTTTCCTGAGTAGCTAGGATTACAAGCGTGAGCGACCAGTGCCATTTCATACAGGATATCTTGATCAATGTCACTCTTTCCATTGCGCTCCCCCATCCCTCCCGACTCCACCATCCTCTCAAGTTACTGGGTTCTATTTTTCACATATGCACACTGAAGATTATGACTACCTTCACCCACCCTTTCTCTCTCTGTTCACCTCTGGCCTCTCCTTGACCTCTCTGTCTTCCAACTGTAGACCATGCTTGGTGTCTATCTGTGTGAGCAGCTTCCTTGCTGTAACTTGGTGGTATCCACGAATTTCTATCTCCCCCCCCATTTGGGAAATCCCCATTTCAGAACAATTCTTTTTCTTCAAATTTGTGTCAATGTGTGAAGAAGAGTGGAATTGTGAAACCCTGAATAGGGGTTTGACTCTCATGTTTCCTGGGTTATATTGAGCCTGATCTTTAACTCTTTCTGAGTTAAATGCTTATTTAAAAATGGATTTCATGGCTGGGAAGGTGGCTCAGTGGTACAGCGCTTGCCTTGTATGCCTGAGGCCCTGGTTTGATTCCTCAGCACCACATAAGCAGAAAAAGCCAGAAGTGGCTCTGTGGCTCCAGTGGTGAGCGCTAGCATTGAACTGAAGAGCTGAGGGACAGCGCCCAGGCCTAGAATTCAGGCCCTACAACCAAAAAAAAAAAAAGCACATTTCACTTTTACATACAGTTGTAGAGCATGAAAGAGATGAGCTATGGAGATCTTTTTCCTAATGTGAGTCGTGATTGTTTTTGGAGTCACTAACCCAGGAACACATATAGCTTTGTCACCTTCACCCCTGTCTTCCTTCCCAGTGAGCCCCTCCCCCAGCTGTGTGTTCTCACACAGATCTGAATTTGACAGGTGCACAGGCGTAGACCTGTCATCCATTTGAAGGGGCCTCATCAACAGCTCCGGCCAGGGCAAGACAGCTTTTGTCTTAGGTAAGACAAGGTCCTCCTTTGTACTACCTCCTACCAGAGACCCTGGCAGGTGACCAGTGGTGGCTTTTTCCTCTCCAACCCAGTGTCTCCAATGGCTCCTCACCCCTCCAACTCAGGTCTGGTGCAATGGAACTTCCAGTAACTGAGTTAATGAGGACCAGGGGGAGCACCACCTCCAGGCTGCTTCAATCCCGGACTCTGTGTCTTCCTCAGGGGGGAGGAGGCAAGGACTACCTGGCACCTGCCAGCAACTCTGTACCTGGGGGAGATAGTGGAGGAAGGACTCAGGGGCCCTGCTGTGATGTCAGCTCTCCTGAGCCAAGAGGTGGGTCCCCCAGGGCTCTCTGATGGGGGGAGGCTGCACTGTGTAACTTTAATGAGGTCAGGAGGGTGAGAGATGTCGAGAGGAGAGCTGGGACCAGCCTTTAACAACACTGTGTCCTGAGGGCCAGCTTCGACACATGATTCTGAGGCTTCTTTCTCTTCTCAGGCCTTTTTCACGTGTCCTTCCTGTAGCCCTAGTCATCCTCGTTTTACACCCTTACTGTCTAATCTGTGACACGGGGTTTAAAGTCACTGTGAGGCCAAGGGATGGGTGCTTCACCTGCAATGACTGAACATCCGAAATTGCCAGAGTTCAATGCTGGATGAACCTTTTATCTGTTGGACAAACAGAGGAGTTGGGTATAAGGCTCACATCTCCACTTTTCAGGTGAGGAATTTGACAAGTTGAGTCACTTCCTCCAAATTCTACGTGAGAAAATGTCTGAGTAAGAATTTAAGTTCAGGGTCCTGACACTCAGCCCATCTCAGAAATATTACCCTGTACAAACCCACCCACATGAATATATAGTCACTAACAGCTGCATGCATCACCTCCTCTAGGGGGCGCTGTTGACTCACAGCCTCCCTTGGATGCTGGCAATGGAAGCCACTTTGGCTTCCTGGACATTGCTGTCCTTGTTCAGAGTCTGTTCATCTCATTGCATTTGTGAGACACGAGAGAGACTAGAAGGGAAAGTGGGCTAAAACCTTGAGAAAAGTTATTTTCTTCAAAGGAAGTGACACCTGTTCATTGTAGAAATTTAAGACACACAAAAGAGAAGAAAACCACGAGCAGCAATCCTGAGCAGAGTTCATCAGTGTTTGTGGCCTGTGTGTGTCTTTGCCTTCTTTCTTTCCACACACATACATTTTGGACTAGGGGGATCGACTGTACACCTTCTTTTCTGTTGTTATTCAGTCCCTATTTTTCTCTGAAAAGGATTCAGCATGGTTTACAAGGACACACAGAATATGACAAGATAGCACCACCCGGGGTAAGAAATAAAATCTGTATAACCATACATTCAGGTTTGGAGCTTTCAAGTGATTCACTATACTGACAATATTTGGCCACTGAAGATGCATCTGTTGAAAATGCAATCCTTTTTGTGTTTCCAAAGTAAAACAGAACAGAGATTCAAAGTGAATCACCAGACAGAACATCGTTTTTAGAGACTATAGTAATCCACTGGCTGGTGGCATTGTTCCTTAGCCTCCAGTCACCTCTCATTGGCCCTTTAGGCTGTGGCTAAAGTTTCAGGATTATAAATAAAGCTTCAAAATACATCTTGGCTGAGAAATGTTTTTGCATGTCTCTGCTTATTTCTGGAAGTGACATTTATAAGACGACGTTCAGCCACATCAGAAGAGGAACTCACCTACTCTTGAAAAGGCGTGCATCCGTGAGCACTGGATTCGAGGTCAGGTCAGCTCGCCTCCCACCTCTGCCCCTTCTCTCCTCCGACTGCCCTACCCCTGTCCTCTGAGGGGTGTGTGACAGAGCATGCTGGGGTTGGGGCACCTTCCTTCTTGATTGCCCCTAAAAGTAGGTATTTAGAAGGGAAAGAGTCAGATACTTGCAGGAGGTGAATGCTATCGATGAGGAAAGTCACCAGCCCTTACTCTTATTTTGTCTGGTCGATGTCAAGCTTTCTAAAACGAAGATGCTCCCGAGGCTTCTCTCAGTTTCTAGAAGGAAAAGTACCTCCAAAGTAGCGGAAGAGACCACAGGCCCTCTGAGGGCTCCCGCGCCAGGAAGCGACTGGCCACAAGGTGGCGCTGTTCCTCCGTTGCACAGGCCTGTGGCCGGTGGCGCTGGTGAGAGGGGGTGTTTTGTTCCTCTGTCACTCTTCCTCTTCTCCCAGAGAAGTCTTAGCTCGCTCGCTGGGTGACCCCTTGCTACTTCTCTTCACCCCTTTACTGCCTTTTCTTCACTGGCTCTTGGAGGTTCACAGTCAGTCCCCTAAACTAGGGTATCTCTTCCTCCTTCCAATGGACGTACTGGATACCTGTGGTTCAGGCTGGTAATCTTAACCCCTCAGAAGGCTACGATCTGACTATGGAGGTTCAAATCCAGCTGGGGCTGAAAAGGGTGTGAGATTCTTATCTCCAATGAAGCAGTTTAAAAAAAAAGCTGCAAGTAGAGCTGTGGCTCACGTGGTAGCAACAGCCCTGGATAACAAACTTAAAGGACAGGGCACGTCCAGGCCTCGAGTTCAAACCCTAGTACTGCTACCAGAAGAGAACAAAAAAGGATGTGTACTTGGTCTTATATGTGTATCTGATGAAATATTAGGCACATTTTATAAATGTAAAGATAGAAAGGTTGATCTTTTTTGTATGCTTTCATTTGTTTTCCTCTAAAATACAGAAACTTATAGAAGCAAGATTTATTATGCCTTTTCTGTAAGGCTTGTGCCATCTTGTATTTTTGTGTATTCTTTTCTTTCCCTCCCTCCCTCCTTTCCTCCCTCCCTCCCTTCCTTCCTTCCTTCCTTCCTTCCTTCCTTCCTTCCTTCCTTCCTTCCTTCCTTCCTGCCTTCCTGCCTGCCTGCCTGCCTGCCTGCCTGCCTGCCTCTGCTAGGGCTTGAGCTCAGAGCCTCAGAGTTTTTTGTTTAGGACTAGTGTTCTAGCTGGGCGCCTGTGGCTCAAGCCTCCTAGTTACTAAGGAGGCTGAGATCTGAGGATCATGTTCAAAGGCAGCAAGGGCAGGAAAGTCCCGAGACTCTTATCTCCAATAAACCACCAGAAAACTGGAGGTGGCGCTGTGGTTCAAGTGGTAGAGTGCTAGCCTTGAGCTGAAGAGCTGAGGGACAGTGCCCAGGCCCAGAGTTCAGGCCCCATGACTGATTAAAAAAAAAAAAAAAGACTAGTGTTCTACCATTGGAGCCATAGCTCAATTTCAGATGAGGGGAGTGTTGCAGGGTTGATGCCCAGTCTCAGGGACTCCAAAATATTGTCCTTTGGGTGGGTCTAGTAACAATGCAGGAGTCTATTTAGGTGGGCCTAGCCATGAGTCTGGCTTTGAAATATCTTCTGTGGGAAATTATAAGGCCCAAGAGGTTTCTCCCTCAGCTGAACCCGGGGCTTCAGTTCCTTTCAGAGGCTGTGGTACAGGGAGAATCAGGGCGTGCTGATGCAGGAGGCCTGCATGGGAGCCATGGAGGAGCAGTTCCATGCGGCCGTGGCCCTTTGTGTGAAGTGGAAGGCATTGCCCTTGCCACCCCATGATGAATAGCAGGGTCCCCACTTCTCAGTTAGTGACCTGGAAACAGGAAAGCGCAGAATCAACAAATCAACCCACTGGAGCTACAGGGTGGTCTGTGGGTTAGGAGTTAGGAGATGTCCCGTTATCAGGACAAATCCTGTCCTGTTATCAGACATTTGTATCACACTGTGCAAACGGGGAGGTGTGCTGCCCTGGTCCCTGCGCCAGGACTTTTGAGTTTTCAGTTTTATCCCATTGAAATAAAAGTCCCTGTTCTCAGTTAAAATATTGGCGGCAATCTCGGGAGGCCCTGGGGCTTCCTCCAGGGACTCGAGTCAATGCCGTGGAGGTGGCACAAGACAGCTGTCTTGTGTCTCAAAATAATCATCACCCTCGTAGTCATCATAATAATCCTCCCTATAGAAGTCACTTATAGCCACGGTAGAAAATTTGGAAAATATAAGAAGGCATCAAGAAGGAAATCAATTATAATAATTCTTCTCGGCTTAACACCTTCAATGTGTTTCTCCAAAGCAGCCTGGTGAAAAAGCAGTCAGCTAAAGACTACTCACATAGCAGCCTGGCCTTAAATCCTTCCTCTCCTGAGTCTCTTTCCACACACCCAGCCTGACCCTTGATACATACAATCACTTTTGTCCCACTGGTGTCATTTTCTGAGGTTAAGAGAATGTGATTATCTTATTGGAAAATCTGTAGAAGGAAGAAAGAAAAAGAGCTCAGAAAGAGAAACATCTTGGTTCCTACCACTGCAGGCAACATTTTTTTTTTTTTGGTGTGGGGGGGAGGTAGGGGAGTTTGTTGTAATATTTGTACTCTGTTCCTAAAAATAATGTTCTCTCCTGCCTTGTTCTATTTGGTAAAGTACAAATCAGATTAGAAAACAAATCTCTTTTGATAGGCATTTTCATAAAAGGTTATAGAAACCCCACTGGGGCGGTTGGAGATAATACAGCTCAGTGGTAGAGCATATGCCCTCAAATGCCCAGGGCCCTGGGTTCAAACTTGAGCACCACAAACTAAGTAATTAAACAACATGGAGACCTGTCTTCTCCAGACTCTACTCTGTGGAGGCGTAGAAGGCCATGCATTGGAGGTGATGGGGTGTGAGGCCAACAACCTAGTGCTATCATTTGTTCAGAAAGTTTGTGTCAGCTTGTGTTCATGCAGTCATCGCATGGAAGGGCTTCTTTCCTATGTGCACACCAGTACTGGGTATTAACATGACCCAACTGTAACCCTAGCTACTCAGGAGGCTGAGATTTGAGGGTAGCAGTTCAAAGCCAGCCCAGGCAGGAAAGTCCATGAGACTCTTATCTCCAATTAACCACCAGAAACACGGAAGTGGCACTGTGGCTCAAGTGGTAGAGCTAATTAGCCTTGAATTGAAGAGCTCAGGGGCAATACCCAGCCCAGAGTTCAAGCCCCATGACTAACATATATGCACAAAAAATGACCCGATACCAGGCATTAGATGATTATTAGAGTTTGTCAGTGCCAATTAAAATGTACTATCTCAAGGTTTAGTTGTGATTTTTGAACTAGAAGATTGCATCCATTTCCCAGGAAATTGCTTTATTACCTTCAACCCCTGGGGGGAGGTGCCTTCCTCATTGTTTTTCTAATTAATAAATTTTAATTGTTATTATAAAGGTGACATATAGAGGGGTTGCAGTTATATAAGTCAGGTAAATAATACATTTTCTTTTTTGGCAGTTGTGGGGCTTGAACTCAGAGCCTGGGTACTGTCCCTGAACTCTTTTGCTTAGGATTAGCAGTCTACTACTTTGAGCCACAGCATCACTTCCAGGTTTTTTTTATTTTTTTAAATTATTTTTTTTATTATTTTTAAATTTATTTTTTTATTGTGAAAATATTGTATAGAAGGGTTACAATTACATGGGCAAGATAATGAGTACATTTCTTATTAAGCATTGTAGCCTCCTCCTTTGTTTCTCCTTCCCATCCCTTCCCATCCTCCCCCCACTCCCCCAACCAATCCTCCTTTCCGCCCCCTCACCAAAGTTGTAAAGTTCGTTTTCGACATAACGACTTGTACATCTATTTAAATGATTTGTTTTTTCCCTTCCCCTCCACAAATTATACCGACATCAAATACAGTGAAAGCAGGGTTATACCATGGGGAAGGGACATACAAAGCAACAAAGAAATAATCTTATAAATGTGTTAGAAACAATCACATGAAAGAAAAAAACATTTGAATATATATCTTAGGGTTCATTTCCTTAACATCAACTTATCTGACCTTTTCTGCTTGACTCAGACATATACTGGTTATTGCAAATAAGGGAGACCATGGGACCTATGTTTCTTTGGGCCTGGCTTACTTCACTTAATATATTTTTTTTCAAGTCTTTCCATTTCCTAACAAATGGGGCAATGTCATTCTTTCTGATGGAGGCATAGAATTCCATTGTGTATATATACCACATTTTCTTGATCATTCATCTACTGAGGGGCATCTGGGTTGGTTCCATATCTTAGCTATGGTAAATAATGCTGCAATAAACATAGTTGTGCTGGTAGCTTTAGTATGGTCTTGTTTGTGAACATTTGGGTAAATGCCCAAAAGTGGGATTGCTGGGTCATAGGGGAGCTCTATGTGGAGTCTTTTGAGAGTGCTTTCCAAAGTGGTTGAACAAGTTTACACTCTCACCAACAATGAAGTAAGGTTCCCTTCTGTCCACATCCCCTCCAGCATCTGTTGTTATTAGAGTTCTTGATTTTTGCCACTCTAATTGGGGTGAGGTGGTATCTCAATGTTGTTTTGGTTTGCATTTCTTCTATGGCTAGAAAGGTTGAGCATTTCTTCATGTGACTATTGGCCATCCTTCTTTCCTCTTCAGAGAAGTTTCTCTAAGTCTTTAGCCTACTTATTTATTGCACAGTTGTTTCTTTGAAGATTTGTTGTTGGGGGATTTAATTTTTTGAGTTCCAAGTATATTTTAGATATGAGACCCTTGTCCGTTGTATGGGTAGTGAAGATCTCCCAATCTGTGGACTTTCTGTTGATCTTGTTAGCTATGTCCTTTGCCATGCAGAAGCTCTGCAATTTCATGCAATCCCATTTGTTCAACCTTTCTTTGATTTGTTGTGTTTCTGGTTCTCTATTAAGAAAATTTTGGCCTGTGCCAAGGAGACCTAGGGTTTTTCCTATTCCATCCTGTAATGTTTTCAGAGTGTCTGCTTTGACTCCGAGGTCTTTGATTCATTTGCACTTCTAGTTTTCGAGTGGCTAGTTGGAGATGAATCTTATGGGGAGGTTTCTGCCCAGGCTGGCTTCAAATCACAATCCTCAGATCTCAGCCTCCTAAGTAGCTAGGGTTACAGGCGTGAGCCACTAATCCCCAGCTAAAAGTACATTTCTTTGTGGACAATGTCACCCCTTCTCTTGTTCTCAGTGTTTCCTTCACTGTTTATTGAACATTTACTTTGTGCAAGATATGATTGTGATAATTTCTATAGGAATTCTCATGGAAATGGCCCTAAGTTACACAAGTACTAAGAAAATTGGGAATTAAACATACTTTGATACCAAAGTCTTGGCTTATATAAAAGGTTTTCTTTCTTCCAATATCCTTGGAGTGGTTTTCCTTTTCCTGTTCTCTCTCCTCTTCCTCCTGCTCCCCCTCCCTTTCCCATTTCTTCTCCCTTTCCTCCTCTTCCTCTTTTTCCTCCTCCTCCTCCTTTTCTTCCTTCTCCCCCTCCTTCTCTTCTTTCTCTTCTTCCTCCTTCTCCTTTTTTCTCCTCCTCCTCTACCTTCTCTTCTTCCTCCTCCTCTTCCTTCTCTTTCCTCCTTCTTCCCTGTCTGCCTTTCTCTCCTCTTTTCTCCTTCTTTTTAGATAGGGCCTCACTATGTAGTCCATCCTGGCCTCAAACTTGCAATCTTCCTGCCTGGGTCTCCTTAATGGAGGTCAGGAATCCAACACTATACCTGGCATTATTCTTCTTTTTAACTATCACATCTCTCTATGCTAGAACTTGCCAGTTTGGACCTAGTGCCTGCCTGTCATGTCTTGTTTTGAGCTCAGATAATTTCAGACTGCCAGGGCAGAGAGGCGGATGACCAACAGGCAGAGCTAGGTGACAGGGACACGAAACGTGGAGTAAGTTTCTCTCTTGGTCCTTTTTGTGGCACAGCCCTTGGTTATGATGAACAAAGCTGAGTGTATGTGGTGGACGGGATGCTGGTTGGTGAGTTAGGCTGAGTGTTATACAACTTGCTGTAGAGTAAGAGATGAGGGGCAGAAACAAGCCCAAGGCAAGGTTTCACAGGTCCTCGATCTCGAAATACTTCATAGATTTGATTCGGTTTAAAGGATGTATTTCCTTCACTGTAACAAAATACCAGAGACAACGAATTTGAAAACGAGAAAGTTTATCTTGTCTCAACGCTCTGGAGGTTGCAGTTGGTGATGAGTCGGTTAGACGATTAGTGTAGGGTGGGTGGTGAGAGGGAACATTGTGGGGTGGAACCTTGTGGTGTGTGTGTTAACCACACTCCATCAGTGTGAGGTTGGCCTCTGCTCTTGAAGGCTGTATCCTCCTGTCTACCTGACAATGCCAAGTGGGACACACAGTGAAGGCAGGCCCTGAGCAGTGGACCTCCACCAGAGGGGGCGCTGAGTGGCTGGACAGGGAACAGGAAGTGGACAGCTGATCATTTGCTGGGCCAGCCCAGAAGTGGGCGCTTTCCAGGGTCTCAAGTCAGCGGGTCAGTGACTAGCAGCCCCCTGCCTCAGTCCTGCTGCTCACTCCCCAAGGGACGGGGGCATGGTGGAGGAAATGGGGTACTGACTGAACACCCGCAGCAGAACCTATTCCCCCCCCCCCTCTGCCAGGGTGTCTCTGTTCTGCTGTGACGCTTTGGCGGCTGCGGCCTGAGAACCCTACGAATCTCGAATTTGCTGGTCAGCAAAATAAATATATAAATAAATAGAAAATCCATCATCAGCTCCCGACCTGTTGACCCCATCTTGAGATGTGTTGCAAATATGCTGACACGGGGGTTGTAGTATTTCATAGCACACGGCGTCGGGCGGCAGCGCACACCTGGGCTGGACTGGCTGCTGCGTGAATATGCTTTCACACCATCCTTCCGCTCCAGACCTCAGACACCTGCAGAGCCATAGACCCAGGACTTGGGGAACAGAGGCTGAGCACGGGTGAGAGATGTCTCTTCTCACGCCTGCTTCAGCCTCAAGTGATAATACACTGACAAGGCCCTAATGGTATCTTAAGCCTCCTTTCTCCTTTCAAGGATCGTAGAGAACATACCAGAAGCCATTTTCTCATTAATCTTGCTCTGTGGCTGATGGGCATTCAGTTTTAATTTAGAAATGCATCAAGGAGGGGATAGCACTAATTCCAGATGTAAGAAGACCCAGTAGAAAAAGTTGTCCTCCATCCTGGCTTCTTATTCGTGTGGAGGGGGAAGGGGAGGTTGTGGGGGAGATGGGGGTAAGGGGATGGGGGGGGGAGGGTTGAATCCATTGTTCCCAAATGTCTGAAGTGTTTCCAACAACTCAATTTGAGTATCACTTTTAAAAATTAGATGAATAAAAATCTTTGGAATTGGTACTTGACTATCCATAGTAAAAAAAAAAACATTTCACCCCCCCCCCCCTCAGAGATAGGAATGTGGCTTAGGGGTAGAGTGTTTGCCTAGCATGCATGAAGTTCTAGGTTTGATTCCTCAGTACCACATATACAGAAAAAGCCAGAAGTGGCGTTGTGGCTCAAGTGGTAGAGTGCTAGCCTTGAGCTTATGAAGTCAGGAACAGTGTCTAGGCCCTGAGTTCAAGCCCAAGGACTAGCAAACTTTTTTTCAAGGTAATTGGATTACCTGAACCCTGTTGGCATCCTCAGTTGCACGGCGGGCACCCCGAGATAGGCCGAGTTCCCGCCTTTCCTACACTCACCAGAGTGAATCACAGCCACGAAGAGGAAATGCCTGATGCACTCAATGCAGAGGCTTTTCATGTCTCATCATCTGAGGATTTCCTCCGGCCACTGGGTAGAAGACAGAACTATACTTACGACAGCTTGATTTATGACAGTACTCTGTACACATGAGCTCACTCCGGTCTTCACAGCAACCCCACAAGGTGGATATCATGAATCTAATAATACCTATGGGGGGAAAAAGAAAAGAAAGGGAAGTTGGGAGAGATTAACTGACCAAAAACACAGGAGGAAGCATTGGGATTTGAACTTAATCCATCACAGTGAAACTGTAACGTGTACTGTTGTCCATTCCATGCAAATGCAAATGTTCTCAGCTTCCTTTTTTTTGCTTAGGAAAAGATAGGAAAGAACACATTTGTCAAACCAAGGTCTATACAATACATACTCGAGACACTGTTAATCTGCCCTGGGAAAGAAATCAACCTGTTTTGATGGCTGCAAAGAGGGCTGTTCCATTTTGAGTTTTTGTAGGATTTTTGTTTTCTTCTTTCTTTTCTTTTTTGGCCTGCCTGCCTCCCTCCCTCCCTCCCTCCCTTCCTTTTTTCCTTTTTCTTTCCTTCCTTCCCTCCTTCCTTCCTTTCCTGGGATCAGACTAATAAACTAAATGGAGACATGATTGAATCTTTGATCATTTAGACCACAGTATTCTATTGTGTTTATTTAAAGAGTCATATATGTGGTTTAATATGTTTAATAGGTACATCAAAAAGTAAAAAGACAAAAAATTAATTTTAGTAATATATTCTACTAACTCAATTTGTTAATTTTTTTTTGGGGGGGTTGGTCATGGGGCTTGAACTCTGGGTTTGGGAACTGTCCCTGTGCTCTTCAGCTCAAGGCTAGCATTCTACCACTTGAGCCACAGTGCCACTTCCAGTTTTCTGGTGGTTATTTGGAAATAAGAGTATCACAGCCTTTCCTGCTCAGGCTGGCTTTGAACCACAATCCTCAGATCTCAGCCTCCTGAGTATCTAGGATTACAGGTGTGAGCCACTGGCACCCAGCTTGGCTTAAGTTTTTTTTTTTTTTTTAACCTGGTCTTGCTGTGTTGTTGGGCTTGTCTCAAACTTCTGGCCTTAAGTGATCCTTCTACCTCAGCCTTCCAAATAGCTAGGCCCACAGGTGGATGCCAGCATTCCAGGAGCTGTTAAAAATTTTAATATATAACACATATGAAATATTATTGATATATTTTAATAGTTCTTTTGACCGTAATAAGTATGTTCATATTTATGGCACATCCAATTTAGATGATGGGCTGTAAGTTTTTATAAAGTTTTAGGAAGTTTTTTTTTTTTCTGGTCCTAGGCTTGCACTCAGGGCCTGGGCACCATCCCTGAGCTCTTTTGCTTAACGGTGATCCTCAGATCTCAGCCTCTTGATTTGCTAGGAGTACAGGTATGAGCTGCCAGTACCTGGTGTTTATTTCCTTACAGCAGGATTAAAAGAGAGAGGAGGGGAGGAAAAGAGGGGAGGAGGGAAGGAGGGAGGGAGGGAGGGAGGGAGAGAGCGAGAGAGAGAAATATTTCCTGTTCCCCATGAAGGAAGGGGGGGTTTAAAGACTCTGATGTTAAAGTTTTATCAGAAATACTTGATCTATATTTAGGTTTCATAAAATTCTCAATTGAAAAAGAAGACACGTATCCTCAGGTTGTTCCAAACATATTAAAAGTTTTCCAATACCTGGGTCACACATAGGTTTTAAAATTTTATTAAAGTAAAAAAGTAAAATTCAGTCCCTCAGCTGCAGGAATAGCATCTCAGCTTCTTAGTACCGTCCTGTGGCCAATGCTACTGACTGGTTACTGCAGCTGCTGCTCTTGAGAGAGGCCCACAAACACTGAGATATGATTTCATTTTTTACTACCTTCTTTGGGAGGTGGAAGGAAGAAGTGTGCCCTCAGCCTAAAGATGCAGTGGACGCAGTGTGACCAGGACTAGACAGGCCTTGTCCGGCCTCTCTGTTCAGGGACTGCATTCACAGACTTAGTCCAGACTTTGGTCAGAATTCCACTTAGAATCCAGTTCCCCAAATAAAAGATCCCATTATAAAAGACCTCTGGGTGTGTCTGTCAAGGTTGATCCTGTCTCCATCAGGGCTCACGATGTTTGGGTGTCCTATCTCCAGTTCAGTTGGTAGGAATCAGATGTGTGCATGCCTGCTGGGGTAGTGGTGATCCAGTTTGCCCACACCATAATCTTTTTTTTTAAATTTAATTTTATTTTATTCGTGAACATACTGTACAGAGGGGTTACAATTGCATGGGCAGGATAATGCGTACATTTCTTACCAAGCATTGCAGCCTCCTCCTTTGTTTACCCTTCACATCCCTTCCCAGCCCCCCCCCCCCCCCGCCCCCGCACCAATGTTGTAAAGCTCATTTTCGACGTGACAACTTGTACTTCTCATTGTTGCAACAGGTCCACCTGTATCCTTAAACGACTTGTTTTTCCCCATCTCCTCCACATGTTATACTAACATCAAATATAGTGAAAGCAGGGGTTATACTGTGGGGGAGGGACATACAAAGCAACAAAGAGATAATCTTATAAATGCGTTAGAAACACATGCATGAAAGAAAAAAACATTAAAATACATATCTAAGGGTTCATTTTCCTAACATCACATTATCTGACCTTTTCTGCTTGACTCATGCATATACTAGATATTGCAAATAAGGGAAACCATGGGACCTATGTTTCTTTGGGCCTGGCTTACTTCACTTAATATAATTTTTTCCAAGTTTTTCCATTTCCTAACAAATGGGGCAATGTCATTCTTTCTGATGGAGGCATAGAATTCCATCCACACCATAACCTTGATGGTGGCCGAGCATATCTCTCCCCGTACCTGGCCCCGTTCTCAGCTTTCGCTTCTTGCCCACAGCAAGAGATCAGAGCCTCTCTGTAAATGATAGAGGAGGCCTCCCAGCCTCTGTGTCTTGCTTTTAGTTGGGTTCAGTACTCTCAGGGCTTAGTTTTTTTTCCCCTTTCAGAGTATTAGCAGAGCTTAGTAATCCTTATCCCATTGTTCCTACTGCTGCTGCAATTCTTAGATATCCAAAGCACCTCAATATCAGATGTTTCCTCTTACACTGGTCTATACCTCAGCATTCTAGTAGGAGCTGTTTTTACAATTGGACTCGATTGCTGCACTGAGCTAGTGACTAGCAGTCTTCTAGCTCCCACCAGTGGGTTCTGGGGTTTCATTGCCAGATGAGAAACCTCACTTATTTCCCTGCTTGCTCTTACTACTTGTGGTAATCACTGCAGGTCAGGTTCCCCAGAAAGTGGACTCTGAGATGGAGTTTAGCAGGCTGGGTGTTGATGAGAGGGAGCCCTTGTAAAGGGAGAGGGAATGAAGCAGAAGTGCACAGAGGGAAAAGTTGAGCTGAGATAGAGGCCTGAAGACAGCCTCAGCTGTTCTCTTGGAAATCTTGGAGCTAACATGGTTTTAGAATTATCCAGAACTGGGATTCAGTGTTTACTATTATACTCACACATTGTCCAGTCATTGGGTGAGGTCAATAGCAACAAATTCTTCATTGTAGAATTCTGGGTGGTACAATCCAATGTCCAACATAATAGTCACAGAATCTTACACTGTTTTAAATGAAGAGCTAGTTTATGCCTTCTCACATGCCTTTCTACTGCAGTGTCTGTGGTTGTGTATGTCTGTTTCCTACTGCACTGTGAATTGTTTGACGCAGGGGTCTCTATGTATTCTGCATCCTGTGCATGAAATAAATACCAGCTGCTTAGGATTAGACACATAGAGGCATGTAAGACTTGTCAATTACTTGTTGAATGTTGAGTGAGGTTTCGTGAGTGATCATCTTAGATAGCCAGACAGGCTTTTGGGAATGGAATTGTTGGTCATGAGAATCCAAGCTTGTTAAGAGAATTCTCCTCCCCATAGTCAATTCTGGCAAATTAATTCAGCAAATGTAAATGAACTCCGAGTGCCAAGTGTGATTCTGGAGAAATGTGGTTATGACTAAGACAAGACATTCTTGTCTTTGATAGGGTGACAACTTTTTTTTTTTTCCTCTTCCAAGGGCTTGAACTCTGGGTCTGGGCACTGTCCTGAGCTTTTCTACTCAAGGCTACCACTCTATCACTTGAGAAACAGTTCCATTTCTGGCCTTATGTGGTTATTGGAGATGAGTCTCATGAACTTTCCTGCTCAGGTTGGCTTTGAACCATTATATCATTGAAGCATATATCAGCCTCCTGAGTAGCTAGGCTTATACACCTGAGCTACTGGCACTCGAATGGGTGTTAAGTTGGAGGATCAGGATTAAAAGAGAATGTATCAGGTCAAACTCTGAGACTCATTAGTAGGTATCTTGGCTGGTTATCTCTGAGCTTCATAATTCTTCATAATTCTAATAGTGTAAATTCAGGCTAGGTAAGATTTTATTTATTTATTTATTTATTTTCGGTCTGGTCGTGGGGCCTGAACTCTGGGCCTGGGCGCTGTCCCTCAGCTCTTCAGCTCAAGCTTGCGCTCTACCACTTGAGCCACTTCCCAGCCCCAGTAAGATATTATTTAAAGGCTAGAGGCCCAAAGTTAGTGGAGGAGTTATGTGTAGTTGAGAAATGAGAGAGAACATCACCCAATTCACCCAATGGTGTTTATATTTCCTGGACAAGAAGGATCTATGGAGTTTGAAATAGTACAGTAAAGACTTGGATGGTGTTAAATAGCACTACATGAAAGTGACATAGAATTTGTCCATGATGATTTACACTTGGGCTGTCCAATCCAGTACTTACTGCCCATATGATGCTATTTCACTATCAAATTAAAGCTAATTAGATTAAAATAAGAATATAAATTCAGTTTCTCAGTGGCATTTCAGTCACATTTCAAGTACATATAGTGACATGTAACTTCTGTCTAGCCCACTGGACAGAACACATTTTAGAACAATTCCATCGCTGCAGAAAGTCCTGTTGAGTGTCAGTGGCTTAGACTACCAGTGGCTCAGACCATTAGAGCAGAAAATGCTTTCCTTACTTATTAAATAGGGACACTGGGACCTATAAAGCCACTAGGAATGGGATCACTGGAGTCTCAGTTCAATGATTCTTTGTTTACAGATTTCTTTCCATTCATAGGCTTCTGAGATCCTCTTTCAGGGCCCAAGATACCTACCAGAATACAAATTATGCACTAGTCCACTCAGCTCTTCCAGGCATCCATCTGTCTGTCCATTCTTCCTCATATATTCCAACATACCTGTTTTTCCGCTACTTGTCCTGGTTGCTGGAAGTATACCAGCCAGGAATAGAAAATTTTGGCCAAGAAGACAATCACTTCTACCCCTAGAGTACCTAGACCCAGGAAGGTGATAAGAGGTGATTGGTGCTGCAGGTGAAGGGGAAGCCATGTGCAGAGCCCTGAGGTAAGATGAATCCTCCTGAAGAAAGATCCAGAGTTTATTAGGTAAGAATGGAGAGAAGGTACTCTAGGATATGAAGCAACGAAGGGCACTGGCCTTGTAGCAATGGGTAGCCTACCATGGGAAGATGGGTGAGGGGGTGAACCATGGCAGGAGAAAAGTCTGAGAAGAGTTTGTGTGCCAGGGTGAAAGCTATGGACTTCATTTTGCAGGCCATGGGGACTCTAGACATGAATAAGTAGGTGATTGGATTTGTTCTTTTGTTGTTTTTGTCTTTTTGGTGTTACTCGGTTTGAACTCTAGGCCTTGGACTTATGAGGCGAGTTCTCTTCTACTTTAGTCACTCCCCTAGCTCTTTTGGCTTTTTAGTTACTTTTCAGATTTGGTCCCAAGGCTATCCTTGGAGCTGTACCCTCCCATATCTGCCTCTCTTGTAGCTGGGATTAGAGGCATGAGCCAGCCTTGTTCTTTCAAATGAACTCTCCTTCTCTGGGCTGGCCTCCAGTCATGATTCTCTAAGAGAATCTATGCCTCCCAGCTAGTTGGGAGTGAATTTTTACACCACCATCTCCAGCCTGGAACTGTATTCTAAAATGATCAATCCATGATGGTATAAGGAATGGATTAGGGATATAGGAGACTCAGTACTTTGCATTTGTCCAAGATGAGTAAAGTTTCTAAACCTGGCACAACAATGATACTGCTGACCTTTCTTCCTAGAGTTAACAGTTAATGTTACACGCATTAAAATTTGTGAAGATTTCTGCCCAACTTTTGTCCTCCTCTTCCTGACTTCATTATTCTCCTGACTTCCTCACCAGTCTCTTCTTATACCATGTTTTCTTCGGAGTCAGATCACATAGGGGGTAGAAGAGAGTGCAGTGGGGAAAGGGAGGGGGTGGGGGTTGGGGGGAGGGGAGGGGACAGAAGCAGTCGGAGCTGTGTGGGGCCTCTGTAACTCTGATGCCTGTTTGTCTCCTAAAAGCCTGGTAGAGAAAGGCAGCTGAGCTACTTTCTGGGTGCTGCTGACTGAGGGAACGCCATCTTCATGCAGTTCTGTAGAAGCTGGAGTCAGTGCCTTCCCTTGACTTGATTTTCTGCATGAAAACTTAAGGAATGGAGCTGAGAAAAAAATCAGGCTATGTTCCCATTCCCTTCTCCCTAGGAGAGAATGCTTTGTTGGACTAACAGTTATGTTGGACTAAGAGCTATGGCAATATGCAATTAATAGCGAGTTTCTTTGTAACAGATAATAGTCAAAACATCTTGAAGCCCATTCACAGAGACAACTTTGAAGGACGCCTGGGCTGTCCACACACACATCGAAGACTGTCATTAAGCCCTCTTGGGATGACAGCAGCTATAGTTCATTATCCTGGATGGTGGTTGTGGGGTACTCTATTCTTTAGATTTCTTTGGGAAAAATGTCTTTTAAAATTTAATTTGCAACACAACACAGACAAATAAATGGAAAGGGATGTGGTCCAGAGATTCATGAAGGAGCCCGAAGGATGAGGGGGCTGTGCTCAATTTCTGACAGCAGAGTGAGTTCTTTAGAAAGAACCATCTTCTTCCCACTGGCTGGATGAGCATGGATTTCAGTGGAATCTTACATAAATAAAATTAAGTCCTAGCTTTACCTGTGACTAGACATGCTCAAATACTTCTTTTTAAACCTCAGGTGTTTTTCTTTCTTTCTTTCTTTTTTTTTCCGGGGGGTGTGGGGAAAGGAAATAGGCCTAACCTTTACATTTCAATCAGCAGCAGACTAGTTTCTGACTCATCATCCATTCTATACCTCTTTCTTATGATGTTGTTTAGGACAACCATAAGGTTGGTTAAAATTTTCCTCTTGCCTGCATGGTTTTATTTATTCAGATGGTAGCTTAGATGACTCAGTTCTGGCCATTGTGATATAAGAAGAACCGACCAAGTAAATTTGTAGGGCAGAAGAGACTTTTTTTTCCCCTGATAAATGTAGGTGGATTTAGCTAAGACATACCTTAGCTTTTTTCCATCTGCTTCTTGCTCAAAGCACAGATGAACAGATGAGAGATAAGGCAGCCCACAGATAGTTCTCCTAGGTGCTGGGGACATAAAGGGATTTTGTGTCACCGCATTTGTAGGCCATGGAGAACAGGGAGATGTAAATATTAACTCACACTGCAACATCCAGAGTCCTAGAACAGGGAAGAGGAAAGATAAAAGACACATGGTTGGTTTGAACCATAAAGAAAACCAAGCCCCAAATTATATGAAACTCCTCAAATGAGAAAGTCAATGACACCAGCCTTAGCAGTGTGAAAGGTTCAAGAATTTCTAACTGAGGTCTAGCCTGTGCCAGCTCAGTCCAAGCCCAGCTTGGATGTAACTCTGGGGAGTACAGGAAACCAAGATATGTCTGTTTTGAAGATGGCTGAACTGCCACTGATAACCTAGGAAAAGGAGGGTCTTGACAGCTCACAGGGGGAAATACATTTGGCCCATTCTCAGGCATTGCTGGGGCCCTTGGTTAGCTCACTTGGGCATGACTAATCAGGAAGCTCATCTGGTAGCGTAGGAGAGACAATTCTGTTGGAGTCAAGGAAGGGGCCTGAAGAGCTCTGCGTAGGCATATGCTTCCCAGAATTGAAGACAAAGTGACTTTAACTATAACAAGATGAGTTACCTGATTATTGTCACAACCACTTGTTTCTTCGTTATAATCCTGGGAGTGTTGTAAAAACAGCCATTAGTATGATCTATTGCACTTGCCAACACTTCGAGTAAGGTGGAGTATGGGCTTGTCTGTGTGCACACATGGAGTCATTTTACACTTACACTGTCCTCTGTCCTTACACTCTTTCATTTTACACTTACACTGTCCTTTCTTTTCATGTTCTTTTATTTTTTTTAAAGTTCATGTTCTATGTGCAACTGCAGAACACAATATTGTATGCTGTGCCTCCAGAGCAACTTATACACATCTGCCTATGAAGAGTTGTAAACCAAGACTCAAACCCTGATGCCAGGTTGTGTCTTGAATGATCTGTCCAAGGGGTATCATTCTGTGCAACACTAATCCGACAAGATGCCAAGCTGGTCATGAAAGCCTGTTTCACGGTTAAGGAGATTTCCAAAATGCTTTGTCTTCTGTTTTCTTCTTGGCAACTCAGACAAACATTTGTATACTAATAGCTTTGTAAAGTCTTGCAAGAATGAAGCCTATCTTCCCACAAAAATTCCAGTGTAGCTGGGCACCAGTGGCTCATGCCTGTAATCCTAGCTACTCAGGAGGCTGAGTTCTGAGGATCATGGTTCAAAGCCAGCCCAAGCAGGAAAGTCCATGAGACTCTTATCTCCAGTTAACCACCAGAAAACCAGAAGTGGCACTGTGGCTTAAGTGGTAGAGTGCTAGCTTTGAGCTGAATTGCTCAGAGACAGCTCCCAGGCCCAGAGTTCAAGCCCCGTGACCGACAAAGAAAATAAAAAAATAAAAAATAAAAACATAAAAAAACCTTTGGCATTTGACAAGGGACAGTAAGATATAATAGACAGCCAAAGAATGTAGTCCAGATGTGTGCACGTTGTTTGTAAGGCCCAGCACATAGCAGTGTGTTACAGAGTTATACGTATAAGCCTTTTGAAAGAAGCCAGAGGACAGTGAAGGCTTGAAATTCAGAGGTACACACAGAGAGGCTGTATCCTGCCTTGTAGCCAGCATCTCTTCAGCTGGTTGTGTTGGACCTTGGATGAATATTTAAGGTGCATGTGTCATCTAGGCAGCAGTCAAATCTTAAGGCACTATTCGTTTGGGGTAGAATACTATCAATTTTTGTTGTTGTTGGTTGTGAGGCTTGAATTCAGGGCCTGGGTGCTCTCCCTGAGCTCTTTTGGCTCAAACCTAGCACTCTACTACTATGAGCCACAGTGCCATTCTGGTTTTCTAGTTAATTTGAGATAAGAGTTTTAAAGACTCTTCTGTCAGGGCTGGTTTTGAATTGCAATCCTTAGATCTCAGCCTCCTGAGTAGCTAGGGTTACAGGCATGAGCCACCGGTGCCCAGTTTGTCTATCAATTTCTTGTTTTCTTTTTTTTTGGGGGGGGTCCAGTCATGGGGCCTGAACTCTAGGCCTAGCCACTGTCCCTCAGCTCTTCAGCTCAAGGCTAGTGCTCTACCACTTGAGGCACAGTGCCACTTCCGGCTTTTTTCTTTTTGCTTATGTGGTGCTGAGGAATCAGACCCAGGGCCTCAGGCATGCAAGGTAAGCGCTCTACCACTGAGCCACCTTCCCAGCCCTTGTCTATCAATTTCTAAGGAATAAAACATCCCTAAGCCTAATGTTATTAAATGACATTTTTTTCTCAGCATATTATGGGTGAGGAATTTGGACAGGATAGGAAGGAATAGCTCCTCTCTTCTGCAATGCCTAAGATTGTTCATACGGCTGGAGATGGTGGGGACCACTCAATTGAGACCATAGAACTGAGGCTGGAGTTCTGACAGGTGGACTTCTCAGTTATTCTTCTTGTCATATAGTTGGGACTGAACATCCAGCATGGCTTCTTTGTTTCCCTGTCTGGTGTAGTTTGCAAGGGTTGAGTATTCACAGGTTGGCCAGTCATTGTTCTACCATATATTTGCTTATCAACTTGAGCTTCCTCACAAGATGGCAGTCTCTTAAGAGTCAGCCTTTTATGATATTGGTATCACTCAGATGAGTCCTCCAAGAGCTAAGGTGAAGGCTGCAAGGTTTCTATGACCTCACCTTGTAAGGTTCTAGGGAAATACTTCTACATTCTACTGGTCAAGCAAGTCATAGGACTGAGGGGGAGATACACCCCACACATCTGATGGGAGGAGATGCAATTTGTAGTTACCTTTAATCTATCATAGACAACTAACTTTTTGGCTGTTTTAGGCATCAACTCTCAATTGAGTCCTATCTGGCCTCAGACTTTTATTTGAAGCAATGCTTAGAATAATCCCTTTGGCTCTGAATGCCATTCAGGGAACATAAAAGATTAATTGAAATGACTGAACCAATCTAGATGCAGAATATAAAATGACAATTTAAATGCCCACAAATGTCCAAACCACAATTACTATTGCAAGTGGCTCTGGTATTAATGCCCATCATCCCATAGGAGGGATGAACTGTTGAGACCTTTCTCCAGTCTCTGGAAGAAGTCAAAGGAAATTGCTTTGACCTGGTCCTCTTAGATCCTCCTCTCTCCTCAACATCTTGCTCCCATGTCATCTACTTTTTTGTGATTCTTGTTATTTTGGGCCAAAGGGGTCACATAAGCTATCAAGAATGCTCATTTTATGCCTAGCATTGCTTTAAGACCATATATACACACACTTAATTTTCAGAAAATAATACAGAATCTTACAGAGACTATATAACTAATAGTATCTATATGGGGGAGGAGAGAGAGTATGGGAAGGGATGGAAAGGGGAAACAAAAAGGAGGTAACAATGCTTGATAAGAAATGTACTCGTAGCCGGGCGCTGGTGGCTCATGCCTGTAATCCTAGCTACTCAGGAGGCTGAGATCTGAGGATGGCGGTTCAAAGCCAGCCCGGGCAGGAGAGACCGTGAGACTCCTATCTCCAATAAACCACCAGAAAACCGGAAGTGGCGCTGTAGCTCAAGTGGTAGAGTGCTCGCCTTGAGCTGAAGAGCTGAGGGACAGCACCCAGGCCCAGAGTTCAAGCCCCACGACTGACAAAAAAAAAAAAAAAAGAAATGTACTCGTTATCTTGCCCATGTAATTGTAACTCCTCTGTACGGTATTCTCACAATAAAAAAATACCAAAAAATAATATCTATATTCTTATTTCCCTAGAATTTACAAATATTAACATGCTAATCTATTTTTTTATTGTTGTTGTTGGTTGTGGGGCTTGAACTCTGGACCTGGGCACTATCCCTAAGTTCTTCAGTTCAAGGCGAGCACTCTACCACTTGAGCCACAGCGTCCACTTCTGGCTTTTTCTGCTTATGTGGTGCTGAAGAATTGAACCCAGGCCCTCATGCATGCAAGGCTAGCACTTTACCACTGAGCCACCTTCCCAGCCCTCTAATCTAATTTTTTTAACTAAAAGAAATAAAACATGACAAAGAAAGTTGAATTTCTTTTTGATTGAATTTTCTTCTCCCATGTCTCAGAGGCAGCTACTATCATGAATTTTGTGGGGAGAAGGCTATTTTAAGTACAATGTTTTCATCAACTGTTCTACATCTCTGTCTTTCCCTATTTCTAATTTACTGCTGCATAAATTTGCAACTGAAATTTAAGGAGGTTGACCTTCCCCAAATTCTCTGTTACTTTATTATTTGTTACTAGTTTCTTTCTGTCAATATATTTTATGCCAGTGTGGAGATTATTATTTAGACTTTTGTGAAGAGAACTACTTCTATGATGAAGCATGCCACGAACATCTCATTTGAGCAGAAACAATGTGTGTTACTTTCTCTACTGCTCAACATCTCTACTTTGAATATTACCACTTGGTGATTTTTATAATGGACTGCTTTGAGGTTTGGCACCTGAAAATACTCAACTATAAGAATGGAAAGTACCATATTTTACAATATATAAACATTTCCTTTGCCCACCCTTCAGTGTCAATGTCACCCTGTTCCCATAGATGCAGACCTGGCATCAATCCTCTCAAGCTTATCAGACTAGCCTTTAAAATACTTATAATGTGTCTTAACCTATGCATGGATAACATACTTGAGCAATTAAGATTCATGTGTAAAAGGTAAAAGGCAGACAATCTTATGAAATAATATTTTGCAATATTTAACATGCTTGGATGCAGTACCCACAGTCAAATGAGGTCACTTACATACTAATCACCAGGAGTTCAATTCTCACAACTGGAGACTGATCCAGACATAGTTATTAGCAGGATGATACTCTTCAGTAAGCAGCTATTTTGGTAGAATTTCATATAAAAATGCCTCAAAAACTTAAACAATACTACTTCACTCCTAAGTATATTCCTAAAAGAATTGAAAACAGGTATTTGATTAAATACCTGTACATGAATGCTCATAGAACACCATCAGTAATAGCCACATGGAGAACACATGTTACAAATGTTTGATTGGGTATCTCTTGCTTTATCCGTATAGAAATTACAGCTAGGCAAGGAGAAGCTCTCAGCGTTGACAGCCTTGAGTTCCAGAGGCTCATGAGCTGGGCTTCCAAACATAGAGGTTTGACTTCTAAAGTTTGAGAACTAGAGGCTTTTGTCTCGCAAGGCAGAGGTTTATTGATCTAGGTGCATGAGGCAGAGGCTTACTGCTCTGGGTTAAAGTGCCAACACTTTAGAGATTTGAGTATCAGAATTTCAGAGTTCTTGGCAGCTCTCTCAAACCCTTCTTGCAACAGGGGCTTGCAGTGTTTCCGCGTCTACCTTTGGCTCATCACAGTCTCTTACCTTCTCAATACTTCTGCTTTCCTTCTTAGTCTTAGCTATTTAAAGTTTCTGTCCTCAGTTGCTCTCCAGCTCTCCAGCAATATCTAGTGTGTTATGGCTCAGATGGAGAGTTATAACTCTCTGGCTCAGAATTTTGAGTATCAAGGCTCTCAGTTCCCAGTGGCTCTTTGGAACTCTTCAACGTCTTTCATGCTGCCACCAGTACAAGCCCCAGGGTCTTGTCTGCTCTTTGTGTATCCACTTCAGCCTTCTCTAGCCATGCCAAAACCCACAAATAGATAAAGATACCACTCAAGAAGTTTCTATTGGACCTAATATTGCAACACCTGTGTGTGTGTGTGTGAGTGTGTAGAGGTAATACATGGTAGAGAAGCCTTCTAGAGTAACCCAGAAAGACTGAGAAATAGCCTGCTTATGTAGCTAGCAAAAAGATTGTGGTATGCTTGTACAAATATTGTAATACTATAGAGCAGACTCCTGCATGTGCAAGGCTTCTAGTTTCACCAATCATAAGCCTTCACAAGCCATATATATGCACCAATAACAAGCCTCACTAATGAACCAGTCCTAAGACCTGCATTGTACCAAACATAGGCTTTGCTTAGTCCACAGGGGAGATGCTCCTGAGTAATAAAAGCTGCAGAGTTAGCAGAGTAATTTCAAGTCACAATGTGACAATTGCCTTGAGTGGTTATGACTGGAGCAAGGCCTCCTACTCCAGGAGTCATGGCTTGAACAGCAGCTATGGTTTCAGTGTCATTTACTCAGAGTGATTGTGAAGTATTCAAAATAGTGCATTGCTCAGGGCAGTCAAACTAGTTGTCAAAGAGGAGGCTGCTTTGCTCCCTACTCCCGGCATTCAGTATAAAGAATGGTAGACTGGCTCTTATTCAAGGGGTCCGATGCTGGCTCCGGACAGTTTTTCTCATTCGCATGGGAAAGAAAGCCAACATTAAAAGACAGTTATAAGGAATACTTGGGAATCAAACATTCGTAACAGTATTTAAAACTTCTTCATCGAAACTGGGAATCAGGGAGAGTTGAGTCATTCTAATCAGTCTCATGGTTGTCCTTCAATAGATGAATGGATAAACATAATATGGAACATACATACAACAGACTATGATTCAGCTGTAGAAAAGAATGAAGTATTAATACATATCCTATACTATGGTTAAGCCTTGAGAACAGTAGACTAAATGAAAGAAAATGGACATAGGGGTCCTAAATTGTCTTCTTCTACTTGTATGAAACTAAATGTACTGCTTCCCTGTCGGGCTCCAGGGCTAGTCAAAAGGAATCTACCATGAAACCCGTGGGTTAATATTAACAAACATCTCAAATCATAAAACCAGAGAGTAGCCTGGGGAATAGGAAGTGAACTGATTAATTGAGTACAAGGATCTCTTTTGAGGTGCTGGAAATGTCTTAGGAGTGGATGGGGTCATGTTGCGCAATAATGAGCACATACAGGTATGCCATTTCATTGTTCACTTCAGATGGCAAATTTATGTTATGTGAATTTTACGTGGTTAAAGAAAGACACAGAAAAATGCCATCTCCAGATTTGCAGGTTAAGTGTATTTTCGGAACTTTGTGACTATGAGAACCAGACAAAATGTTTGGTATTTAAATGTAAATCCAAGCTCAGATCTAAGCTCAGATAAATTACAAACAAGTGTTCCTATTGGATTATCTGGCAGTGGACATTCAGAAGTCAGGTGGCATTTTTGTCATTTGGAGCCGCTTCCTTTATTACAGAAAGCCGGGAGTCTCCATGTTTCCAGCGATGGAGTGGGGGATAACGTGTGTTTGAATTCCTAGCTGCTGTCCTAGTCTGTGTCCTCCCGCCAACCTCCTAGTGTCTGTAACCAATGCCCATGGCTGCCTCACCATCTTGCTCCAGGAGTGGAATCTGCTGTGAGACCTAGGGGGTAAAAGTGTTTAATGCTCTCTTCATCCTAAAAGAGAAAGCCTGGTACATTATTCCCAGGTTGACAATCTTAGAGCTGTTAGCAGACTTTGGGACGTTGTTACATTTTGTTTTTGTTTTCTAAGGCACTAGCAGCCAAAGGCACAGTGCTTAAATGCGCCGTTTCCTTGGCTCTATCTTTCCTTGGCATTTGGGAGAGATGCTACTGCTAATGCTGTTTGGCATGAACTGGCTTCATTGCCTCTTAGAAACCACTTTCTCATTGCTCTTCCTGCTTCACTCCCCTGAATGCACCTTTCTTGCCAGCCTTACTCTGGTGTCAGCTGCAAGAAATCTTCCTGACAATTTGTTTCTGGTGATGTCATCCTGTTTAACCCACAAACACCTGGGATGGGGAGGGGGTGAGCGCCTAGAGAACAGACATTTAGAGCTCTTCAAGAGAACTGCCTGAAACAGGGAGGGTCTAATAAGATAAGCCAGGGCTACGTCCTTATAAATATACACTCAGATCTTCACCTTGTCTGGGAAGGGCTGTGCTGGGAAAGGCTGAGTAGAGGAGATACCTCCTGAAGACAGAAACCTGGTGTTGTTCTGTTGGGATCAGGCCAGGGGGGCCTTGGGTGGTGGAGAGTATCCAGGGCAGAAGGGAGAATGGGGAGAGTGACCCCAAGGCAGCCCCAGAGCCTTCTAGGGGAGTTTGGGGGGGAGGAAACAGGCGAAGAATATACCCAGGCATCTGTGAGTGATTTCCTCTGTCTGTCAAAACCAATGCACATCTCAGATGTTTTTGCTCGGAGCCCAACTTTCTGCCTCTCCCCATCATTTTCTTCAGATGTTTACCAGGAGCTCCAGGCCAGCCACGTGGCAGCGGCCTCATTTGTTTTTATTTAGTTGGTATGAATGTGAGCTGTTTTGCACATAAAAAGAACCAACAGAACATGAACCACTAACCACTTACAACCTTCTATGCATACGTTCAAGATCAATCCTGCGCTCTGAGGGAGCAGACAATGTTGGGTCCCTCTTTATCCACTTCACACAGTTTCATGTTCTCGGGGCTCAGCCACTCACATTTTGGTAGTCCAGCAGGGCTCTTTCATTGCGGACACATACCAGTCATCCCTCTATTGTGGGATCCCAAGTCTTCTCTTATGCAAATCATTTTACTAACAATGCATTCACTCTACCATCAAGTTCAGGTATTTACTGAGCATCTACTGTGTACCAGCACTGCCAGAAGTTGGGGGAAATGGTGACAAACCAGACTCAGCCCCTATGATGTGTCTCTATGGTGTAGCCTTGTGACGCTCATTCCCAGCTTGTGAAGTGGTTTCTTCAACTAAGGTTCTAGGGTCACCATATATGGATCACTTGGACAGACAATAAAAATACAGCTTCCTGTAATCTTAGCTACTCAGGAGGTTGAGATCTGAGAATCACAGTTCAAAGCTAACCCGGGCAAGAACATCTGTGAGATTCTTAACCACCAGAAAACTGGAAGTGGTGCTGTGGCTAAAGTGGTAGAGTGCTAGCCTTGAGCTGAAGAGCTCAAGGACAGAGCCTAGGCCCAGAGTTCAAGACCCATGACTGACTAAAACAAAACAAAACAACCCCCCCCCCCAGCTACCCAGTTTCCTAGAACACACTCAGTGCACTGGATCAGAATCTCTAGGACCAGAGTCCAGGATCTGCATTTCCAATAGAATTCCCACTGTGGTTTGATTACCATGAGGCCAAAAGAATGACAAAGTTCTGCTCAGGAGACCTAAAGAGCTCAGGATAGAGTGTGGGAGGCTGGCTTGATGTATCAGCTGGAGTACAGGGGCATGACAAAGCTATGAATGTCTTCTGGACAAAATGTCACATCCTCTAGGACACAGAGAAAGCCACCAAGCCTGAATAGGCTGCGACTAATGAGCAATTGAGCGGATCTTTTTATTTATTTATTTTTTGGGGGGCTTCAGCTGAGCTGGTCCTCCCATGGGTGGAGCAGTCTGGGCCACAAAGCAGGATAAGAACATTTTCTGGTGTCAAGATCACTGTTCCAAATTAGTTGAGCAAAGCTGTGCAGCACAGGGGGAGGGGGAAACATGTGGCTTTGATCAGGGAGGGAGCTGTGTGTGAGGTACACATGCCCACCCATTTGCTGTGTGTAATCCAACCAGATGACATGAGCTGGGTTGGAGAAAGAGGTGGCACCAGCTGAGAAAGATTGGGCTGCTCTGCCAAGTTGGGGAAAAACTCGATGTCCCCACATGGACTGTGAGGAAGAGGACTCCGGGAGCCAGCTGTGGTGGGCGTGGCCTGGGCACACCACTCAGCAGACAGGCAGAGCTAATTGCAAGTTGTGGCTTGGGGATAGGGAAGATGCAAAGCTGCAGGTGTCAGGTGCATGGCCCCAAGAATTCCATCAGGCTTGTGTCAGCCGATGGCCCGAACCAAAGCGTGCTTAATTGGCTACAAACAGAGCGAATCTCGCAAAAGCCATAACCTTGGAGACTTGGTGGCTTTGATAGTGCATAGGCTGAGTGCCTTTTCCATGACTCCCTGGTTGACCAGATGCTTTCAGTGTTATTCTCAAATGCGTGCTTGGATGATGGTCCTGGGCTCACGGGTAGACACAGCCTGTGTTTATTTCCCTTTGTGGAAACCTCTTGAAAGGGCACAACCTTGGTTGGTGCAAGATTGGTGCTTTGTTGTTTCAATCTTGATAGATACTAATGACCTTGTGTACAGCTGGTGGCAAACCAAACTTCTAATTTAACCAGAAGCTGTCAGGCCAGCATCAAGTCACCACATGAGGTGCACGTTAAGTTCCAGTTTGGAACATCAACCTTTTCCCCTTCTAACCTGACCCTCATGGCACCTGGTCATTTAAGAGCAAAATAAATGATTCAGTAAAGGCTACAGTCCTTGCATAGTAAAGTGGTTTTGGGGTGATCCAGGGGTATAATTCCAGGGCTTTGATTTGCTTCTATCACCTAATCAAGAGAATATTGTGTTTTCTAACTGCTGGGGGTGGAGAAGATTAGCTATAGAAAGACCATGCTAGCATATGAGGAAGTATCTGTGACCTCATTCACATGAAATCAAACTGCTTACCATCTGTGCTGGAAAATGGAGTGTGTGTAAGCACATGCATATATATATATATATATATATATATATATATATCCTCAAAAAGTACAACTGTAATATCTTATTAAAAGGTAGAGTACCAAAACAGAAACAACTAAGGAAGCACATCTATTGGTCAGTAGCAAAGCTGGATTCGGTGTCTGCTTTGATGGCAATCATTAATCATAAGGAATCAAAAAGAGAACAGAGGAGAGGGCAAACACTTCCCGCCCTTACATCTCTCACTGTTGCCTTTCCTAGCAACAGTTTCTCACGCGGAAAAATCTGTTTTCAGTTTGACTGAAAAACTATCCCTTGAGTCATAAACATCTCTATATTTGTAAGGCTCTTCGCAGTTGACAAAGCATTTTTGCAAAGTTTTTTGTTTTTTAAATTTGGTTCTATCTACAGGGGTGGAGTGACTCACCCAAGACTGCACAGCTAGACATTGACAAGCTAGAGTGGGGTTGTTTTCAAAACGTGATCCCCAGGTCTCAACCTCCTAGTAGTTAGGATTATAGGCATGAGCCAGGACACCACGCTCAGCTGGGTTTTCTCATCCCTTGAGTAATGGGACAGAAACAGCAACAATTTGGAGTCCTGCTGGGCACAGTGGCTCACACCTGTCATTCTAGCTACTTGGGAGAAGGAGATCAGGAGGATCATGCTTCAAGACCAATTCAAGCACAAAGTTGTCTAGATTTCTATCTCAACCAATAAACTGGGGATGGTAACATGTACTTGTGGATGACAGCTATGTAAATACGAAGATCATAGACCACCCTGCCGGGGCATAGATTGGAGACTCTTTGAAAAATAAAGCAAACAGAGCAGAGGCTATGACTCAAGAGTACCTGTCTAGCAAGTGTGAGGCTCTGAGTTCAAATCCCAGGAGCACCCGCTCTCTGCCAAAAAACCCTAAAGAGTCCTAGAAGAATTTATTACTTTATGTTTTGGTACCGAGGATCAAAGCAGAGCCTTATGCTTGCTAGGCAAGTGTTTATGACTGAGTTACATCCCTAGTACTGAAACAGTGTGTGGGGTAACTATTCATCTGACTATTGCCTTCAGGAACAATTGTACTCCATTTTCCCCAAAGGTGGGCCACACCTCTCACCCCTGTTGATTACACACAGCGGACCAGGCCCCACTGCACAGCCAAAGCTAAGACTCAGCAGGCTTGCTTAGGCCTGGATGTCTGTAGCTTAGAGAAGTTACTGACATCTCAGGGCCATGTGGGTCATCCTCAGAACCCCAAAAGTTAACATACTAATATTAATATGAAGCCAGAGCCTTTACAAAGTAGGTTCAGTGTTTCATTGTTTCAATGCATTTTTATATTAAATGAACAAATAATCAAATCTCAGCAAAATGACTGAAATATGCAAGTCAGCATCTGTTCTTTTTTGAGTCAATGACTTAAACCTTTAAAGAACATGTATCATTTTGAAAGGCTACATATGCATTCTTTTTTAATGCTTCAACCACGAATGTAATCTTAAAAATTATATTAAAAAGACAATCTTAGCTTGCCATTCTCTGCCTCCCTCCCCGAGCTACAGTGATGGCTGTCCTGTTCATATGTTTAGCCAGACTCTAACATCTATGAACATAGATAAACAGCTAATACTGCTAAAAATGTTACCCTCAACAAACTTACTGTTTTTTTGGGGGGGAAATAATTAGTTTATTTGTATTAGTTATTTCCACATTCCCCAGAATTTCCATGAACAGATAGGAGCTGACTTAATAAAATAGACCAAAACAATGGTCACCTTTCTTTTTTTCTTCCTACCCGTCCAAGTTTATCACAGTACACCGTAGGGGCAACAACCCACATGGGATGTAGAGTCATTGACTGTACCACGTGTGAGCTGAACATGGTCGCGTGGACTTCCCCACTGTTACCACTGACAGTGAACTCCTCAGCGTGAGGAGCAGCCCCCCACCCCTTTCACACACCATCAGCACCAGCTGTAGTCCAATTAAACTCAACAGTGAACAGGTGTTCACAGTAATGACTTCCACACAAAAGCACGCTTCCATTTAATACTCTTTACATCCAATACACTCAGAGCCCAATGAAACAGAGGAGAAAAGGAGTTGGAATTCAGTGGAGGAGAAACAGCAACCCCCAAACTCCTTCACAATCAGCATCAGAAGCCCCAATTAGCCTCAACATTTCACAGGTGTCCGAAGGAGTGTATTCTTTTTTAAAGTTTATTCTATTTTATGGAGAGCCTACTCAACTCAATCGTCCCTTACGAAGTTTTCTTTGAAAACATTTTGAAAAGTTTTTCATAGCCATAGGCAGCTCAGTCACATGACCACCCCAGGGCTGTTATTACTACCATCTAGGGCCTTCCAAGAACCTATTTCACCACGGATGTTTGAGCAGAAATAAATATTAATGCGGCTCATGGAAATCCCCCACATGCTCTTGGCCCATTGCAATTTCTCCCCAATTCATTTATATTTGGGGCCAGCCTTTCATTCGAGATAGAGAAACCTAGAGAGCAATTGTGGAGGGTGGGTGCCTGTAGTTTGATACTCTTGTGTCACAGTTAAACAGCCAATGAACGGCTACCATTTGCCTGTTTAGAGGAGTGTCCACTGGAACCTTACATGCCACTGCCCATCAACACCCCTTTAGGATTGGGTGTTAGATCAGGACTCAGTTAAGGTTACTCCCAGTGGCTCTTCCCAAGCTGGATGGTGACTCATCTGTGAGTCTTAAGTATGTCTCACTCCATAACTTGGTGGCCCCTAGTACCAATGGTGCCTATGGAGTTAGCATCCTTTCTGACTAAATTTATAGGGATTTGCTCCTCTGATCCCTGGAGGAGAGCAGAGGACAGGTTCAAGTTGTTAAGTTCAAGGCAGGGGACCTTGAAACTCTGCCTCCCTGTTTAGCCAGGAAATGAGACCTTAAAAGTCACAGCCATTGGGACAGAAGGCCATGTTTCCCTTTGTCAGTTTGAGAACTCACACTGGGAAGAAACTCGTGTAAAATCCAGTTCTAGATGTGGAGCTAATAATGCTAGCCAAGTTATCAATTGGTATCACCACGTTGGAAAACCAGTGGATTTCCAAAACTGAAGTGGGCCTCTTTCACCAAGTAACTCCACTGCCTGTGACAGTCCCAGTGAAAACTGGGACAATGACTCTAAAGTGACCACCTCCTGGGATTTGTACTCTTCTGTAGTCCTCTCCTCGTGAAGACCTGTTTCTAACACAAGAAATATGACTGTGATGAAATATTGTTTCTATGATCATGCTACATAAAACCATACCTGTGTTTGCTAGCAGACTGGACTGCTTCTCCACTAGTGTTCTTTGATGTTGGAGCCTACCTGGCAGGAAAATGAGGGTAGCCTTTGACCGGAAGCCATGGAAGAACTGAAGTCTCACTCTTCCACAAATTGAATTCTGCCAGGAGCTGGGTGAAACAAAGCTTTCCCTCCCTTGAGTCTTCAGGGGAAATCCCAGCCCTGCCTGACACCTGATTGCAGCCGTCTGAAAGACCCTGCAGCCAGTGACTCAGCCAGTTTGCATTTGGATTTCTGATCCACAGGAAGCATGAAGTGATAAATATGTGTTATTTTAATTATGGAGATACAGCAATAGGTGGTAATACATAAATGTTTACTAATGTGGACCTAGAGACATACAGGGCTTTTTTTTTTTTTTTTTGTCGGTCATGGGGCTTGAACTCTGGGCCTGGGTGCTGTCCCTAAACCCTTCAGCTCAAGGAGAGCCCTCTCCATTTGAGCCACAGCACCACTTCTAGTTTTCTAGTGGTTTATTGGAGATAAGAGTCTCACATACATTCTTGCCCGGGCTGGTTTTGAACCGCGATCCTCAGATCTCAGCCTCCAAGTAGTTAGGATTACAGGCGTGAGCCACCAGCGCCCAGCACACAGGGCAATTTCTTCAGTAACATTTTTCATAATCCTAAAATAGGAAACATTTCCAACATCCACAGACAATAAGATGGGTGGGTACATTTATGGTGCCTTCATACAATGGAACGCCCAAGGCTACAACAACAACCAAAAAAATAAAGCCTAGCTATACACAACAACATGTGCAAAGCTCACCAATAAGTGAATCAGCAGAGCTAGACATAAAAGCAGGATGCAATTCACACAAAATTCTAAAACAGACAAAACCAATCTAGCATCTTGTTTGAAGTAAGGGCTGAGCTGCTCTTGGGTTGAGACAGCAACAGGAAAAGGATGTAGGAAAACTATCAAGATGCTGGTGGAAGTCTTAGTTTTGTTTTTTGTTTTTTTGTTTAATCTGGGAGCTATTTGCGGGGTTGTGTTGCCAGAATGTTTTGCATATTATATGTTAAATAAAAACAACAAAAAGGGCAGCACACCCTTTCCCAGTAGAACAAGAACGGATATGTAGGTAGAGATGTGCTTTATCTTCATAGGAATGATAGGATTATATGTCAGGAAAGGAACCTAGACAGCACTAATTTCAAATTCTTCATTTAACAGAGGAGAAAATTAGGGCAAAGAGAGGTACATTGAATTGCAGAAGGCAAGCTTCTAGTTATTGTCAGGGCTAAAACCACAAAGCCAGGACTCTTATTTTATACACCCTGATTGGATGTTAAGGCTTGTTCTTCTTGGTTCTCTACACTTGAGTCCCTTTCCTCACCATCCCATGAAATTGCCTTTTGATGTTGCAAACTCAGTTGAAGAAAGTTAGTTCTCTAGATAGTCCATTTCTTACCTCACTCTTGTGCTTCCAATGAGCGAATACCCAATTAGAAAGAGCATCCTGGTGCCCTTGTGTTTTAAAGTCTTCACCATTTTACATCACACTTGACTCTTCTTTGCCATTGGTATCCCATTTCTTACACCATGCCACTGACCTTTCTCTGAGCTATCCACTGTCTAGTTTCCACCCCAGGCAGCTGAAACTTGATGCCCTTTCCTGGCACTGAGTTTGGCAACCCTTCTTGGCTTTGATTTGGAGTCATCCTTCAGTGTGAACTTGTTGCCAGCAGCTCTGGGTTATGACCTTGAAATGACAGGATTGCAGGCATCTGGCTGGGTCTCTGTGGGCCTAGCAAAAGAGATTTTTTTTTTGTAAGTAAAAAATATCTTTTCTAATGAGACTTCCAAATAAGCTTTTAACATTTCAATCAGTTGACTAAGATAAGAGTGAATTCCCTGCTCTTTTCTTCATCCAAAGCTCTTTGTCTTCATCCAACTAGATAAGATTTACATAGTGAATAAGTTACATACAAATGTACCTTGGAGACTAAAATCCCATCATGGTAGAAGAAGGCAGAGTACAGATTGGGCAGGAACTTTGTGGATGGCATAGATGAGTCCAAAGAGAGAATATCTCAATCAGAAAGGGAGTTGGTGAACACAGAATTAAGACAGAAGACTTAAGAGCTAGATCAATGTTTCAGTGACAATAGCTTTGCCAGGTCCCAGTTGCTCAATGCCATTAATCTTTGAAATAACTGCACAGAATGACCCATACTCCGGTTCCAGGTTTCACCAAGGAGCTTTAGACTGTAACTTATTCTTGGTAGATTTTCTTCAGGAAGGAAAAAAAAATAATGCTGAGTAGGATAAGCTGAACATATAATCTCTCTGAGTTGTACACTGCATATACCGCACCCCCACCAAAGTTTTGACATTTTGGTGAATTTTGGTGGTTTGCGAGTTTTGTTTACATAAGACAGCCCTTCTAAGTCAATCAAATCCTGGAACACTAACAAAATTGAATTTTTTGGACTTGTAAGTCTTCTGGCTAGACCATGGACTGTGAAAAATTCATTAAGATAATGCCACTTTGGAAGGCCTCTTGGTGGACAGCCAGCCAGCCATTTCCTGACAATATTCAATGTGGCTTTGAGCCCACTTTCAAAATCTTGATGGTACCTAACTGGATTGAAAGGGAGGGAAGAGAGAGGAGAGAGAGAGGAGGAAATAAAATGGAGTAATACATTAAAATTGGTTTTCATTGAGGCTACAAATGGAAATTGTGTCTTGCTGAAAATGGACTAACTATGCATTTTTTTAAATAGAGAGGGAGATGGTTCCGGGAGTAAATGGCAGTATCCTTGAGATGAGTAAAGATGTGGGATAAAACTCAGCACATCATAACTGAACATTAATTTATCCCGTAGATTTGGGGAGATGGAGAAATGAAAACAACAGATGAGGTAAAAACTTAGTCACCCATCTGTTTAAGTGGAGCTGTGTGGGTGGTCAGGGACAATATTGGCTGGGTGGTCAGGGGACTAGACACACTAGCTACCCACACATTTCAGTGGAAACATGTGACAAATTTTTGCTCATGGAATGTGGGGAGAATGGCATCAGTTCTGGGTCCAAGCAATTAAGAAGTAATCTCTCCTCATCTGTTGGTTGAATGGAAGAGGCTGAGATTTCTTGGATGAGGGTAGAGTCTGTCTACTGAGTAGTCACTCCTATATGGACTTTATGTTAATGAGAAATTAATTTCTTAAGCATTAAATCATTGGGGATTTGTGCAGATAGAACCAGAAAGTCATTTAAATATTTCTACATGAAAGCAAAGAGTCATACGATAAAATTTCTAAGTTGAGGTGATGGTTTTCCTCCACTTCCTTTGAAGACACATTTCATTCATGGAAGGCTGTTGGCACTATTTCTGGGTGTCCATGGAGTTATCCATTCATTGTTGGAGGAACTTGATGGGAAAATTTTGAAAAGAGCTTGGACCTCATTCATGTCATGAGGAGCAAGGTCTGTGTTCATTGTCAAGACTGAAGAGTCTGCTCTTCAGTAGGCATTTACTTGAGGCAAGACGGAAATAGGTAAAGATACATTATCAGTAATATTCCTCCAGCACCACCACCAAATTCATAGGGACGACTACTAGTACAAATACACACACACACATTCCTTAGTAGTTGTAAAGGTGTTTAGATTCAACATGTCAGTTTGTGTTATAATGCATCTTTTGTTTTTGTGTGCCAGTCTTTAGGGCCTGGGTGCTGTCCCAGAGCTGTTCTGCTCAAGGCTAGCACTCTACCACTTGAGCCACAGCTTTGCTTCTGGATTTTTGGTGGGTAATTGGAGATAAAAGCCTCACAGACTTTTCTTCCTTGACTTTCAAACCAAGTTCCTCAGATCTCAGCCTCCTGAGATTATAGGTGTGAGTCTCCAGTGCCTGGCTAGTAATGCATCTTGATCAATGTCACCCCTTTTATAATTCTTTCCCATCTCTTCCAATCTCACTTATTCACTCAATTTTACTAGTTATTTTCATCAGCTATATAGTTCCTCCCTTATCCTGATTTTCAAGCATAACTCTCCATATCTGAACTTCCTTAATGTCTATCTAGCTTGTGTTCCCTTGGAATATAGCTTGCTTTTCACTGGTGGTAATATGTACAAAGAATCCAGGCTAATGGGCAGGGATGGCAAATACTTGTATTAAACCCCTTTTCATATCTTCAGCAGACACAAGTGGACTCTGCTTGTCCAGGTGTGGCTCAGAGCTGCTCGGGGTAGACCTCTAGCAGCTTCAGGAGCCTGCCAGTGCTAACTGTGGAGCTGAATTCCATGTGTAATACTGGATGAATGATAGATCATAGTAGCTTCGTCACTTTTTCCTCTTAGACAGCATTTGCCTTTCAACAAGGTTTTCATTACCCCATTACCCTAGAAAAGGAATCTAGTAATTTCCAGCTCTCTGGCTGTTGCTGTGGAAGGAGATGTGGAGCAAGGGACTATTTTTCCATTGCTTCTCAAATTACACTACTAACTCACTGCCTGTTTCAATTCAATTCAATTCAACAGATATTTATTTCACTTACAGTAAAGGCTTTACTAAGAAGTCACATTCGACTCTACCATCAGCATGTTTTTATTGAGCACCTGCTGTGTACATGGCAGCAAACTGGGTGCTCAGGTGTTTCTTCTGTAATTAGGGTGACTTATAATCATCATAGAGCACAGCTCTGCTCTCTCTCTGGTACCTTCTTTCCCTCTCTTTCCTCCCTGCTACAACAAGATAACTGATATTAAGTACTTTATAAGGAAAAAGGAGTTTTAGAGGTTGAAAGTCTATGATTGGGCAGCTCCATCCACCTGGCTGGTCTCTGGTAAAGGCCTCTACTGTGTGGAGAAATGAAAAGGAGCCCCTTGTATACAACAGGGGGCCAAACGGGTGGGCGACCTTGCTTTATAAAACCCACTCCTTCTGAGAGCTAACTGGGATTACACAAGAACATCATTATTCTCTTCAGAAGTGCAAATCAAAAGCACAGAGATACTTCTCAGAATGGCTATGATAAAAGCATTAAGAAAACAACAATAAAACCCGTAAGTGCTGGCAAGGATATGGAGAAAAGACAACTTTTATACACTGCTCTAGAGAAAAGAATGAGATTTCTTTAAAACTGAAAAGAGATTTACTCAGTGATCCAAGTATCCCTCTTCTGGGTACAGGTCCAAAGAATGAAATCAGCATGTCAAAGAGATAGCTGCACTGTATTCATTGCAGTACTGCTCATTGTAGCCAAGATATGGAATCAGTCTAGATGCCACGTGATAGATGAATAAATGAACAATGTGATTACACACACACACACACACACACACACACACACACACACTGCAATATTATTTTACCATAAAATAAAGAAATATTTCCATCTGTGCCAAAATAGATAGAATTGGAGAACACGGTGTTAAGTGAAATAAGGCAGACACAAAGGGGCAAATATTGCATAGTGTCTCATATGTGGAAGCTAAGTGAGTTGGTCTGAAAACAGAAGAATGTAGGATGGTAATGGCTAGAGCCTAGGAAGGATGAGAGAAGTTAGAAACTGGGCACCAAGTTTAGCAAGATAAAATGAAGGAAAAGCAAGCTCTAGTGCTCTATAGCTATACATTAGGGTAACTGAAGTTCACAAGAGCCTATTGTACATTTGATAAAGAACTAGGAGAGAGAAACTCAAAGGCTCCTGATTTAAGAAGTATGGAAACGCTAAGCATTTGTATAAACGCATTGTAATATCACACAGTACCCCATTGTGAATTAATTCAGAAGAAAAAAGTCTCTTCCAAGGATGGTAACCTCCAATGATCTAATCACCTCCCCGTAGGCTCCACCCATCAATGACAGCATTTCTCTTACATTCCAGGTCCTGTTCTGGACTGGTAAAGAAAGATGCAGCTCTGAGTCCTCAGCAGAATATGTCTAGTACCTGACCAGGGACTTTATGGTTAATGTTTGCCACTTAAGCCTTGAGAATAGAGCTAGTAGCAATGACTAACTAGGTTGGCAGAGATTCTTGTCTGGGGATACCTGTTGGTGCTGGGTCTATGTAAGGCTTGGCTATGGGGGAACTCATGCTGTGGGGACAGTAGGAAGGGTTGTAAATGTATGATTAGTTAATAAAATCTTGGATTTTGCAGAAATCAGCCAAATCTCTGGAAGAATGGCAGATGCTATCTTGAGCAGATGCTTCAGGAAGCTTCCCCTCCCCAAACTTGTGGAATTTGCAAAATTTCTTCACCCCTTACTGAGAGAGTAGCGCAGAGCAGACTTTACAGGACTTTCCTGGAGACATCAGGAAGCCAGGAATGGTGATTTGCTTAGAGTTGTCTGGATAGTTGTGGGCTGCCAAATCACACAGACAGCTGCAGTCAGTTGCTTTCTTCATGTGGTTCAATCCACGCCATGCACTTTATCAGCGGCATCTCTGCTCTACCCCCGTTGTCTTGGGAAATCACCGTGGCTTCACGGAGAATCAGAGCTCTGAATCCGTGCCTGTTCTGCAACACGGCTGCATGTGTTGAACTGTATCATTAGCTGGGTGTGATAACTGACCGCAGCTTTATCGTTTCTCCAACTTTCATAATAGTCTTTTGAGCCCATTGTGCAACTGTGAATGGTGTGCTACTTTCTTGATCCCTCCTTCCTGAAGTAAGAGTGAGGGGAGTGAGGAAGAGAAATTCAATTTTGTATGCATGAGGAATCCCATGTGACAGGAATTCTGTGGGAAGTCTGGCTCTACCCTCTGAAGCATTCTTTTGGATAAAAGTAAAGCATTTTCCCTTCCCAAATATGTTCTTTTTTTCCTTTGTTCTGTTTTTGATGAACTTCCAGGTAGGATCTAGGAGCTCCTCTTTGTTGACATCTTTCTGGCCTTTGTACACAGTCAACCCACAAATGGGGCCTCTTATTACTTGCAGAGCTGCAGTTCCATCTTTTCCTTGTGTAGATGAGGAAGCTGACATTCAGAGGGATGGGCCATATTCTTAAAGATCCATTCAGCAGAAGCAATCTCCAGGTTCCAGGTGTGTGGAGGGTCCAGGTGTACCTGTCATGTTGTCTAGTGGCAGACAACAGGAATCAACTCTGGAGGATCTTTGAAGCCAAGTAAATGAACAATGTCAAAATCTGCTTGAGTGTTAGAGGTGCCCACTAGGTATGTTTGCTGATTGAAAGCCCAATGGCAAGGAGCTCTTGCATGGCCAAGAAGACAAGCTGAGGCACTGTCTTCATGGATTCTGGCGTTGGTTGGTAGTTCTCGTGTGGCAGCATGTCATCTGTAAATTTGTTTGTAAGTGGGAGTACCATCTTCTTCCCACTCTGATGAACAGGGAAATGCATCTGTTAGTATAAAAAAAGCCGACAGAAATAGAATAAAGAAGGTCTAAGAGTTGGGGAAGAAAAGAAATCATCTTAGGAAATACATTACTGGAAATATATTTCAAATATTATTAGTTCCCAGAAATGAAGAACAAGGGCTCTGCAGCAGGGTAGAAAGGAGCTGTGTAAAGAGGGTATGCTGTTAGGAGCCGTCTGGTCAGGGCAGAAATGGACCACAACTTTTTTGGTGTCTAGGTACTTGTGCTGACTTAGCATCCTGGGAGTGAGGATCCACTGTTTCCTTCACTGGGGGAGACACTGTCTCTGTACCAACCATGCTCCCCTTGGAGGGTAGTGCAATTGTTTCCTTAGATGTAGAGGGCTTTCTGTACCTTCCTGACTGAGGGCACTCTGTTTGTGTGGCATGATTGGTCCATAGTAGGACAGAAGAACATCTCTTAGTGATGCATAGAGGTTTATGTACGATAGCCTTGCTTCTCTCCCTCCACAGGCCTGTCTGCCTGAGAAGTGTTCCTACACATTCCTTCAGGGGGTCCCAGGTGGCTTTGAGCTCCAGTTGCCCATATCAGTCACGTACTCATTAATCTCTGTGTTTTTCTTTTTCTTTTTCCACATTGAGAGAAGGTACATATACAGTACTTCCTCTCTTTCCACACTGCTTCCTGGAATCACCTTCCAAATCAAATAGACCTAAATGGTTTAGGGCTTCCTTTGGAAAAAAAAATCTTGACTAAGAGAAGTCTCTTTCAAGCACCCTGTCTGTGGGAAAACAGTGTGCTTGGTGAAAAGTCTGGAAGGATTGTATCCAATGGTAGAAAAAAATGATTCAAAGTGGGAAGCTTGGCGCCTTTAGAGTGTGCCTTTAAGAAGGTCTCAGAACACATGGCAGTCTACCAACCCCTGCTTCCCCCTCCCCACTTGATTGGTGCTGTGTGTATTCTACAAGTTTAATTTTTTGTTCACAAAATATCTCATAAAGGTCTTGCTTCCATAGTCCATTCTTGGGACATATTCCTTTTCTCCTAGTGACCCTTGCCTTCTTCTTCCTGAAATTTACGTGGCCTGCCAGGCTGGAGATCTTTTTGAACCTTTTCCCCAATTAAATGTGGCCAAGGGACTCATTTTAAATTAATGAGGTTGGGTCGGGGTGTAAGTGAAATTGATAATGTAATTTCTAACTCAAGTGCTTTCAACAGCAATTGCTCTTCTCCTTTCTTCTCTCACCTTCCCCTTCTCCCTTTTATTTTTTTCTCTCTCCCACTTGCCTTTGGTTCACATAATTAGAGTATTCATGATCCTTCACTGGACTATAAATCGATTCCATTATCCTTGTTTACAATAAGCAACATATTAAAATAATAACTCCACTCAAAAGCTAGAATTACAACAATAAGTTGCATGAGTTGTGTGGTCCTTCCCCAGTCTGACCTGCCTCCTTTTACCCCATCATCAGCACCCAGAATCCTATGTTCACTATTCCCTTAGGTTCCCTTTTAAATTGTTTTCATGTTAATTCATTGTTTTTTTTCTTTTTCATAGAAGCAAAACCATAGTAGTGATACCAAATGTGGAATTTGTTAAAGAGTTTTGACTCTCTACTTACTACCATCAGTTAAACCTCTGCTGTAAGAAGTTTGTTGCTTCTCTGTCAAGTACTAGCCTAGTCCAGGTTATAGAGAAGCTGAAGGAGAAGCCCCTGAAAGAGCTAAGGAGACACAAGGCCACGAACTTCCCTAGGACCTGCACTCACAGAGTCAGGATTCAGAGGCTGAATGAAAAAATAGGGTTGCTTTGCATGTACCTTCTGTGCTGTGCCAACATGACTAGCTAGTGGGGTGTTACAATGTGGATGAGCCACAATAGCGATCACCCTGGGGACTACTTTCTGAACATCAGAAATTGAGACATATTGAGACATAGTTTTTGTAGCCCTTGCTAATCCAGAACTATGAAAAGAAGAGAGTTCTGGAAGATATGGCTTCAGTTTAGCTAAGTTGACATGACATAAATCCATGTACGCGTATCTAATTATATTCCTACCAAGTAAGTTTTTCCTTAAAAAGCTGCTCAATAGCACTTTTGGACTATTGTTTAAGAAATCTTACTCTATTTCAAAGTCTAAAAGATAGTTGCCCATGATTTTTGCTAAGAGGTTTAAGTTTTGTTTGTTTTTTTTTATAGTTAAGCCCGCAATCCATCTGGAATTAATTTTGGTATATGGTGTGATGCAGAGATCCAATTTCATATTTTTTGTATGGATAACCTTTTTTTAAAAAATCCAGTCATATTTATTTTCCCACTGATCTGGCAGCCCACCTCTGTCATCTACCGAAGTTCCATGCATGTGCGGGTCTGGTTTTGAGCTCTTTATTCTATTCTATGGTCTATTTTTCTGTCCTCGTGCCAATACCATCTTGTCTTAATTACTGTAGTTTCACAAAAAAAACATGTTATCTGGTGGAGCAAGTCTTCCCTCGATGATCATTTTCTTCTAAAAGTCCTGACTAAAATGTTTCCCTATTACTATTTTATATATGAATTTTAGACCAATTTGTCAAGTTCCCTGAAAACATGTTAGCATTTTGACTACAACTTTATTGAAATGAGACCCACATATTACTGTCTTCTATTCATATGTGTTATACTCTTCAATTAACTCATTCATTTTACTGCCTATTAATAAAATATTATAATTCTCTCTGTAGAGAGTTTGCATTTTTATGGCTCTTTCTGGGTTTTTCATATCCTTAGAAACTATTGTAAATGTTGTCTTCTATATAATTACATTTTTAGATGTTTATTCCAAGAGTATAGAAGTGCAGTTGACTTTTGCTAAACTTTCTTGTTCATTCTAATGAGTTGTTCATAGATCCTTTTTGCTTTTTTATGTCATCTGAAAATAATAGAAATTCCATTTCTTCCTTTCCATACCCCACTTTTTTTGTATTGGCTTTTCTTTTTTGTATCAGAGTAGAAATAAGGTGGGACCATCATATTACATTTTCATTTGAAAGGAAATTATTTTAATGTTTCCTTTTACAGGATAATGTTCTAAAGTTATTGGCTTGAGCTATCTTTTAAAGTTATCTGTGACTCAGATGGTAGAGAATTTGTCTAGCGTGAGTGGCACCTTAGATTCAGTTCCCAAATGTACCAGAAAAATAAGATATTGATTTATAGATACTCTAGGCTAAGTAAGTTCCTTTTTACTTTTGCAAATTTTTCTTGTGATATACACACACACTTATATAGCATATTTGTCAATTTAGCCATTTTGGAGTGTACAATTAAATCATCTTCACAATGTGAAATGTGAGATGTATATATCCATTACCATCCTATATTCCTCAAACTTTTAAATACCCCTAAAAGGAACTATAACCATTAGCAATAATACTTACTTTTCTTTTTCTTCAGGTCCTGGAAGCTTGAAACTACTTTCTGTCTCTATTAAATTGCCTACATTAGATAATACATGTACATGGAAACATATAATAGTCTTGTGACTGGCTTGTTTTGTTGAACATAGTATTTTTAAGGCTCATCAATGTTTTAGCATGCAGCACAGTTTTAATTTTTTCCATTTTATTCATTAATCATATTTGTTTACTTATTCATTGGCTGACAGAGCTAGTTTCTTTTTTTAATGTTTTTTTATTGTGAAAATACTGTACAGAGGGGTTACAATTACATGAGCAAGGTAATGAGTACATTTCTTATCAAGCATTGTTGCCTCCTCCTTTGTTTTTCTACTACCCCTTCCCTCCCATCTCCACAACTACACTCCTCTTCTCCCTCCCCCCGCCCCAAATTGTAAGGTTCATTTTTCAACATAGCGTCTTGTACATCTCATTGTTGAAATGGGTCAACCTGTATCCCTATTTAAGAATTTTGTTTTTTTCCTTCTGCTCCCCAAATAATACCAACATCAAATACAGTGAAAACAGGGGTTATACCGTGGGGGAGGGACATACAAAGCAACAAAAAATCACATGGTACCTTATAAATATGTTAGAAACAATAGCAAGAAAGAAAAAAACCACTTGGGTCCTTATCTTGGGGTTCATTTCACTTAACATCATCTTATCTAATCTTTTCTGCTTGTCTCAGTTATATACTAGTTATTGCAAATAAGGGAAAACATGGGACCTATGTTTCTTTTTTTTTTGCCAGTCATGGGGCCTGAACTCTGGGTCTGGGCACTGTCCCTCAGCTCTTCAGCTCAAGGCCAGCGCTCTACCACTGGAGCCACAGCGCCACGTTCGGCTTTTTCTGTTTATGTGGTACTGAGGAATCGAACCCAGGGCCTCATGCTTGCAAGGCATGCACTCTACCGCTGAGCTACCTTCCCAGCCCAAGGGACCTATGTTTCTTTAGGCCTGGCTTACTTCACTTTATATAATTTTTTCCAAGTCTTTCCATTTCCTAACAAATGGAGCAATGTCATTCTTTCTGATGGAGGCATAGAATTCCATTGTGTATATATACCACATTTTCTTGATCCATTCATCTACTGAGGGACATCTGGGTTGGTTCCATATCTTAGCTATGGTAAATAACACTGCAATAAACATAGTTGTGCTGGTAGCTTTAGTATGTTCTTCTTTGTGATCATTTGGGTAAATGCCCAAAAGTTGGATTGCTGGGTCATAGGGGAGCTCTATGTGGAGCTTTTTTTTTTTTTTTTTTTAACTTTTTTCTTTTTGGTCAGTCGTGGGCTTGAACTCTGGGCCTGTCCCTCAGCTCTTCAGCTCACAGCGAGTGCTCTATTGCTTGAGCCTATGTGGAGTCTTTTGAGGAACCTCCATATTACTTTCCAAAGTGGTTGAACAAGTTTACACTCCCACTAACAATGCACACATTCCCTCCAGCATCTGTTGTTATTAGAGTTCTTGATTATAGCCATTCTAAGGGTGGTATCTCAACGTTGTTTTGATTTCTTTTATGGCCAGAGCGGTTGAGCATTTCTTCATATATCTGTTGGCCATTCTTATTTCCTCTTCAGAGAAGTTTCTCTTTAAGTCTTTTTTTTTTTAAATTGTGAAAATACTGTACAGAGGGGTTACAATTACATGGGCAAGATAATGAGTACATTTCTTATCAAGCATTTTAGCCTCCTCCTTTGTTTCCCCTTCCCATCCCTTCCCATCCTCCCCCCCCCCCCCGCCCCCCACCCAATCCTCCCCGGGGGGCCCCCCCCCACCAAAGTTGTCAAGTTCGGTTTCAACATCTCATTGTTGCAATGGATCCACCTGTCTTTAAGTCTTTCGCCCACTTGTTTATTGGGCAGTTGTTTCTTTGAGGATTTGTTGTTGGGAGATTTAATTTTTTGAGTTCCAGGTATATTTTAGACATGAGACCCTTGTCCATGGTATGGCTAGTGAAAATCTTCTCCCACTCTGTAGGCTTTCTATTGACCTTGCTAGCTATGTCCTTTGCCATGCAGAAGCTCTGCAGCTTCATGCAATCCCATTTATCCAACCTTTCTTTGCTTTGTTGTGTTTCTGGGTCTCTATTAAGAAAATTTTGGCCTGTGCCAAGGAGACCTAGGGTTTCTCCTATTCCATCCTGTGATGTTTTCAGAGTGTCTGCTTTGACTCCGAGGTCTTTGATCCATTGAGAGTTGATTCTGGTGCAGGGTGATATATAAGGATCTAGCTTTAGTTTTCTACAAGTAGTTAACCAATTTTGCCAGCACCATTTACTAAAGAGTTTGTCTTTCTTCCATTCTATTTTTTTAGCTCCCTTATCGAAGATTAGGAGGCTATAGGTCTTTAGGTTCATTTCTGGGTTTTTAATTCTATTCCATTGGTCTGAGATCTGTTCTTATGCCACTACCAAGCTGTTTTAATTCCTATGGCTTTGTAGTAGAGTTTGAAATTTGGTATTGATATTCCTCCACCACTGTTCTTTCTGTTAAGGATCATTTTTGCTATTCGGGGTCTTTTATTGTTCCATATGAATTTTTGGATTGCCTCTTCTATTTCCTTGAAGAATGAGGTTGGAATATTGATAGGTATCACATTGAATTTGTAGATAGCCTTGGGAAGTATTGCAAATTTTCACGATGTTGACCCTTCCAATCCAGGAGCATGGGAGATTTTTCCACTTTCTAAATTCTGTTTTGATTTCCTTTCTCGGGTTTTTGAAGTTTTCATCATAGAGGTCCTTCACTTCTTTGGTTAAGTTAATTCCTAGGTATTTTATTTTTTGTGGGGCTATTACGAATGGAGTTGCTTTCCTAATTTCAGCCATGCTTTTCTCATTGTTGGCATAGAGAAAAGCCATTGGTTTTTGAGGGTTAATTTTATATCCTGCTATTTTGCCAAAGTTTTGAATCAGCTTGAGTAAGTTGGGAGTGGAGTCCGCAGGATTCTTTCAATACAAGATCATGTCATCTGCAAAGAGGGAGAGTTTTACTTCATCTTTCCCTATTTGGATCCCTTTTATGTTTGCATCCTGTCTTATTGCTGTAGCTAGGCATTCTAATACTAGATTGAAGAGAAGTGGAGAGCGTGTACATCCTTGTCTCATTCCTGACTTTAGAGGAAATGGCTTTAGTTTTTCACCATTAAGTATAATGCTGTCTGTAGGTTTGTCATATACAGTCTTTATTGTATTGAGGAATGTTCCATGGATTCCTAGGGCAGAGTTAGTTTCTATCTTTTGGCTATTTCAATAATTCCACATAAGAGTTTATCTTTAAATCAGGAATGTTGAATTTTATTAGTGCCTTGTTTGCCTCTCTTTAAATGGCCATATGAATGTATTGCCTTTGAGTTTAGTACTGTGGAAATGCCATTTTAATTCATGAAGGGTCTCAATTGTTTACTTCTGTTGTTCTCTTTTTCAGGAAGCTACTGGAGGCTATACCCCCACCAAATGAAGGTGTAAACTAAGGAAGAGGAAGACACCAGAGACAGGGAACAGAATACCCAACAAATGCAAGAGGAGAAAGGAACTTGGAGGATTGTGGAGATAACCATGTACCCAGAACTAAAGAGATGAGGCCAACTTGGAGCAGGCCAGGAAAACCTAGATGAGATTTACTCAGTAAGTCTCAGGAAAAAAAGAAAAACAAAAACAAAAATGAAATGGAGAGTACTTCCATTGGATTTAAACATAGTGCCAAGCAGAGAACCTGAAGCTATATTAGGGGCAATGATATTGAAAACAAGAAGGCAAAACAAAATGATTGCAGGCAAACCAAAAGATGTGTGTAGGTAAAGAAAAGTGTTCCCCAGGCAGTCATTTGATCAGTTATACATAGCATTTACTCACTCAAGTATATAAACATAGACTATTAATCTACTCCAAAATATGATGTAGTTTTAAAGAATGGGATGGGCAAGAAGAGTACATAGGTGGTAGGGGTGGAGGTGTTTGACAGAAAATGAAGAGATTCTCATCTTCTTAGTGGGAAGTCCATAAATAATGTATAAAATGGACCAGGCAGAAATTAGAAATACACATATATTCTTTATTGATATGAATATAAATACCAAAAATAAATAATGGAAACAATTGAAACTAGTGGATGCCTCTGGGAGGAAAAACATGGGCAGAGTCTTTTGTCTGTGGCAATAGCACATGTTATAAGACTATTTGATTCTCTAAATTATTTGCTTATATAACTTTAACAAAACCAAAACAATAACGGAAACACTTTATATTACCCTCACATCGAATCCACCATCATATATTTCTAGAACAAACTTCACCATCCATCTCTTCTGTCTTTGCCTACGTGATCTTCCCTTTGCCTATATGGCTTTTTAAACTTTTATCTCTATCAAAGGCAAGTTTGAAGGGACTATTTAAATAAGCTCTTCCAAATTAAGGGAAGTCAAGGTTTAGAATTACATTTCACAGGAAAAAAAGTATCTATGGATATCTAGTTTATTTATCACCCTGAATTTATTTCCAGTTGCCCCATACCTTTTCCTGGTCCTTACCCCAGTGAAAGTGCTGTATAGACAACTAAGGAGCCTTGTTCAAATTTAATGGACATTAAAACAATGTATGTCACTTCATGTAATCCAGCAACTGTTTTGTTTTAGGCCTGAGCACTAGCTGGTCCTATTGGCTTTTCTCTTGAATACTTGCTTCTCCTGACTTCTCTATTTTTTTCTCCCTTTTCTCTGGTTAGTCTTTGGTCCTCTCTCTCTATCTGTCTCTCTGTCTCTCTCTCCCTTCTTTTTTGGTATGAGTCCAGAACTCAAGCTCAGTACCTGACACTTTTGCTCAGTGTTTTGTGATCTACCTTTTGGTCTTTTTTTTTCAGATGGTTTTTCTGTCTACTGTTTAAACATTGGTAGTTCATTCCCATGAGGCCTCTCTTACTTTATCATTTTACTGTACTGAACTTATTTCCTCAAGTGTTCCTCTCAGTTCTTATCCTTTGCATGTGCTTTGTCTTGAATGCTATTCTTCCCTATACTCTTGTATTTATTTTGGTCAGTCATGGGGCTTAAACTCAGGGCCTGGGTGCTGTCCCTGAACTCTTTTGCTCAAGGCTAGCTCTCTACCACTTTGAGCCACAGCTTCACTTCAGGTCTTCTGCTGGTTAATTGGATGTGGGAGTTTCATGGACTTTCCTACCCCAGATGGCTTTGAACTACAATATTCAGATCTGTCTCCTGAGTAGCTAGGACTATAGGCATGAGCCATCAGCATCTGGCTGTACACTCTTATTTTATGTATTAATCTTATGTGCCCTTCAGGCTGTGCTCATCTGTAACCTCCACCCAGAAGTGCTTTCCCACAGTGGGTAAGGTTTATTTATTTATTTATTTTGCCAGTCCTGGGGTTTGAACTCAGGGCCTGGGCACTGTCTCTTAGCTTCTTTTGCTCAAGGCTAGCACTCCACCACTTGATCCACTACTTCCTGTTTTTTCTGATGAATTGAACCCAGGGCTTCATGCATTCTAGCTAGGCAAGCACTCTACCACTAAGCCATATTCCTAGCCTAGTGGGTAAGGGATTTGATGCAACTAGATCATTTATTGGCTCCCATTGCTTCAAAAGCACGTACACATTCCTGATTCTCAAGTGTGTGCAGACCAAAGTTCTCTCCACAGCTTTGGATGCTCACATTTAACTACCTGTAGGATAACCAAGTATGAATGTCCTTTGGACACTTGTAAAACAACACATGCAAAAACATGCACAGGGCTGGGATGTAGCTCACTGGCAAAACACTTTGCAAGTACAATGTTCTGAGTTTGATCGCCACTACCAAAAAAGAAAACATCCAAAAAATACAAACCTGATTTATCTGTCTTCCAAACTTGCCCCTCTCAGGAGTTTCTGTGCTTGTGAATCATATAGCCATTCATTTACCCTTTTGTTTCACTGATATCAGGAGTCTTCCCCCTCCTCTCTCCATCATCTCCCTCTTGCTCCAATATAATTGTGTCTTCTTTTCTCTATATCTTCTGACTTTTTCTAATAACCTCTTGATAGTGTCTACCTTCCTTCAGAGTCCTTTATATTACATTCTTCATAGTATAGTCAAAAATATCTCTGGTAAATGCAACATTTCTGTTCTCTAATTTCAAAACCTGTGTAGTCTCTTCTATGCACTTAGGGAAATGTCTAACGGTACAGTAACTTATAAAGTTCTCCATGATCTCTTCCTTCAACAGCATCTTTCCTACTCATCTCCCACCACCCAGCCTACAGGTAAAGTTTTTTTTTTTTTTGGGTCCGGTTGTGGGACCTGAACTCTGGGCCTGGGCGCTGTCCCTCAGATCTTCAGCTCAAGGCTAGCGCTCTACCACTTGAGCCACAGCGCCACTTCCGGCTTTTTTTTTTCTTTTTGCTTATGTGGTGCTGAGGAATCGAACCCAGGGCCTCAGGCATGCAAGGCAAGTGCTCTACCACTGAGCCACCTTCCCAGCCCCAGGTAAAGTTTTGTCATTGAAAAAAGGTTTCCTCTACCTTGGACAGACATACCCCACTTTAGGATTTTCATTGTTTGGGTTTTTTTTTTCATTTACATGTTTTAGTTGGAAATGTTTATACCAGAACAGTGAAATTAAACTTTAGAGACAATGGATATCATTAGTTTAGTTACCTTATGTACGTGATGAAGGATCTCAGCACTTCCATGGAAGGGCAGCTTCACATGATGCCATTCCAGTGATGGATTCACTCTACATACTTCCCAAGAATGTCATCTAGAACTACTTTGGTGCCTCCATATTCTGGGAGAACAACTTTATCACCCACTTTCACACTAACTGGCTGAATCTCTCCACCCTTTCTTTAGAGCCTGATCCCAACCAAGGTCATTACTGTGGCTTGAAATATTTGTCCTTGAGAGTTTTCTGGAAGCATAATGCCTCCTTTGGTTACAGTTTCAGCTGCATTCCTTTCTCCCAACACTAGGTCAAACAGTGGAAGAAACTTCCTAAATGCTTGTCCAGCCATGACTCTTCTTGCTCGCTACTCAGACTCTGCTCCCAAAGAGAGACCCCCAGTTGGGCTAGGAGACTGGTGAAAAGGCCACCCACTGAGCAGGTGCGCTCACCAGATTTGGTTTTAACTATTCTTTTTTTTGGGGGGGAGTCTTTTCTTTTGTGGTACTGGGGATCAAACCCAGGATGTTGTACCTGCTAGGCAAGCACTTTGCCACTGAGCTACATCCCAGCCCTGTCTCTCATTGTTAATTCTCAGTTATCTTTTACATCACTGCTATAGACAGCATGTCTACTGGGCAGCCTTCTCCGTCTCCTTTATCCAGCGCTTGATTTGTAATGTCCTCTAGGAGCTTGTAGAAGACCCTTCACTTTCCTCATTGTAGCAGTCACTGAACTGCATGGCCGTTCACTTGTTTATTCTCAATGATACCATAATCTCCACCACCATTACATCCTCAATGCCCAACCCAGGGACTGGCACTCAATAATGTTTAGTGAGTATTTGTTTATGGACCAGCTGATGTGTTGCTCATGTTCCATGGGACTTGAGACTCATTTGTGTGGGGTAAGCAGGGGTGATGAATGTTAAAAGCACCATTTGTGTTCTCTTATTGTTTTTAAAAGCCACTTGTGGCCTTTGATTGTTTGTGAGCCCTGGAGCTCTAGCAATAATGGTCCTATTTGGCTTGTTCCCACGTGCTCTGATCAGGACATGTGCAAATAGAGAGCCACATCAAAAGAGGAGGAAGATGATGCCAGCTGACAGAGACACAAAAGGCAGGGCTGGTGGGGTGGCAAGGCAGAGGGTGGTGAACTACCCACAGTGGGGTTGGCTCTGCTCTTGGTTAAAAAAATGATGCTGAATTAACTGGGTTTGGTCTCATCCGGGATCACAATAATAGAGCTGAGGAGGTAGCAGGAAATGCCCAAGTCCTTTTCAAAAGAGGATCTCGAGGTGTGGTCCAGGTTCTTTGGTGGTCTGCAAGGCTGGTTTCCTGTAGGGAGAATGTGACTGGACTGGTGTGTGTGTGTGTGTGTGTGTGTGTGTGTGTGTGTGTGTGTGTTTGTGTGAATTAGCAATTACTAAGAATGGTCCTCATTTGGTGTTCCAATTAAGGCAGTGCCATTGTTCTCTTAAATTCTCCATTTCTTTTGGGACTGTGAGCAGCGGCTATAAGGGAGCTATTTTATTTTATTTATTTCATTTCATTCTTTTTGTTTCACTAAGAGAACTATGTATAAAAAGTCTGTATATAAAGAAGTTCATAGTGACTTGGTCACCAGAAAGATAGAAGCTGGAACATTGTCCCATGGTCTCTCCCTCTGTTTCTCTGAAATCTTTCTTCTTGGGGCTGGCTGCTGGCCTTTCGTTTCCAGCTGCCTGGAGTGAAAATTGTAGGAGGAGAACTGGAATTACCCAGAAAGTGTGTTTTTTCCTGAGGCTACTGCAATGCAGCCACCATTAGGCCAGCAGGAAGCCACTGTTGATGACAGTGGTGATGATGAAGGTAAATGAGAGCTTACATCCAGCTCAACAACTTTGAATTAGACTGCGAGAGCAGGTGGCTGAGTTAGTTTCCCCCTCTTCTGATTTTTTTTTTAGCATCTATTAGGTGCATCATGCTACTCTCTGAGAGAACGCTGGCAAAGAAAGTGGACTTGGCGCCTGACTTCGCTGAGCTTGCAGTCTAAAAAGGAAGGTGGACATAAAACATTTCTTATTTGATTGAGAGTCAAAAGGATGCCAAAATACAGATTGTTATGTGTGCTATGAAACAACACAATAGGTATTCTGAGAAATAGAGGGAAGGAGTGAATTTTGATGGAAGGGTCAGGGAGGGCTCCTCTTCAAAAGGCAGACAGGAGGAAGGAATGGCAAAAGGTTGTGTAGCTGGAAAAGGCTTGAGGATAGCTGAAAATGACCAATGCAGCTGAGACCAAGCAATCCAGGAGGCAAGCACAACGAAGGTGGCAGGGGAGGGAGGTCAGAGGTCGGGCAATGCAGGCTCTCAAAGGTCATATTAGGAATTTTATGCTCTGTCCTAAGTACAACAGGCAGCGGGTGAAAGGTTTTAAACAGAGAATAACTCATTTTTTTACAAGATGACTTTGACATCTTTGTGAGAGTAAATAGGGGGCATGAGTGGAAGCAAGGAATAGAAAAAAAGAGTATTGCAAAATGAGGGGCCTTGGAAACATTAGGTTAAGAAAAAAAAGCCAGACACAACAGGCCACATCTAATATGCATTGATATGGAATGTTTAGAACAGCTAAATTGATAGAGTAAGAAGGCAAATTAGTGGCTGCCTGGGGCTAGGAAGAAGGAAAATGGAGAATGACTTCCTCATGGGTATGAGGAATCCTTCTGGGGAAATGAAAATGATTAGGAAGTAGATAGTGGTGTTGGTTGTACAACATTGTGGAGGCACTAAATGCCATGAATTGTACCTCGTACAATGGTTATCATGCTGAAGTTTATGTATCTTTTACCACCAGAAAGCATATAAAGCAAGAATGACAGTTAGGAGACCAGTTTGTAATCTCTGTCCACGATTCTGCTCCCTGTGAGAGCTAAGGATGGTGGTAGTGGGTATGTGCAGGGAAAGAAGGGAATCATTAGGGATGTTTGGGGGCAGAGATAAGGATCCTTGATGATGGTTTGGTGAGGCGAATGATGAGGCAAGAGGCTTAAAGGTTCACTTCCAGCTTGGAGATTGACCAGCAAGCTTGGCCAGAGTTAGCTAGATGGGAAGATGTGGAAGGATAGACATGGAGAATATTCAAACTGGTACTTGCACATATTAAGTATGAGAGGCTCAAGAACCATGAGATGGAAGTACCAGAGCTGAAGCTGTGTATTTGGGACCTGAGGTTTGCAGGTGATATTGAAAATGGTGAGGATGTGTGGTCACCTCCAGGGAGGATTGAGTGCAAGAGAGAGAGAGAGAGAGAGAGAGAGAGCAGAGGTCCAAGACAGAGCCTGAGGAGGCTGAAAAGAAGATGGCAAAGAAGGAGAGACCAGAGAGAGAGGGCAGCAAGAAAGCCAGGAAAAGAGAGCGAGGTGTGCTGAATGAGCAAGATGTGATGTGTGGAACCTGCTGTGCATTTCTAAGAAGAGGTGAGTCATGAGAATAATGCAGAGGTAAGGCCTCAGTGTTGACCAGATGCTGACTAAATGCTTTATGTAGGTTTGTGTTTGTTTGCTTCTTTTTGTGCCAGTATTAGGTCTGGAACTCAGGGCCTTCTGCTTTCATTTGGCTTTTTCACTCAAGACTGGAACACCTCCATTCCTGGGTATTTATTTGTTTGTTTTACTGGTTAATTGGAGATGAGTCTCTCAGATGTGTTTGCCCAAGCTAGTTTTGAATCAAGATCCTGAGTAGCAAGGATTATAGGCATGAGCCACCAGTGCCTGACCTTTCTGTGGCTTCTTAATCTTCACAGAAACTGTCCAATAGCTCCATTTTACCAGTGAGAAAACAGGCACAGAGCAGTTGAATTTGCCCAAGGTTTCAAGCTAGTCAGTGATGAAGTAAGCTATCACTCCCAGTTCTCTTTCATTCTGGAGGTTCTACACTGAAATCGCTGCCCTCTCAACCTTGACTCTAGGCCCACCTGGGCAAGGATGTGTCTCATTGTGGGAGGCACTGGAGATTAGATGGCAAGTTCTTACCTAATTGACAAATAAATAAGAAGCCCCTTTGTTTTTTCCAGTAACTTCTACCTGCTGTTCTCTGTTGGCCACGAGCCCCGCCCCCTTCAGTTGGATTCTGTAATGTTTCACTCATGTCTGCTTGTTAGAACGGTTTCATTCTGGTTATTGGAATTTAATTTCATTTAGTTTTTGCAATCTCAGTTTTAAATTCATTCCATTAGAGACTCGTTGTTCCCTTCTGGCTCTGGTTAATGTTCACAGCCCCAATGAGGGGAGGTGGGTGTCATTGGCTTTCTTGAACCTGCTCCATTCCCTGCCCTTTGCCTTCTTTGCAGGGAAGGGGGGATGGAGGGGAGAGGCTCTTCCTACATGGTTGCCAGTGGGAGCTCCTTGTCTCCTTTCAGGAAGTCATTATGCTGACACTGCTTGGTGACCTTGGACTTGTCATGGAACAGAAACCATAGTGTGTTAGTCACTTTTCATCACATTAATGAAATACCTGAGACAAACAACTTAGGCTTTGGTTCACAGTTTCAATCCGTGGTCACTTGTCCCTGTCATTTCTGGGCTGGTTCATGGTGAAGCAGAGCATCATGGGAGAGCATGTAGTAGAGCAAAGTGACTCATCTCATGGTGGCTAGGTGACAAAAGACAGGAAAGAACAGGGACAAGATACCCTTCAAAGAGGTACCCTAAGCGACTCACATCCTCCAAGTAAACTCTTCTATTAGCTCATTTAGTGTAAACTCAGTGGATTACTTAGTGGTGAAGTTAGTACTCTTATGAGCTCAAGCATTCTACCAGCTGGGGACCAGGCCTTCAACATATGAGCCTTTTCTTTTTTTTTTGAAGGGCAGAGTTGGGGGAACACTTCCTATCTAAATCATATTGTTTACCAAGTCCCCAAAGGCCGCCATTGATGAAGTCCATCTTGGTAAACAGAGAACCTTCAACAAGATGGTACCTGGTGTGGGTTCTGTAACATGCAAAGGTCAGAGAAGAATCCTGACTGCACCTCCTACCTGCTTGTTAAGGGGAATATATTTCCAGTGGAAAGCTAGCTGCCATGGAATTTTGGTGATCAGTTTTAACATTCGCGTCCAAAACACCCATCAAGTAGTGAAAAGAACCTGGGAGATGCCCCTGAAGGCTGGCATAGAGGGAAGGGAGAGGCCCCAACTCTGGGGCCATTTGTATCATTTTACCTTCTTTCCCTGAAATATAGGGAGCATGCGGGCTGTGGTCAACACCAAATGTCAACTGAATCAATGCCCAGGGCCTGGGGCTACTTTCTTCAGCCACCCTGAGAAAGGCAAATAAGTGTGATGGCTTCCTTACACAGATTCTACAATTACACATCCCAGAGCCCGCCTCCTCAGAAGCTTGTTTGCCCCTGACAAGCACTCAGAGATGTAGAATGTGTTACAAACACATTAGATTGGCAGATGTAGACCATTTATCAACTATTACTTAGGAAGGAAATAGGAAGTCATTCTCCTGGGAACCTGGTCACATAACATAATCCGAAAGGAACATAAATATAGAAGTAAATAGTCAACTAAACATCCCAGACATTTTCTCAGGATCCCTTCATCATTACACAAAGAAAGAACTATCCTGCAACAATCCTTCACCAATATTATTCTGTGTGTGTGTGTGTGTGTGTGTGTGAGTGTGTGTGTGAGTGTGTGTGTGTGTGTGTGTGTGTGTGTGCCCTGGGGCTTGAACTCAGGGCTAGGGTGCTATTCCTGAGCTTGTTTTGCTCTAGGTTAGTGCTGTACCATTTGAGCCCCAGCTCCATTTCTGGTTTGTTTTTGTTTTTTAATGGTGGTTAATTGGAGATAAGTGTCTTTTGTACTTTCCTGCCTGGGCTGGCTTCAAATCAGGACCCTCACTTACATCTTAGCCTCCAACTAGCTAGATTTACCAATGTGAGCCACTAGCACCCAATGAGCCTTTCTAATCATGCGCTAACAAGGTCTCAGGTGGATTTCATAACACAAAGGTTGTTTTCACAATACCTGTGAGCTGGGTAAAATTACTGAACAGAACATGAGTTTTAATTCTCACTCCATCTTCTTCTAGCTGGGAGGTTGGATAAGTTACTTCTCAATTTTTTTTTCATTGTTGAAATGAAAGACTGATACCATTCTCCTAAAACTTTGTGAAGATTAGATTAGCTAGCATATATAATTATGTAATAAATCTTCACTTTTATAATTTTAGGAATAGCAGCAGTATTATTACCAAGCAAGATAATAGTCTCAATAATCAGACTGGAATTAATTTTTTTTATTATTATTAGTTTGCCAGTCCTGGAGCTTGAACCCAGGGCCTAGGCACTGTCCTTGAACTATTTTTGCTCGAGGCTAGCACTCTACCACTTGATCCACAGTCAGTGCCACTTCCAGCTTTTTCTGTTTATGTGGTACTGAAGAATCGAACCCAGGGTTTCATGCATGCTAGGCAAGCATTCTACCACTAAGCCATATTCTCAGCTGTGGAATGATTTTTTAAAATTATCCTTTCCATATTCTCCAGAGTTGATATCAAAGCTAAAAAATGTATATGTGTCTGGTTTCTTTCTTTTTTCTTTTCTTTTCTTTCTTTCTTTTTTTTTCCAGTTGTGGGGCCTGAACTCTGGGAAGTCTTCCCTGGAAGTCTTCTATGAAGACAAAGGTTACAGATGCTAAGATCATAGAAGATGACCAACATCCAGCCTCCCATGGCTCCTCTCCCATAAGTGGTGGGGAGACTAACCTGGAGCTGCAGCTTTTCTAGTGGGAAGCAGGTAGCCCTACAAGCCTGCTCTGCTCTGCAGGAAACAACCTGGAATAAAATCCTCAAATCCTCTTGTATTTGCAGCCATTCTCTCACCTGCCTTGTACATAGTCTTTTGTGATGATTCCTATGTTCATTCATGTTGTACTATGTGCCCTTTTTTTTTTATTAACTTAGTATGCTAAGTTCATTCAGTTGTTGAATTGCTTTTTTTTTTAAATTTTATTTTATTTTATTTGTGAACAAACTGTACAGAGGGGTTACAATTGCATGGGCAGGATAATGCGTACATTTCTTACC
>NW_012267217.1:42098232-42124706 GCF_000151885.1 Dipodomys ordii | reverse complement strand
AAAAGCTGGAAGTGGTGCTGTGGCTCAAGTGGTAGAGCGCTAGCCTTGAGCTGAAGAGCTGAGGGACAGCGTCCAGGCCCAGAGTTCAGGCCCCATGACTGACCAAAAAAAAAAATTCCCTGAGTGCTCTTAATTTCTCCACCTTCTATGTGTGTGTGTGTGCTCGTTCTTGGGCTTGAACTCAGGGTCTGGGTGCTATTCCTGAGCTTGTGTGCTCAAGGCTAGTAACCTACCATTTGAGCCACAGCTCTACTTCTGGCTTTTTTTTTTCTCATTGGTTAATTGGAGATAATAGCTTCACAGACTTTCCTGACTAGGCTGGCTTCAAATCATGATACTCAGATCTTAGCCTCTTGAGTAGCTAACATTATAGGGGTGAAACACCAGCGCTTCTTGTATGCTTACTTTCTTGATGGTATCATTTATAGTATAAAAGTTTTTAATTTTGATGGAGTCTAAATTATGTTTTTTTTTTTTGTTACTGTGCTTTGATGTCATACTCAAAAAATTACACTCCAGGGCTGGGAAGGTGTCTCAGTAGTAGAGTGCTTGCCTTGCATGCCTGAGGCCCTGGGTTCGATTCCTCAGCACCACATAAGCAAAAAGAAAAAAGCCGGAAGTGGCGCTGTGGCTCAAGTGGTAGAGTGCTAGCCTTGAGCTGAAGAGCTGAGGGACAGCGCCCAGGCCCAGAGTTCAGGCCCCACGACCGGACCCCCCCCCCAAAAAAAATTACACTCCAAAGTCTTGCAGATCTGATGTGTATTCATTTTGATCTAGGCTTCATTTGAATTTACTTTTTACATTTGGTGCTAGAAGGGACCAGGCTCATGCTTTGACAGGCCCATTGTCCTTAGCAACATTGGTTGAAAGACGATTCCATCATTTTATTTTCTTGGCACCTTTGTTTGAGACTAATTGGCCATAAATGTAAAATTTATTTCTCAACTCTCAATTCTATTGATCTTTATGCCCATCCTTTTACTGGTATCTAGTATTAATGACTACTGCTTTACAGACAGCTTGAAATTGAGAAGTGTGTGTTTTCCAAACTTGTTCTTTTTCAAGGTGGTTTTAGTTATTCTAGGTCCTTTTGTACTTCCATAGCTTTCCTTTGTATATTTCCATAATTGGCTTGTCAGTTGCCTCCTAACCCAAAAGCCAGCTGGGATTTTGCTCAGGATTATATCTGCAGATCGATTGCTGCCACGTTAGCAATGCCAGAACTTCCCATCCACAAACATGGGTGACTCCCACTCATTTAGAGCTTCTTTCTTTTCTTGCAACAATGTTTTATAGTTTTCAGTGCATAAATTGTATACTTTTTAAATCGTTTTCAATGCATAAGTTGTATACTTTTTTATTCCAATAAACTGTAGTTTTAAAAAGTAGTAGTATAGGGCTGGGAATGTCGCTTAAGCAGTAGAGTGCTTGCCTAGCATGCATGAAGCCCTGGGTTCGATTTCTCAGTATCACATAAACTGAAAAAACCAAAAGTGATGCTGTGGCTCAAGTGATAGAGTGCTTGCCTTGAGCAAAAAGAAGCTCAGGGACAATATGCAGGCCCTGAGTTCAAGCCCCAGGACTGGCAAAAAAAAAGAAGAAAAGAAAAAGTAGTATTATAAATGGATTTTTTATTCTATTTTTAGATTTTTCATTGCCAGTTTATAGAACTACAACTAGTATTATTGATTTATATCCTGCAAGCTTGCTGATTTCATTGTTAGTTCTATTTGTGTGTGTGTGTGTGTGTGTGTGTATGTGTGTGTGTGTGTGTGTGCGTGCATGCACTCACCTGGGTATGTGTATATTTCTATATATCAAGTCATTCATGTCACTGGTATTTAGAGACAGTTTTATTTTGTCATTCCAATTTTGCTATTTTTTTATTTCTTCCTTTAAAAAATAGTATTAGGGCTGGGCGCCGGTGGCTCACGCCTGTAATCCTAGCTACTCAGTAGGCTGAGATCTGAGGATCAGGTTCAAAGCCAGCCTGGGCAGGAAAGCCACGTGAGACTCTTATCTCCAATAAACCACTAGAAAATTGGAAGCGGTGTTGTGGCTCAAGTAATAGAGTGCTCTCCTTGAGCTGAAGAGCACAGGGACAGGGCCCAAGCCCAGAGTTCAAGTATTAAGGTTTGACCCCAGGGCCTCATATTTGTTCGGCAGGCACCACTGCTGAACCATACATTCAGCCCTGATTTTTGCTGGCTACCTTCAGATAAGGTCTCACTTCCCAGGTATACAATTGGATCATGATCTGCCTATGTTAGGCTTCCAGTCATTGCTGTAATGACAGGCCTGGGACATAGCATCCTCCTTTCCTCTGTTGAGATGGAGTCCCTTGGATATTTCTGTCCTGGATGGCTAGGAACAGTAACTCTCCCAATCTTAACCTTTCTTACAGTCTGGGATCACAGGCATGTACCACTGAACCCAACTATGAGTTGATAAGGGGTCTCCTTAACTGCTGTCTAGGTTGGCCTAGACATGTTCAGCCCTCCAAGTAGCTAGGATTACAGGTATGAGCTACTATTACTTGGCTTACCATTTATTTCTGATTCTTACTGAATTGCTCTGGCTAGTCAGTATGATATTGAGTAGAACTGGCAAGAAGAGATACTCATGACTTATTCCTAGCCTTAGGGGAATGGACTTTTTAATCTTTTAACAATGTTCTTGTAGTTTTTCATAGATTCTCTCTGTTGTACTCCTAGTTTGCTGAGTGTTTTGGTTTTTTTTTTTAAACCATGAAATCATCTTGGATTTTGTCAAATGCTTTTTTTCTGCATCTATTGAAATACTCATGTGGATTTTGTCTTATATTAATATGGTGTATTACATTGATTGATTTCCAGATGTTAAGTAAACTTTGTACTCTTGGTGTAAATCCAAGTTGGTCATGATACAGAATTCTTTTTAGATGAAGTTGGATTTTATTTGCTAGTATGTTATTGAATAATCTCTATATTTATAAGAGATATTACACTGTGTTTTCATTTTATTATATCTTCATCTGTTTTATTTATTTAATTTTGGAGAAAGGGTCTTACTCTGTGCTCAACCCGGCCTGGAACTTTTAATATCTTTTAATTTTTATTTTTGTGCTCTTTTTAACCTCTTTGTGGTTATAGCTTGCCTGGTATATCTACCATCTATACTTTTGACCTGTTTGTATATTTGAATTTAATATGTGCTTCCTGGGGCCAGTATTTAGTTGGGTCCTATTTCTGTTTCTTTTCCTTTTTCCTTTTCCTTTTTCTTTCTTTTTTCTGCCTGGTCCTGGAGCTTGAACTCAGGGCCTAGGCACTGTCCCTGAGCCTCTTTGTGCTCAAGGCCTGAGCTCTACCACTTGAGCCACAGCACCACCTCTGGCTTTTTTGAATAGTTTATTGGTGATAAGAGTCTTATGGAGGCTTTGCTGCTCAGGCTGGCTTCGAACCAGAATCCTCAGATCTCAGCCTCCTGAGTAGCTAAGATTGTAGGGATGAGCCACTGGCAGCCAGCTGGGTCCTGTTTTTATCCAGTCTGACAATATCTACTTTTTGACTGTTTTGGATAATCCAATCATATTTAATGTTTTCACTGGTATGGTTGACTTTATGTTTACAAACCTGCTTCTTTTTCTCTTCATATTTCATATCCTTTTTGTTCCTTTTGCCTCTCCTTTGTTGCTTTCTTTTGCATTAAGCAAATATTTTCTTTAGTTTTCTTTTTTTGTTGATCGTGGGGTCTGAACTCAGGGCCTGGGCTCTACCACTTGAGCCACAGCGAAACTTTGGGCTTTTTCTGCTTATGTGGTGCTGAGGAATCGAACCCAGGGCCTCATTCATACAAGGTAAGCACTCTACCACTGAGCCACCTTCCCAGCCCTAAGCAAATATTTTCAAGAGGGGTATTTAAAAGTTCTTAGCTGGGTGCCAGTGGCTCACACCTGTAATCCTAGCCACTCAGGAGGCTGAGACCTGAGGATTGCTGTTCAAAGCCAGCCTGAGCAGGAAAGTCTGTGAAACTCATATCTCCAATAAACTACTCAGAAAAGAGTGGAAGTTGTGTTGTGGCTCAAATGGTAGAGTGCTAGCTTTGAGCAAAAAGAAGCTCAGGGACAGTTTCTAGGTCCTTAGTTCAAGCCCCAGGACTGGTATATAAAATAAAATAGAAATAAATAAAAATAAAGTCCTTAATATTTTTAGCTATAGTTTTTGTTTAATTTTATCTAATTTTTTCTTCTGAAATAGAGTTGCACTATGAATCCCATGTTGACTTTGAACTTACAATCCTCTTGTCCCCACATTGTGAAGGCTGGGGTTATAGATGTATATTACCCTACCTGTCCTGGAATTGTTTCCTCAGTGGTTCTTATAGGGCATACAATACACATCTGATACTTAATTTTTTCTTTTCTAATTTTCAGTAAAGTAGCATATTCAGTAGTTACCTAAGAAGAAGGCCTGTCACATTCCCCATATTTCTATTTCAAAATCAGTCTCCACCCTATAACCTTTTAATCTGTTTCATATAGCAGTATTCAATCTGTGAACACCTTGCGAACCATATGAACTAATCTGTCTAGGAAAAAAATACAAGAAAAGGAAAAAATAACTTCATGTTCCACACAGTGGAGTCTTTCTTTATCTTGTGCCAGCCACTTCAAACAAAAAATTTATACCCACAGCCAAAATGACAGGATGATGTGTTCATCTGATGGTTTCTTTATGACCACAGCTCTCCAACGTTACCTGTTCAGAAGCCCACTAATTTAGTTTTGCTTTGATCTTTGAAATTCATTTTGGGACTACTCCTGGCCCTGTGAGTGGTGGGAAGTCTTTTGTTCAGTTGCATTAGGGTTCAGATCTATGAAAAAATGTGAGGAAAATTAAATTAAGAATAAAAACAAAGTCGAACATGTTGGTTTATGCTGCAATTTGAATACACAGGAGGCTGAGGCAGGAGGATTGTAAATTTGGGGCCAGCTTGAGTTACATATCAAGACCCGGTTCCAACAAATAAACAAAGCATGAGGATAAAAGCAGGCAGCATATTATTGAATTTTAGTAGAAATTCAGGTAAAAGAGATGGTAGTGTTGCCTAGAGGAAATGGTTCAGAATCCAGAGGGACTTGGGCCAAGCTGTAAAGTATTTATAGAACTCCACCAAGAATGAGAAAATAAGTTCCTGCACTTGAGAGCCACATGCCTGTCTTCTTGACTGGAGAAAGTTGAGTTCCAACACCATGAGTGATGAACTTGACTAAAGGGAAAGGAGCAACATTCTGATAGCTTCTCCTTCCAAGGTGAACTACCTTACTCCAAATGTCAGCTGCAGACAACCAACACTGATGTTAGAAATGCAACTTCTTGTTACCCTGAGTTTACAGAATTACAATCATTTCTTATTTGGGGGGGGGATTATGACTTAGGACGTGTTTATCATGCTGACTAGGTGGCTCTTCTGAAGATGGACAACATTGTTTTCAGGTATACTATAATCTGACCACCCTTGGCCCCTTAGGACTTATTTGTAATGAAATGGCCAATGCCTGTATGTAGGATTCCTTAGAATAGCTCCTTAGGGTAGGCAGGTTCTGATACCCAATTAGCAGATCATGTAAATGGAAGCTTCATGACTGCACCTAAGCCAGCAGAGTATTTAAATAAATAAATAGAAGGATGCCTGGATCTCCTCTCCCACAGCTGCTTCACATTTTTCAACTCCAGGCCCTGGGCAGCAGAAGCTGTAGGGGGGGGGTGCTGGCTCCCTCCCTGGCATGAGGCAGCCTGGCTATCTGGGGAGAAGATGCTGTCTGTTAAAATGCCCTCATGAAAATAACTCACCATCAGCAAGGTTATTACTCAGCGCTCATTCCCCTGACAGGAGAGTGGAGCCATAACCAAACCTCCCAGTCATCTTGTCAACCTCATTTCATACTCTCTCCTATTCTTTTCATTAACTTTAGTTTGGGAAAAATTTTCCTGATTCATTGAACCTTCAAACCCACAAATCATTGAGTCTTTGCTCTCATTCTGGATAAGGTCTGGGGAACATAATCAGAACCACACATACACTCTCACACTAATATTAGTATCTTGACAGTCTCTTTTTTATCAAAATGATGCTAGGAGGGGTTGAGCTAAAGGGGAGGGAGGGTCTCCAGGGGACATCAGGATCCCTTTGAGCAAGGGCCATCCAGATGGATGGGCTGAGCTTTCCAAAGCCTAGCAGTTTGGTTACCAGTGGTGGTTGAATTCAGCTGCCAAAAACCCAAATTAGGGAAGGTTTTGATGACAGCTCATAAGAGGACACTTTGAAAGACGGAGTGAAGGTTATTGCCAACCCTAGATAATAAATAGACACATATACAGCTCAGAGGGGAAAAAGGCATGTGCAAATATATATGTGTAAATGTATATATATGTTGTTATGTGTTACCAAAATAAATGTGTTTCTCACAGTCTTTGCCATGGGTAGAATTATGAAAACCAGCTGTTCCACGTAGCTCTTCATTGAAAGGAATAGGAGGTGGAGCCAGTAGGAAAGCAGGATCAGCAGACACACTCCAGCATCAGGCTGACTTATCACTTCTCTACAAATGGTTAACAGGCCTGGCTCAAGCCACTGGTCCTGAGGAGATGTGCCTCTGAGAAGTTCTACAGATGACAGGTATTTACTTCACCCCCAAGTCTGAGGAGTAAAGGGTCACATCACAGGGGGAACCAAGTTTGCTTCTGAGCCAGTTCATTTGCATTTCTCATTAATCTAGGCTAGACCCTTTTTCAAGTCTCCACCATAATCTATTCAAAACAGTTCAAACATTTGACTTTGTTTTGGTTGAGTTTACTCTAATGTGGTTTCTGCATAGCTCTCTCTTTTATGGTAATCAAATGTTCTGCCAACATTTCTCCTGCTATGTGCACTAGCTAAGGAAACCAGATGCTTTGGGTTGGTCTTTTCAATGGATCTGAGTGTTATTTTTGTTTAGTATTTCAGAGATTTGGCTGAAGGGCCCTGTTTTATAAATCTGACCCTTGATGCACCCCATTTCCAAACCTACTAATAGTTTTGGCTACTGCTTACATCTTGATTTGAAATTACTCCCTATTGCCATGCAGATTAGCATGTGGCAAGACAAACTCCTTTAATTTCTCTTATTTGATTTGCTTAATTTTCCTGTTGATCACTTATTCCATTCTGTCTGTTAAAGAGGATGATATAAGACCTGATTGGCTGGCTGTGACCATGCCCTGCATTGTGTCTCAACCAATCACAGACATGAGTAGGATTATTTTTTGATGTGTCAGACCTCATCCCCACCCCCCACCCTCACACCATCAGTGTGGGAAGGAGACAGGCCAGCTCTCATGGGAGAGTTGGCTTATAATACAGGCTGAAAGTGTTTCAGAAAAGTTACTTGGCATTGAATCAAACTAATAAGTGGAACTGTTTGTATGGATTGAAAGAAGACTTTCCAGGGCCTCACGGTTTGTGGGAAAGAAGAGAAGAGGGCTAAGGTGAACTCAGTCAGAGGGAGCTTTGTAACGTATGCATCACAAGGTCAAAATGCTAGGACTGATCCTTTACAAATGGGGACATGTTGAAGGAAAACAACATGGGGACTTTAAACCACTCCAATCCTGGTCCTATCTGCCCAGTTGGTTATTCTATTCCTTTGGTTTGTTTGGCTTCATACTAAAAAGAGGAAAGGAAGTACAAGGAAGTTCAAAGGAAGTACAAGTCAATGACCTGTTTCAGTATTAAAGTGAAAAAAAGAAGGATCAAAGGGGACTCCCAAGAATGGACACGGAATACCTGAAACTGTGCAGGTGGAAGCAGCATTTGAGATTCCATATGGCTTTTTAATCATGGAAGCCATGGATAACGCAGAGGTGCAAAGGCTAAACTCGTGCTAAACAAGATCAGTGGGATCAGGTCCTCCCTCCAAGAACCTTTAATGTTGATCTTGGACTTGGAATGAAAAGCTTTAAAAGTCACATGGTAGGAAAGTATAAAATGAAGTAAGTAAAAGTTAAAAAAAAACCCACTGAAGACTAGTGTTTTATGGGTTAAAGTTCGTTCAAGGCTAAAGTCTCAAGAACACATTGGGTTTTTAAGAACAAGAGCTACAACCACACACACACACCACACACACACACACACACACACACACGTGCACACACACTCACTCACTCACAAGAAAGTCAAATTTGAAGACCCCAGGGAAGGATGTTCCGATCAGAGTCTTGGCGTTTGTTCCAGATGTTCAAAGACTGCACTTTCCCAGTGTAAGTTTGTGCCTTTGTGAAGACCACTAACAAGGGGGCATTGAGAGCCCTATAGCTCTACTGTAAACAAAAAAAGAGTAAATGTATACTAAATGCCAACAGCTTGCCAGGGCCCTATGGGGAAGTATGAGGAAGACAAGAAGTGGGGGGGCAAGTCCTTGTCCTCTAGAAGAGGTTTAAAGTATCAGGCAGGGACACTGACATTTAGATAGAATAGCAAACAAGAATTAAAGGGTTGTCATGGTTTAAATATAAAATTCATGTTGAAATTTGATTCCCAATATATCAGTGTTGAGAGATGGCAAGACCTTCAACCATTATTTGGTCATGGTAGCTCCGCCTTTATGAGTGGACTCATGTCTTTCTCAAGGGATGTGGTTATTAGGTCTTGAGAAAGGATTAGTTCTCAAGGGGTCGTGTTTGGCATTGTGGCATCGTTACAAAAGAGCAAGTTGTTATAGAGCAGAGACATCCCTTGTGTTTTGGCCTTTTCTGTACTAATGCACTCACTATTCTTACTTTTTCGTCCACCATGTGATTCTCTTCTAACATGAAGCCTTCATGGAAGACCAGCAGATGCTGTGCCACACTTTTTGACCTCTAGAACTATGAGATAAATAAACTTTTTTAAAAAATAAATTATTCAGCCTTAGGTATTTTATTATAAGTACACAAAATAGACTAATATAGGAATACAAAATGAGTGACCTAATGAAAAATGGTTCTGATTTTTAGTCCAAAAAGGACTCAGTTGCAGAATTTAGTTGTACAAAGGCCACACTAAAGCTACCAGCACAACTATGTTTATTGCAGCATTATTTACCATAGCTAAGATATGGAACCAACCCAGATGTCCCTCAGTAGATGAAAGGATCAAGAAAATGTGGTATATATACACAATGGAATTCTATGCCTCCATCAGAAAGAATGACATTGCCCCATTTGTTAGGAAATGGAAAGACTTGGAAAAAATTATAGTAAGTGAAGTAAGCCAGGCCTAAAGAAACTTAGGTCCCATGGTTTCCCTTATTTGCAATAACTAGTATATGTCTGAGTCAAGCAGAAAAGGTCAGATAAGTTGATGTTAGGGAAATGAACCCTAAGATATGTATTCAAATGTTTTTTTTTCTTTCAGGTGATTGTTTCTAACACATTTATAAGATTATTTCTTTGTTGCTTTGTATGTCCCTCCCCCATGGTATAACCCCGGCTTTCAGCATATTTGAGGTTGGTATAATTTGTGGAGGGGAAGGGAAAAAACAAATCGTTTGAATAGGGATACAGGTGGATCCATTGCAACAATGAGATGTACAAGTCGTTATATGGAAAAACGAACTTTACAACTTTGGTGGGGGGGGAGGAGGATTGGGTGAGGGGTGAGGAAATGATAGGAAGGGATAGGAAGGGAAACAAAGGAGGAGGCTACAATGCTTGATAAGAAATGTACTCATTATCTTGCCTGTATAATTGTAACCCCTCTGTACAGTATTTTCACAATAAAAAAATCATACCTTCAAAAAAAAGCAATTATTGATCACATTTGGATCTTACAATTTTCAAAGTATGTTTGAAAATTTAGGCACGTTTTATTTTATCCATGGGCTCTAATGAATTTAACCAAGAGAAAAATTACCTTGTTTGAGAAAGGATAATTAATTTTGACAGTAGCCATATCAACAGGACCTAGATTAATGAGCTTTCCAACCATTATGCATGTTTATTGTAAATAGTCAGAGATGGATGGATAGACAACATGAGTGAATAGATTAAAGATATTAAAAAGTGATTTTTCAGGGTTTGACTCAATTAGAGGATGCAGATAATCTGGACTTAAATTATTGTGTCATTTAATTTTGTTCCTCCTTTTCCCTTTCTTTCATGTAAAAAATAAGGTACTCATTCTCTTCTACTGTTAAAGATGTTCAATATATGCAAGTATTTGTGGAGTGACATAACAGAATCAGATTTTTATTAAAGATGGGTCCAAAGCAATACTCATAGAAAGAAAATGTAAATGACTTAGAAGGGGTGATGGATTTCTGAGATGCAGGAATTACTTTAAGAGACTAGGTGGGGTATGATATAGTCATGCAATGCAGAGATTTTGAGGTGGATTTTCTGATGAGTTGAAAGTTGTAATATTAAGGAGATTAGGGTCTTCAAATGCTGATCATACTGTCAACAAGCCCAGGGACAGAATCAACTTTGTTTTGCTTTGTTGGGATATTTATGTGGCAGTATTGTAATAGAATAATTGGAAAAAAATCTCTTATATGTCTTCTCCCTCAGCCTATACTTTTAAAAATATAATTTTATGTATCCTTTTCTTAGGGAAAGCCTTTCCCCTTATTCCTTCAACTTGGGCTGGTCATGTGCCTTGATTTAGTCAAGAGTTGTATGGTAGAAATAATAGCATTCTGATATTGAGCCTGTCTATTGCATTTGCTCTTGTGACCCTGCCATTAGCAGGTGAGCAAGACCTGATTGCCCTGATGGAGATGAGAAACCTATGGGCAGAGCCAGCTCATCCCAGTTGCCCCCACTAAGGCCATCAGAGATCACCCAGTCCTTGTCAATCCACCCAGTGTCACAGATACAGAAACATCTCCAGCAGTCAAGTCAGGCCCAGATCATAAAACTACCCACAATACATGCACATTCACAAGCAATAAAGATTGGTTATGGTTTAAGCCACAAGTTTGAAGATCATTTGTTATGTATTATTGTGGTGATCATGGATAAGTAGTATAAGTATCTTGGATAGAATTCATATTGCAGATCTAAGAGATAAGGGATAGAAGCTGGAGAGTGTACAGGAAGTTAATAAGAAAATGACACAGAATGGCAACTCTTTTGTACAACTACTTAAAGATGATTAAAAAGAAAAAGAAATAAGATCACTAGAAATGCAATAGGGAGAATTAGAAGAGATGTCTTTGGGCAGGAAGAGAAATAGGCGTCTGCCAAGCAGTTATCAGAAGCATTAGAGATTATCTACTATATGAAACCATCTCTGAAGTCTACCTATAAACCATCCTACCACGAGAAAAAGTTAGGGAAGGGGCTGGGAATGTGGCTTAGTGGTAGAGTGCTTGCCCAGCATACATGAGGCCCTGGGTTCGATGACTTAGTACCATATAAACAAAAAATAGTAGAAAAAGAAAAAGTTAGGGAAAGATTTACACATCAAGGAACTATTCTACACAAGCAAAACTGATAAGGTGATCAACAGGTGTGGGATTATGTGTTTTTAAGAAAGAAGGAAGAAGAGATGCATGAAAGCTAACAAGATTTCTTAACCATTCTAGAGGACAAATGTAGCAGGGCTCTAACGGTTGGTAGAATGAAGTGAGCACCTTCCCAGTGGAGGGAGAGATGAGACTTAAAACATAAAGAAATCACAACAGACAAGAGAGCGATGACTTGAGAGAAAAGCATTGATACCTGGCCTATTAACAAATACTCTGTAATAATAAGCTCATGAAGTCAACATGTGACTCCAGGTTCTGCAGTGTTTGCAGATATTCATTCATTCTGTGAAATTCCTCTACGAGATTCAGTTACACATTCTAGGTTGGGAGCAGTCCAAGAGCCAAAAATAACATGGCTATCAAACTGTTTTGCTCATGTTACAGATGAGTAACTTTAGATATCGAGTAGTTAAATAACTTGCTCAAAGTCAAACAGGAAGCCTGTTATTGAGTTGCTGAAAGACCTCAGTCTGCAAACAAACTCCTAGTGTACTAGTTTTGCACTAAATGAGCTGGATGTCAGGTTAAATCCATTTATCTATAGATCCATTGACTTAAACCAAAACAATGTTATTTCTTTTGAGAAGTCCTGACATTTCTTATGAGAACTACTTGGTCAGGATTTCCTTAAACCTGAGGTGGTATTTACTTTCCTATCTTTTAATTTAATTAATTTTTTACTCTTTACCTTTTACATCTGTGTGTGTGTGTGTGTGTGTGTGTGTGTGTGTGTGGCCACTACTGGGACTTCAACTCAGAGCCTGGATGCTGTCCTTTAGCTTTTTCACTCAAGGCTAGCATTCTACCACTCAAGCCACTGCTCATTTCTGGCTTTTTGGTGGTTTATTAGAAATGAGTCTCATGGGCTTTTCTGCCTGGGTTGACTTTGATCCTTGTTCCTCAAGTTTCAGTCTCCTGAGTAGCTATAATTGCAGGTGTGAGTCACTGGTGACAGGCCATTTTTCCCTGTGTTTTAAGACAGTGCATACTAAATCTTAGATCAATGTCCAGTTATTCTTGATCCATAGTGACTTTATAGGCAAAAGAAAACACTCTAGGGTCTTTAGTGGGTTGTAACCTCAGATTTTGAACTTTTCAAGGAAATGCTTTGGGTTGGCTGGTAAGTCTAGGTTGTAAAAGGTGATCATCATTTTTGGGAACTATACTGAGGCAAATTCACTTCTGAAGGTTATAATAAAGCTTACCATTTTGAGGCTTCAATTTCTCCTTCAAGATCACCACTCAGCTAATTTCCTTCTCCTTGGTTGGCCCAATGAAAGTTAGCAACCCTCCCAGAACTTTCAAACTTCTAAGTTCTCCATAGAACAAGAGTTTGATACTTTAAAAGTAGCATCTGCTAATCAGTCTGACACACGGAAAGGTAGCATTTCCCTCCTATTTTTACTAGAAGGAAAAAAATGAGATTAAGGGAGCTAATGAATATTAATGGCCATATGTATTCACCTATGAAAGCCATGGCACAGGCATGCGCTCTCTAGTTTTCAAGGCAAATGAGAGAAGTGAGAACTTAGGAGTGTCAAAGTGGCAGAAAAGAGTGAAAACAGAAGCTAGAAAGCAGGAGAGGGCAGAAATTTGATAAGAAGGGAAAAGTAGCTAGGAAAAAAGAGAAGAAAAGTGGAATGTAGTGAGCACGTGGAAGGAATGTAAGACATATGGCAAAGGTAGACTGATTTTCATATTTCAAAAAACTGAACAGGTTGCATTTCATGAGTGGGTGTACATACATGTAATATATGCCATTATCATTATCTTAACAACTAGATTTAATCTCTAGGCTTTGAAATATACCAGCATGATGTTAATTCAACTAAGTTCCTGTAACTATAAAACAGATCTGTCAACCTTCTTTTCCACCAAGGGAAACTGAGGCAGAAGACACTATTGCCTTACTCTAGGATATGTGAAGTGTTACAAGCTTTGGCAACCAAAGCAATGCCAATCCTATTCTTCCAATTGGGCCTTTATTCAGGGAAAAGCCAGTTGAGGGATTTCATTTTTTTTAATTTACTTTTTATTTTTTTGTGTGGCTTTTAAATTTTACTTGTTTATTTTTATTATTTTTAAGTAGTCATACAAAGGAGTTTTTCAACTCAGCATGTCAGTTTATGAGGACTGTGCCTTGATCAATGTCTTCCCTTCCGTTGTTCCCCCCCATCTCTGCCAACGAAGGGTGGTATTTTAATAATAATTTATGGTCTATTATTTCCAATTTCATTTGTCTTCTGCAATTTATTTAATGTTTTGATATATTTTGCTTTGGCTTCTGGAGTGGATAGTTGAAAGAAACAAAAGTCAAAATATGCAACATATGCAAATAATAATGAAAACTTATTCTAGGCGTTGCTGGCGTCCAGCTTGTGTTCTAACCACTAGATACTGCAGCCTTGGTCCTCCCTCCACCATCTTTCCTTACCTTGGGCTGCCTGGCTTTCCTTGTTGGTTCAGGTTGCTCACATGCTTGCTTTGCATTCCATCTCATACAAATGGCAAGGAGCAAGGGTATCTATGCTGTTCCCTTTCTTTGCAGATCAGTTTCAAAGCTCTCCCCACAGCCTGAAGTATGTTGTTGTCTTTGTTGCTGGCCTCTGCTGTCCCAACCCTCTCCTATCGCCAACCATCTCCTCTTCCCTGCTCTTACAATCTGTTGTTCTTTTCATTCTTTATTTGTAGTCCCCAGTCTGCCTCTTCCTCACTATGTCTCCCTGGCCTTGCCTCTCTTTTTAAGTCCAGGTTGGAATCTTTTCATCAGGTTGCCTATTTTTTTCCCCTTCTGGCTTAGATTTATGGCCCCTGTCAGGCTTTTCTGCCATGGCCTCTGACAGCCCCTGCCTTTCCTAACATCAGATTCATTGCTGTTCCTAAGGTCCTTTAAGATTTTAATGCTAAGTCTATAAATTTGGTTTCCTTTCTGCTTTAACCTTTCGGTAGACCTTCCCATTGTCTGATGGGATGTCCCCAGGCATTGATTTGCAGCTCTGCGGCTGCACTTGCAGGCTCAGAGCTGAGTTGAGGGGATGGCAGGGAAATATGGGGGAAACCAATGGAGGAATTTAGATTTCCATCAGCCTCAACAATTCTTCAGAGTTTGATAGGGATTGACATTTTTCCTTCAAAGCTGTGATTTGTTGAGGACTTTGCAGTGGCTTTTCATGAAAATAGCATCTGAGCATTAAGGGGTGGAGGAGAAAGTGTTGGTGAGCAGATATTCAACCTCCCTTAATAAATGCATCCGAGCTTACATTTTTCCTCTCTGATGTGTCAGCTGGGGATTTGCTTCCATTTCAACACACATGGGCACTGCTTAAATCACTCTGATTTCTCTCCCAGGCAGACTTCTGCTGAAGAAACTTTTCACACCTTAAGATAATAAAGCCCCCAGTTGAGAGGGGTGGAAATGGCAACTGGCTGGAAGTTTCCAGGGAGAAGCATAGGTCATTGCAGGAAAATCAAGAGCATGCCAGTGCAGGAAATCCCAAGGAGCTCATTGGAAGTCAGATTTTTTTAAACTAATTTCATTTTGCATTAGCTTTAGAGGTGTTAACAGTGTTGTTGACCTGGCTTTCTCTCCACTGGGGTCCAGGGCAGTTGTTATGAGGGAGGAAGGTTAGGGAAAGGGGTAGGAAGGAAAAGGAAGGAAAGCTTTTGTGTCTGAATCACCTTGATTGCATTGACCAATGCAATATTACATTTCAATCTTACATTTATTCGGGTGACTATAAATGTCGAAGGAGCAAGCCATTAATGGAATACTGACAAAGGAAATATGCATACAAGTTTTACAGCAGTAGGAACAGGCTTGGCCACCACCATCTTGGCCACATGGTAGATGGTAGGGTATGACATCTTGTATTCAGTATGGGAGAAGGTGAAACCCCCACCTCCCAGGTCATGGGTGTGCCTGAATCCCTGGAGACAGAGGTGAGCACTTGGCTGGCTGTTAGGTTACTGAACCTTGTCAATCCAGTGCCCGGTACGGGGAGTGTCCTGTGACCCTGCCCCCTGGCCTGACCTCTATTTAGGCATGGAACAGCATAGATGCCATTATGCCATGCCATGTGTCTCCATGTTCCTGCCCTGTCTCCTGGCTCTTCTCCAGTCACCATGGTGTCTCACTTCAGCTCTCTATTAGAGCTGAATTGGTTTGTTGGTATGGTTTTTCTTTCTTTCCTCTCTGGCCTGTTTCCTAACAGTGTTAAGTGTACTTGCGTGCTGCAGTCCTGTGTAATAATTGGCTGCCTGCAGACTACTCACAGCTCTAATAAAGACTCCAAGATTTGATCTTTCACCAGGCACCAGTGGCTCACGCCTGTAATCCTAGCTACTCAGGAGGCTGAGATCTGAGGATCGCAGTTCAAAGCCAGCCCAGGCAGGAAAGTCTGTGAGACTCTTATCTCCAGTAAACCACTAGAAAACGGGAAGTGGCGCTGTAGCTCAAGTGGTAGAGCACTCGCCTTGAGCTGAAGAGCTGAGGGACAGCGCGCCCAAGCTGTCCCTCAAGCTGAAAGAAAGAAAGAAAGAAAGAAAGAAAGAAAGAGAGAGAGAGAGAGAAAGAAAGAAAGAAAGAGAGAGAGAGAGAGAAAGAAAGAAAGAAAGAGAGAGAGAGAAAGAAAGAAAGAAAGAAAGAAAGAAAGAAAGAAAGAAAGAAAGAAAGAAAGAAAGAAAGAAAGAAAGAAAGAAAGAAAGAAAAAGACAAGAAAGAATTCATTCTATTTTCTGGTTCAAGTTTCAGGCATTGGAGTCCTGGGGTCATTGCAGCCTCCATACTTTTTCTTCAAGTCCATGTTGCTCCTCCTTTTGTAGCTGTTCCTGTCTACCATGTCCTCACACTTCCTCCCAGGGCTTCTTGTTCCTCAGCCTTGAGGAAGTTCCTCTCCAAATCTCCACCTACAAGCAATTAGGTTAGCACTATATTTATTTAGACTGCTGAGGGTTGAACCCAGGACCCCTTGCATGCATGCTAGGTAAATTTTCTACCAGTTATGCCCTTGTACTTTTCAAAGCCAACAGTAGGTGGCTTGACAGTCAACTGACATTTTAAATGTAATACAGAATTTAGCAGGGGTTGACCAAAAAGGCACTTTACAAGGTTCTTTTTTTTTTTTTTTTTCTTTCTTGGATATACAGCTAGATTGCATTTCCCAACCTCCTTTTGCAGCTGTAAAGTTTGTAGCCAGGGTGAGTGAGTCCTGGCTGATGGAATACAGGTAGAAGAAATGTAGCCTACTTCCCCAACTGGCTCATAAAGTCCCTGTGCAGTCCTGCATGTCCTCTTGACTGATGTTGGTTTTAAAATCTGCCACTAAGGATGGTGGGAGACCCTAAGGCACCTGGAAATGTACTGTGTGATACCTAAGACCTCGAGTTGCCTGGGAATCCATGAATCGCATCTGCTAAACCTCAGAAAAGCCCAGATAACTTGATAGACACTGTTTTTGACCTGTATTTCTTATGAGTTAGTTTGGATGAATCAGGTTATATTTCTTAGAAGAAGGCCTTTGCCCTAAGAAATAATGAAAGTTGATAGAAAAGACAAAAAGGAATCCTTTCCATCTAGGAGACAAGAAGGAAGATGTCAGATATAACCAGGTGCCCCTTCCTTTGCTCTTCAAGCAAGGAAAGGGAAACTGTTGGGAAACGAATCATGAGGATATCAGAATAAAGAAAAAGTGAACTCCACAGATCAGATTAACTTTAATGTTGATCAACTTTAATGTTGATCAACTATAACTGTGTTATAGTTTCTATTTTTTCATCCCCCCCTTTATCTTTATTTTCTGTCATCCAACTTTGTCATACCTTTTCCCAGCAGTGGAGTGTAATTTCTTGCCCCTTGTCCTTGATCTCGGTGTGTAACTTGTTCTGGTCAATGGGTTATTAATGGCTGTGAGGCAAACCAAATCTGTGAACGCACTCTGTCTTCTATCATTGCTATGAGTCTAGTCTATTGATTATCAAGGATGAAAGATGTGTGAAAGAGCTCTGAGTCCAGTCTGTGACCTAAAACTAAAGATTAGCCTAGCTCAGACTATATATAATATTTTTTAATTTAATTTTTGTTATCATTAAGTAGTTGTACAAAGGGTTTACCATTTGTCATGTCAGTTTATAAGTACAATGCACCTTGATTGATCGTTCTCCGATCCCTCCCAGCCTAACCCCTCCCCTCAATTTTCTTAGTTTTATAGGATGTGCATTGAATATTGTGACTGCATTCTTCCCCACTTATTCTCTTCAGTTGTTTCTCCTCCCACCCCATCCCCTTGACCTCTCTACTCACATCTCAAGTACCAGTGTCCTGACTAGGTCATTTTATCCTTAATCCAGCCCCAGATTGTTCTCCAGGTGATGTTGTACGGGAATCCAGTCATGAGAAAGAGAAGCGCCACATCTTGAGAGGTTGAATTGGGAGTCTTTATGAAAGAGCCAGCAACTGCAGGTGACTCCTGTCTCAAAAGTCCCAAGTGGATTTTGTGCAAAGCTTTTAAAGCTTTTGGGGTAGGAGACCCAACCCAACAAACGCAGATTATATAGGGAAATACTCAGAGGTTGGGCAAAACAGACCATTTAGGGAAGTCCTCAGAGACTAGCAAAACTTTCCATATAGGGGAACAGTCAGAGGTGAACATTCTCTGTAGCAAAGCTCTCTCTGTGTTCTCTGTAGCAAAGCCCTCTTGGGGCTAAACAGCATAACACTTGCAATTCAAAGAATGGCCTGTCTCACCTCTAGGCTTTTCAGAGCTGGGTGGAAAGTCTTCACCACCCAGCAAGGCATGTTACTTAGACCCCGTTTCCTTAGTTCAATGATAGATGTTTGGGTGGTTTCTATCTTTGAGCTGTTGTGAATAGTGCTACAAACGAATATTTGTGTATAAGTTTTGTTTGTACATGGGTTTTCAATTATTTTAGGTCTAGACTTTGGAGTGGAATTGCTGAGTCATGAAGTAATTCTACATTTAATATTTGAATGGCTGACAAACTGTTTTTCTGCAGGAGCTGTGGAAAAATAAGATATTCCTACCAGCTGTCTAGGAAGGTTGCAATTTCTTTACATTCTTACCAACATTTATTATTATTATTACTAATAATAATAATATTGTGATTATTGGCAGCCTAGGGGGTATCAAGTGGCTTATCATTGTGATTTTAATGATGGCAAGTATCTTTCATTGTACTTGTTGGTTATCTGTGTTTCTTCTTTGAAGCAATGTCTACTTATTTATTTATGTCTACTTATGTTCTTTATACTTAGGTTATTTATTTTTGTCATTGTTGAGATGAGTTATTCATATACTTTGATTACTAAATGTTTACCATGTATATAATTTGCAAATATCTTCTTTCCATTGAGTGGGCTACTTTTTCTTTAACATTTATTTTATAAACAAAAGTTTCTAAAGTTTTTTATATTTGTGTCAGTACTGGGGCTTGAACTCAGGGCCAGAGCGCTGTCCCTTAACATTTTTGCTCAAGGCTAGCACTCTCCCCCTTGAATCACAGCTCTACTTCATGGACTTTCCTGCCAGGTCTGGCTTCAAACAACCATCCTCAGATCTCAGTTTCCTGAGTAACTAGGATTACTGGGGTGAGTTATCAGTATTCAGCTAAAAGCTCTTAATTTTGACAATGTCCAGGTGATCTTTTGCTCTTTCTTGCTTGTGTATTTGGTATTATATTAAGAATCAGCCAGGTGCTGGTGGCTCACACAGGTAATCCTAGCTACTTAGGAGGCTGTGATCTATGAATGGAAGTTCAAAGCCAACCTGGGCATGAAAGTAGGTGAGACTCTCATCTTCAATTAAACACCAGAAAACCAGAAGTGGAGATGTGGCTCAAAGTAGTAGAATGCTAGCCTCGAGCAAAAGAGCTCAGGGACAGTGCCCAGGCCTAGAGTTCAAGCCCTGTGACTCCCTCTCCTGCCAGGGAAAAGGAAGGATTCATTGTCAGGTCCAAGATTATGGAGATTTACCTGGAAGCTTACCCTAAAAGTTCTATGTTTTTAACTATCACAGCAGGGCTTTGATCCATTTTTGAGTTAGTTTATGCAAAGTGTCTGAGTCAGAGTTCAAATCTTTTTTTTCCTCATGTATTTAGTTGTCCCAGTAAAAGCCAGCAAAAGTGGGGGTGATAGCATTGATACAATACTTATATTTTCTACTTCACATTTCATACATTCTTAATAGTTGTCTTGAGAAGTATTCCTCGTTCCTCCTGATACATGTTATTAATTGACAATAGAGAAGAGCTGCCTCCTGTTTTTGACTGTGATTCTCAGAGGTTTAGGAATAACTAAGATAAGTAGGCTTATTGGAGAGCTCAACTATTTCTCATTATAATCATACTAGAGTGCAAAAGCAGCTCAGTTAACCCTTATGCTCACTTTCCAGTGTAGTTCTGATTGCTTGTTTTCTCTTCTGTCCCCATATTCAACCACCTGGAGCCCAGAACACTACTGAAGGTAGTGGTGACAGCCTTGTCTGTGATGTTGGCGACCAGCTGAAGCCTTCTTGGGCTTCCCTGGCACATTCCTCCATAATTTTACACCTCAGTCTAGTTAGTCAAATGGAGATAATAATAGAACCTCTCTCCTGGGAATGCTGTGAGGACTGTGGAGTGGATATATGAATTCTTTAGAGCAGCACCTGGCACAGAGCAAACACCATGTAAATGTTCCTTACCTAAGTTATATTAAAAACAAATCTGTACAGGGTTGTCTGCACAGGTAAAGTTTCCAGCTTGACCCAAGCCTTCTACAGCTCTTCTCTTCTCTTCCACAGTTGCCCTGACTCTACTTTACCAAGAGGTATGGGACACTTGTGACAGTTTCGTGGATCCATCTGGATATGAATTTGCATGGTCCTGTGAAGTGGAGATGGGTGGTGTAGAAAGAGCCTTGTATTATTTGTTCCTAAGCCTTCCTTTCCTCAGACTGAGCTTGAGGGGGACCAGAGACTTTCTCTAGATCAGGGTGAGCCTGAAAATCACACCTGAGGATTGGCGTATGGCCTACCTTGAACCCTCTACCTGCTGGATACACTTGGAGATGCTATACCTAAGGTAAAAAGAGAGGTAAGTTTGCAACTCAGAAGTGCAGTTAAGTCACTAGTCTCTCTCCAGTGCATTTATTATATAGTTTATTTTCTCTTCCTTCCTTCCTTCCTTTATTTTCTCTTCCTTCCTTCCTTCCTTCCTTCCTTCCTTCCTTCCTTTCTTTCTTTCTTTCTTTCTTTCTTTCTTTCTTTCTTTCTTTCTTTCTTTCTTTCTTTCTTTCTCTCTTTCTTTCTCTCTTTCTTTCCTTTTTTTTTTTTGTTGGTTGTGAGGCCTGAACTCTGGGCCTGGGCACTGTCCTTCAGCTCTTCAGCTCAAGGCTAACACTCTACCACTTGAGCCACAGTGCCACTTCTGGCTTTTTCTGCTTATGTAGGGCTGAGAAATCAAACCTATGGCCTCATACATGCAAGGCAAGCACTCTACCACGGAGCCACCTTCCCAGCTCTTCTATTTCTTTTAATTGACAAAGTTTAATTCCGCTGCTTTTCTTTCCTACTCCAGGGTTGGTATTTGATAATGGCACAGCTGATTTATGGTGGGAGAGCCTCAAGGTGAATTATTTATTCTCCTCATGTAAAGGATTGGCTATTTCTACTTTTAATGGATTTTTGCTGCACTATGTTTATGTATTTTTAGATAGACCGAGATGTCCTCTGACCTCTAATATCTGATCACATGAGGCTATTCAACATTAAGTATTCGAATGTGAATTGATGAGAGCAAAGAAATAAAGCATTATAATGCTGAGTTCATGACCCAAGAGAATTTTCTTACCTTATACTCTTGTGTTCAGAAGGATACATAGATGTGATAACAGGGTCATGGGAGAACAGAGTCCCTAACATAGTTCCCCACCCCAAAGGCAACAGTGTCCTACAAAGAGTAAAGGGGAAGCCTGGAGGAGGGGTGGGAGCACTCAGATGTCAAGATGCTCAACTTCCTGCGCAGGGCATCAACTTTCTTGGCCAGCTTTTCCTTTCTATCTAAAAGAAGGACAATATACCTATTATCTACTTATTGTGTCTATCCTCTTTCTCTTTATCTCTCATCTCTTATTATCCATCCACTTCTATCCTCTCCCCTTCCTTCTGTCCCTTCCTTTTCCCTCATCTATTTTGAGTGATGGTCAGAACTTTCATAGTAAAAAGTTTTCCTGTCAATCCTTGTCCTCCTCCCAGTGATCTATTCCCAGCCACAGCAATCACTCCTCTTAGTTTCCTCCATCTTTTTTTTTTTTACTTTAAAGCAGTTCATTAAAAAATTTTAACTTTTATTTTTAAGTAGTGGCTAAAAATAAGCAGTATTAAAAGTCCTTCATCTTCTTTCAGCATATCAAATTCAAGTTCATTTGTCCCTTAGTCACCATGGTGGATGATTCTAGACCCTCTGTGGATACCAAAGTTCATGCTCAAATACTTTTTAATAGAACGTTGTAGTATTTGCATGCCATCTATACATATTCTTCCACATACTAAACTGTCTCTAGGTTGTATATATATCTAGTAGAGTGTAACTGCTATATAAATAATTGTTATACTGGTAGTGTTTAGGGAATAAAGACAAGGAAAATTTCTGTACATATTCAGTGTGGGCAAGTTTTCAAATATTTTTGATTCTTTGTCAATTGAATCCATCGATATGGAAGACTGAATATATCTTTATTTCCACTTTCTTTTTTTGGGGGTAGTGGTGTGTTGGGGTTTGAACTCAGTATCTCATACTTGTCTATCAGGTGTTGTATTACGTACTTGAGCCATGACCACAGCTCTTTCTGCTTTTGTTACTTTGTTGGGGCTTGTTTATACTTTCTTCAGAGCCAGAATGCTAGGTGTACACCCTCATGTCCATTTATTAGTCAAGATGAGGTCTTTCGGACTTTTGCTGGGGCTAGCAGAGACCTCGGTCTCGTGAATAGCTAAGGTTACTGACATTAGTCCCTGTTTGGCTTATTTCCACTTTTCATACAAAATTTAGTTTAGGGTTTTGTTTTTTTTTTGCCAGTACTGGGCTTGAACGCAAGTCATAAGCATTGTCCCTTAGTTTATTTTTGCTCAAGGCTGGTGTTCTACCACTTGAGCCACTGCTTTTTGGTGGTTAGTTGGAGATAAGAGTCTCATAGACTTCCCTGCCTAGACAGGCTTTGGACTGGATCTCATCCTCCTGAGTAGGTAAGATTATAGAGCTGAGTTACCAGTGCCCAATGTATAAAAATTTAAATTTTTGTACACTGTACTTCTGTTTTTTAGCTTGGCAATTAATTTTGGATCTTTCCTTATATAAGTACATGAAAATTTTCCTCATTCAAAATTTGATTCATTGCTACATAGTATTCTGTTATATGTTTATATATTTAATTAGTGCCTCCTCATCCTTCTCCTTCTTCTTCCTGCTATTTCAAACAAATGTAAAGTGAATAACTTGTACATATTATAAGTCAGACTGAATTCAACAGCAAGATAAACTCTTTCATGTGACTTGCTAGTTTGAAAGGCATACATTTTATAATTTTGAACCCTTCTAAGTTGCCCCCATAGGAGTTGTGCTGACTCCCCATTAACACGCATGAGAATGATCTTATTCCTTCCAACCCCTTACATTTCTTTGAAAATTGTGCAAGGCTTTAAGTGAGAGTAAGGTGTGAGAGACAGGCCTGGGAGAGGCCCTTCTGGATTCCTGGGACATGAATGAGGGGCAGCAGCCAGTGTAGCTCCCAGCTCAGGATGATAACACCAATAGCTAATACCTCTCTACCACTTAATTTGGTTGGCATCACTGTGTTACTCTTTTAACCTATTATATGATTAGACACAACCCCTTTTTATTCAATTTCCTTTGGATTTTAAAATAACCAGCATAAAGTATTTATCATGTGCCAGACATTCTGCCAGGTTTTGGTTGATTTTTTTTTTCTGGATTAGAAGTGTTACCAAACATCAACAGAAAAGGGATCTAGGGGGCAAGCTCTTACACCTCCCAGGATTCTGCTAAAAATACCAGCAGATTTTTCACTGTGATTTTCCTTCAGGTGCTGGGTAATGCTTCAGTGGGCAAGGTATGTGCTTGACTCACCTGGTGCATGCTGAAGCGTGGGCCCAATGGCTGCTCTACCATGCACATGTGCAGTGGCCTGCTGTGCTTCATGTCTCTTGGTTTCATAATTATAGTTCAAGGTTGGAAGAGGTGAGGATGGAGGCGAACTTGATCATATGTATGTATGTTTGTGCGTGGCCATACTAACTTAAGAAATAAACCCAGTTCAACTCCATATCAGGTTTAGCCAAAAGCTGGCAATTATAATTAATGCATGAGTTAATTCATAGTGCAACGTAGCACTGCAGAGGAAGATTGAGAAGGCTCCCAGACCTGAATGTATGGAATGACAGTGTCTCTCAGACCTTCAGGCAAATATTCTGGGAGGAAAAAAAAAAGGAAAAAAATTGGAGTCCAGAATTAATTAACATGGAGAGCAATTCCTTCCTCTGTTTGTTTTCTCATTTTCTTCTGCTCTGGGCCATCTTCAAGAGTGACACAAAACATAGTTGTCCTCCACTGCTCTCACTGGCTCCTCAAGACTGTTTCTTTACCCTTAGTAGCCTGCTTTCTTGCTTCCTAGTTGTGGTGCCAGGAGGTGATTACTCTTTGTTCAACTGTTGTATGCATTTGGACATCCAGGTTACGAGGCTGAATACCAATAGTTATTTGTTGTCATCTGAGTCATATGTTCTATGCTTGGTTGCTAGCTGATGGATTTGGGAGGTAATTGGATCCTGAGGGTTCTCACATCAGTGGGCCAATCCTGTGATGGATACATATTATGATGGCATTGTTGGAGGTGGAGCCTTTTGGGTCAGTAGATCACCGGGATATGCCCTGGAAAGATACTCCTTGTCTTCAGCTCCTTGCCTCCTATCAGCTTCTTACTATGGTGATCTGGACAGCAACTTTTCTGTCTTTCCTCCAATATGTTCTGTCTCACTACAGCCTACAAACAACAGAGAAGGCAGCTGACCTTGGACTGGGACCTCAAAACAAACCAAACCTTACTTCCTTTAAATAGTTCCTCTCAGGTATTTTCACAGTGATGGAAAACCCTGATGAATACCCTTTTCTCTGGGATAGATTTGAGTCATAGTGAGGCTCTTATGATGGGCCTACTTTGATTAGAACATCTGGCATTGGAAAATAGTTGGCGGGATATTAGAAGCTAGGTAGAGTGTTTTAGAGTAGAAGATCAGTCTTCTGAAAAGTACCCATGTGATTTGTAAATAGGAAAAAAAATAGAGACCTTTCATACGAGAAACCATTTAAAGTGATTAGAGATTATGTCAGTGTCAGAACCAGAAAATATGGCTCTGACTCTAAAAATTTTGTCAAGCTTCCATTCAGGAAATGGGACCCACAGCAGTTACTTCAATGGGGGATTTGATGGAGAGATTTGGATATGAGTATCTCATCATCGGGTGCCCTTTGCTTCAGTCTAGACTATTTAGATAAGCTATGTGCTCTTCCGAATGTCACAGGCCCTACTTAGCCCTTACTTGAGTATCAGACTGAACTGGCTTTTGCAATCTTTACTGTAGGGGACTTCGTAGTTTGAGACTCAAGACAGATTTCTTGGATTAATGTATTTGGCCTCGTTGTTGTTTTGTCAGCAGACTAGCTTTCGATGAGCGCCTCCTTCATGTCTGGACTGCATTTTATACTCCTGAAGAACCAGCCCGAGGCCCTCCCTGGTTCTCCGGCTGTGCTCTTCCCTGAGAAGCTCCATTAGCATAGTGACTTCAGTTATGACAGGCCTCTGTCATGCCTTCAGCCATTCTCTCCTCTGAATTCCAGACCTTTGTGGGCAACTCTTTTGTGGATGCCTGAGAGGCAACTTAACATTTCTGAGACCAAGTTTATAAAACTTGATTTTCTTCCACTATCAAATGTCCAGTGGCTTAAGCCAGAAATCTGGGAGTCCATACATTCCTCTGTATTTAATTCATTGTTAAGTCCTTTTGATTTTACCTCTTAAATATCTCTTGGGTCTACCATTTTTCCATGTATGTCTACTCTTAACTTCCTGGTCAAAGAAACTGTTAACTTCCTGCCCCCTTTCTCCCCCCCCCCAATTTCTAAAATTGCCTCCTACCTGGTCTTTCTGCACCTGTCTTTTGTTGTTGTTGTTTTTTCTTTCCAGTTCTTTTTGTTGTAGGTGGTGGTTGTGGTTGGTGGTGGGCCTAGGTGCTGTCTTTGAGCTCTTTTGCTCAAGGCTAGCACTCTATGAGCCACAGCTCCACTTCCAGTTTCTGGTGGTTAATTGGAGACGAGTCTCACAGACTTTCCTGTCTGAGATCCTCAGATCTCAGCCTCCTGAGTGTGTAGCTAGGATTACAGGTGTGAGCCACTGATGCCTGGTTTTCTAGGTCCTTTCTATTGGATTCTAGCATGTTCTTTCCAAAAGCATATAACATCTCATTCTCCCAAGTCACTCAATCAGCTTTCTCTTCCCAACTTAGCACTTGTCATGACGGTAAGTTTACAGCTCTTAGTGTAGTTCCTCAAATACTCTCTGCCTTTCTGTGGAGACTGGGAGCTATTGTAGAGGGGAGTGGGTGGCCCTGTCTGTTTTGGCTCATTGTTCTTACATTTCTAGTTTTCTATATGGTAGAAGTTACTCTGAGAGTGGTGCTTTTTGTTTTTTGTTTTTTTGGGGGGGGTCCGGTCGTGGGGCCTGAACTCTGGGCTTGGGTGCTGTCCCTCAGCTCTTCAGCTCAAGGCTAGCGCTCTACCACTTGAGACACAGCACCACTTCCGGCTTTTTTCTTTTTTGCTTATGTGGTGCTGAGGAATCGAACCCAGGGCCTCATGCATGCAAGGCAAGCGCTCTACCACT
>NW_012267217.1:42080313-42096527 GCF_000151885.1 Dipodomys ordii | reverse complement strand
GGCTTTTTTCTTTTTGCTTATGTGGTGCTGAGGAATCGAACCCAGGGCCTCATGCATGCAAGGCAAGCGCTCTACCACTGAGCCACCTTCCCAGCCCTAGAATTCTATCTCCCAAGTAGCTGGAATTATAGGTATGTACCACCACATCTGTTCCCACAAATTTCTTCATTTAGCTATGGGATCTGCCACAGATAGTATGGCAAATGTTTCCCTCTTATTGTGCTCTTTTTTTTCTTTTATAGTTCTTTCTTGTTTTTATTTTACTTTTTATTTTGTGCCAGTCCTGGAGCTTGCACTCAGGGCCTGGGTGCTGTCCCTGAGCTTTTGTGCTCAAGGCTAGCACTCTGCCACTTGAACCACAGCTCCACTTCTAGCTTTTTTTGGTTAATTGGAGAAAACAGTCTCATGGACTTTCCTGCCTGGGCTGGCTTTGAACCTCGATCCTCAGGTCTTAGCCTCCTGAGTAGCTAGGATTACAGGTGTGAGCCACCAGCATCTGGCTATAGTTCTTTCTTTCTTTCTTTCTTTCTTTCTTTCTTTCTTTCTTTCTTTCTTTCTTTCTTTCTTTCTTTCTTTCTTTCTTTCTTCCTACCTTCCTTTCTTTCTTCCTTCCTTCCTTCCCTCCTTCCCTCCTTCCTTCCTTCCTTCCTTCCTTCCTTCCTTCCTTCCTTCCTTCCTTTCTTTCTTTCTTTCTTTCTTTCTTTCTTTCTTTTCTTTCTCTCTCTCTCTCTTTCTCTCTCTTTGTTTCTTTCTTTCTGCACAATGGTTTAGCCCTCTTCTTCCCTATTATTGCCAACCCCTTAAGCCTTTTTGCCCTTTTGCATCCTACGACTTCTTTCCTGCATTGTTCTCCATTCCCACAGTACCTTCATAGATCCTCCACCCTCCTTACTTCATTTCCATTCAACTATCAAGATTGGGACCCTTGAATTTTCATTTTCCTGAGGTAAAGTGAGGACGCATCTGTGTGTCCTTTTCCTGGTTTGCAGCAGGTCCTTGCCACTTCTTTTCCCCTTTCCTCTCATCAGCTAGAGCAGACTCATGGCTTTCCCCAAGACAGATCACAGTTTTACAAGCAATGTCTCTCATAGGATGACTTCCTGTTGGATGCTTCATGTGGAGTACAGAGGGTCTCTGATTGCCAATAAAATGGGCCCATGGAGAGACAACCAAGTCAGGCCGGCGTCATGTTGCACCAGTAGGGCTGTACTTAGCTTAGGAATAATTTAGACAGATGCCACCAGCCCCAGGATACCCATGCTGATTTGGTGGCAGGTTTATTCAAAAGGAAAAAGAAACGTGTTTGAAGTATCTGTTTTGAGGCAGTGTTCACAAAGCTTTTTCCGGGCTGAATCTGGCCCCTAATCAGTCAGTGATGAACTATGACCAGGCACAAAAGCCTCTCTAGACAGCACACACATGGTAGTGGGGTGGCCACAGACTGCGAGGGTGCCGAGGGAGACGGAGAATTTATTAAAATATCTTTTGTCAGCCGGATTTATTTTCATCTTTCTTCATAAGATGTGATAGTTTTGCATCAGCGCATCTAAATGAAATAATTTGCTAAAGGTCAAATGCAATTCCCTCCAGCCAACTTTCATTTGCCTTCTAATTAATAACTAAATGTTCACACATACATTAGCCCAAGGCTCATGCATAAAATAATCACTGCCATTTATTGAACACCTATTATGTCCCAGGCATTTTGCATACATTTATCTCAAAAATCTCACAACCCTGGAAGGCAGGAATGACCCTTTAATAGAGAGAAGAAATGATGGCTAGATTGGCTATACAATTTGCCCTTGGTCATGCAAATTACTGTCTCCAGCCAAATGCTCCTTGCTTCCTCACGTCCTGCTGTAAGGCAGCTGCTTCCTGCGAGGGCCCGATGCCTGGTGCCATCTGCTCTTGCTGGTGCAGGGAGAGATGAGAGGTGTGTATGGATGTCTCTGACTGCAAGTCAAACATCTCTCCATTAGGGCAAGGCGAGTCATTCAAAGCTTGTACTCTTTGATCTTGGGTATGAACTTGAGATGGGACAAGATGTCATCCAGGACAGGGCTTCTATTTCTTCAGTCCAGTTCTTCTCTTGAGTGAGAACGGGGTTAGAGAGGAAGTTTAGAATATGCTGTGAACTGTAAGGACATCCCTTACAGTAGATGAAGGGGACAAAGTAGAGATCTGTAGGCAGCTCTTAATGAGTGAAGGCATTTAACACTGGCTGCAAGTTTTTCAGACATCACTGCTACAGAGATGCTGGGAGAGTTGGAAAGAAAGTTTGAGTTTCTGTGGCTCCTCAGCTTCCCTCATTTCCATGTGTCCTGAACTGGGAAACTGCAACCAACTATTCCCTAGACAAACCCACCGCTTGTTTTTCGTTCACATTACATTTGGCATTGAGTTTGTAAAACTCGTCCTGGCACATAAATCACATCCTTTAAATCTCGTAATTTTTTATTTTAGTTTTTGCAGTACTGGGATTTGAACTCTGTCTGTTTTTTGCTAAACAAGAACTCTCCTACTTGAGCTAAGCCCCCGGCCTTAATTCTCTTGAAGTTTTAAATTCAAGCCAATTACATTTTGAGACATTTATTGAATGATTATTTGGCATTTATAGTTTAATGACAGAATCTGCATACTGACATCTCAGTGTTCTCCATTCTATTATGCCAGTAATTTAATTTTTTCTCCTTCCCCTGCCCCCCCTCTGTCTCTCTAAGAGACGGAGGATTGAAATATGGGTCCCACACTTGCTAGACTGGTAAATTTTCATTAGGTGGTAATTCTTTACTCCAGAACATGGATTCAGAACTTTGCCTGGCACATAAATCACAAGAGTCCCTTCTCAAATGGGAGATGTGAATCATTCGCATCAAACTACTTGTGACTTTTTTAGGGCCAGTCCTAGGGCTTGAACTTGGGCTGGGTGCTATCCCTGAGCTCTTTTGCTCAAGGCTAGCACTCTGTCACTTGAGCCACAGCTCCATTTCCAGCTTCTTTGGTTGTTAATTGGAGTTAGGCAACTCACAAACTTGCCTGTTTGGGTTGGCTTCAAACTGAGATCCTAGTATCTAGGCTTATAGGCATGAACCACTGGCACCTGGCTTACCTGTGACTTTTAATGTTTCACTTGTTTACATAGATTCCTCTCATGCTACACTCAGTGAGTTGTACTATTTGGCTTTGTGAATCTCCATTTTTAAAAAAGATTCTTCAATAATTCAATTATAATTAAATTTTTGAAAATCATTCATTTTGAGATTCAAAAAAATGTAAATAAAGCCCCTTAAGTCTAACTGATATACTAGTAAATACATTATAGTAAGTGATATTCAACATAGAACAACATATAGAAATATGGGTTGGGAAGGTGGCTCAGTGGTAGAGTGCTTGCCTTGCATGCATGAGGCCCTGGGTTCAATTCCTCACTACCATATAAGCAGAAAAAGCCGGAAGTGGCATTGTGGCTCAAGTGGTAGAGTGTTAGCCTTGAGCTGAAGAGCTCAGGGACAGCGCCCAGGCCTAGAGTTCAGGCCCTACAACCAACAACAACAACAAAAGAACAACATATAGAAATATATGTTGAGAAGCTGGGTATAGTGGCACACACCTACAATCCCAGTACTCAGGCGGTGGAGGCAGGAAGATGGACCATTTAAGATCAAGCTGAGCTGCAGAGTGAGACTCTAAAAAAGAATGTGTTCAAGTTAACTTCTTTTTCCCACTTGCATTTGACTATTATCAAGACTTGTTTAAAGGTAGCTCTGAACTGGGTGCTGGTGGCTTATACCTGTAATTCTACCAAGTAAAGAGGCTGAGATTTGAAGATTGTGTTTCAAAGCCAACCCAGGTGGGAAAGTCTGAGCCTCTTATCTCCAATTAACCACTAAACAGTCAGAAGTGGATCTGTGACTCAAGTGGCAGGGTATCAGCCTTGACTGAAAAAGCCAAGGGATAGAACCCAGGACTTGATTTCAAGCCCCAGTACAAAAAATTAAAAGTAACTATTCTTTTCCTTTAAGTAAAAGTTGTAGAGTTTCAATTATTGTTAAGTCTTTAATTTTTTAAGTTAACTTTAAGAAGTTGTTCAAAGAATTCCATTATATACATGTATATATATATCTGTAGATATATATATATATATATATATTGATCTTTCTCTCTCTCTACACACACTCACACACACACACACACACACCATTTTCTTTTTTCATTTTTTGGGTCCGGTAGTGGGGCCTGAACTCTGGGCCTGGGCACTGTCCCTCAGCTCTTCAGCTCAAGGCTAGCGCTCTACCACTTGAGCCACAGTGCCACGTCTGGCTTTTTTCTTTTTGCTTATGTGGTGCTGAGGAATCAAACCCAGGGCCTCAGGCATGCAAGGCAAGTGCTCTACCACTGAGTCACCTTCCCAGCCCACACACCACATTTTCTTGATCCATTCATCTACTGAGGGGCATCTAGGCTGATTCCATATCTTATCTATGGTGAATAATACTGCAATTAACATAGTTGTGCTAATAGCTTTAGTATGGTCTTGTTTGTGATCATTTGGGTAAATGCCCAAAAGTGAGATTGCTGGGTCGTAGGGGAGCTCTATGTGGAGTCTTTTGAGGAAACTCCATACTACTTTCCAAAGTGGTTGAACAACTTTACACTCCCACCAACAATACAATAGGGTTCCCTTCTGGCCACATCCCCTCCAATGTCTGTTGTTATTAGATTTCTTGATTATAGCCATTCTAACTAGGGTGAGGTGGAATCTCAATGTTTTGAGTTGCATTTCTTTTATGGCTAGAGAGGTTGAGCATTTCTTCATGTGTCTATTGGCCATTCTTATTTCCTCTTCAGAGAAGTTTCTCTTTAAGTCTTTAGCCCACTTATCTATTGAGCAGGTATTTCTTTGAGGATTTGTTGTTGGGGGATTTAGTTTTTTGAGTTCTAAGTATATTTTAGATATGAGACCCTTGTCCAATGTATGACTAGTGAAGATCTTCTCCCAATTCATTGGTTTTCTATTGATCTTGCTAGCTATGTGGTATATATATATACATACATACAATGGAATTTTATGCCTCCATCAGAAAGAATGACATTGCCCCATTTGTTAGGGAATGGAAAGACTTGGAAAAAATTATATTAAGTGAAGTAAGCCAGGCCCAAAGAAACATAGGGCTCATGGTTTTCCTTATTTGCAATAACTAGTATAAGTTGAGGACAAGCAGAAAAGGTAAAAAGCTATGTACACATGACCATATAAGGTGATGTTAAGTAAAATGACCCCAAGATAGGGACACAACTTGTTTTTTCTTTCTTGCTATTGTTTTTAATGTATCTAAAATGTACTATGTGATTTTTTTGTTTCTCTTGTATGTTCGTCCCCCATTGTATAACCCCTGTTTTCACTGTATTTGATGTTGGTGCCCTACATCTTGTATATACATTTTTCTAATTTGGGGAGGGGAAGGGAAATAATAAAATGCTGAAACAAGGATACAGGTTGACCCATTGTAACAATGAGATGTACAAGAAACTATATAGAAAATGAACTTTACAACTTGGGGGTCCGGGAGGGGGGAGTTGGGGAGGTGGGGAGGGAAAGGATGGTAGGGGAAAAACGAAGTAGGAGGTAACAATGCTTGATAGGAAATGTATTCACTACCTTACTCATGTAACTGTAGCCCATCTGTACACTATTTTTACAATAAAAAACACAAAAAAAGAAGTTGTTCAAAGGAGTTACCATTTTACAATTCATGAATATATCTTGGTCAGTGTCATTCCTTTCAACATTCTCACCTTCTCTCCTCCTACCCACCCCTTCTGTCATTCTTCTTAATTCAGTAGGATTTACATTGGATTCTTGTCTATATTTTCTCTCCCTCTTAGCCTCTTGACCCTACCCTACCCCTTTCAAGTGAGTATCCATTTCCTGGTATTTTATTTTGCTGAACTTTGATTTTGCCTTTCTAAGGAATTACTCTTTGAGATCTCCCTTGAATTTACTTTATTTCAGTCAATACATTTGTATATGTTTGCATACCACCCAACATATGAATTTGTAAGCTTCCACATTTACGGGAAAACATGTCTCTTTTGTCTCTTTAGGGGCCTGACTCACTTCTCTTAACATAATTTTTTCCAGGTCTTCCCATTTCTTTACAAATAGTACAATGCCATTCTTTCTAATGGATGAGCATAATTCCATTGTGTATATCTACCACATTTTCTTGATCTATTCATCCATTGATGGCAATCTGGGCTGATGCCATACCTCCTTGGCTATGATGAATGCTGCTGCAATAAACATGGTTGTGCTGGTGGCTTTACTCTACCCTGGTTTGAAATCTGTTGGGTAAATGCCCAGGAATGGAATTGCTAGTTCATAGAGTAGGTCTATTGAAATTTCCCTAGCCTTTAGTTTTTCCTCACTAATTACCGACAGTCATTCTTATTCCATGGCTTTTACTGGAAACTTTTAATACATTGATCTCCTTGTAATGTATGCTCACCTGGCTAAGATTCAGCTAGGCTCTTTTCTAAGAAAGCATGGCTTTTATCAGTTGTGTCAAAGTTCTCAAATCATCTTCTTTCTCTTCCAGTGCTCCATCATTCCCAAAGAGAAAAGACTGAATGTTGATTAGCATAAAACTACAACCATTTCCCTAATCAGAAATACGTTCTTTTGGCTACCAAGGCACACCTTCTCTTCTACAACTGGTTTGTCCAGATGTGGCAGTTGAATTATTTTTGCTTAGAAAGATGATTACTTTTCAACTAAATTAACAACTGCACTAATCCAAAATGCTTGTATTTCCTTTCAGTCTACTGTGGCAATTGGATTAGTGAAAATCAGTCAAACTTCTCCTTTCTCTTAGTATTTTAATTTGAACAAGCCAAACAAGCTTTCATGTATTTATTGAATAGTTTGTGACAATATCACACAGGCACAATTAGCCACTTCAGAACAACATGTTACATTAATCTGTAAAATATTTCTTGCTGCATTCATCTTTTTTTTTTAACTTTCCAACTTTTGATGAATAAATTTGACATCAGTTTGGTTTGATTTCTATCTCTTGATTACTGGGAACAGAATTTCTTGCAATTATCACAATGTATCATTAGAATAAGAATCATTTGAATATCTTATTGGTTGACTACAAAGATGGTTTGGATTGTCATAATGAGATACTATTTGCATAACATAGCCATTAAAGATTATGGCTGTATATCTATTGACTAATGATTCATTCATTCTCAATTTCAACAAATATATATTAAGGATGTGTCAGCTTTAGGGAAAGAAGAAAAAATATATATAGTATTTAAAACCAACTTTTCAAGTTAGTAGATGATAAGTATATGACAATATAGATGTCAAAGTTTACACACACACACACACACACACACACACACACACACACAGGTGCTTGTGGCTCACATCTGTAATCCTAGCTACTCCAGAGGCTGAGATCTGAGGATCATGGTTTGAAGCCAGCCCAGGCAGACAAATACAGGATATTCTTATCTCTAACCAGCAAAAACACAAAAGTGAGCTGGGCATTGGTGGCTCACACCTGAAATCCTAGCTACTCAGGAGGCTGGGGATCTGAGGATCATGGTTTGAAGCCAGCTTGTGTAGGAAACTATGTGAGACTCTTATCTCCATTAAGCTACTCAAAAGAAACAAAAATGGTGCTGTTGCTCCAGTAGTAGAGCACTAGCCTTGAGCCAAAGAAGCTCAGGGATAAGGCCCAGACCCTGACTTCAAGCCCTAGGACTCTCTCTCTCTCTCTTACACACACACACACACACACACACACACACACACACACACACACACTGAGAGATGGAGCAATGGAGCTCTGGCAAAGTAGCCTTTATGCTCGAGGCAAAAAACAGTGTCCAGAGTTCAAGCCCCAGTACTAGCACACAAAAAAAGAAGAAAGAGCAGAAGGAGGAGATGGAGAAGGGGGAAAAGGAGAAGAAAAGAAGAAAAAGAAAAAATATGTATAAAATACTTTTTTCTTCTCTATTTTATATTTGTGCGTATTACATGTTCAACGTAGGAGGTTTTGTTGTGTTGTTTCATTACATTTCACAATTCTCTTTCGTAGATGCTTGTTCCTAGTGTCCCAGGCAATTCAAAAGAAAAATTCCCAAACTAATGTTGGGATCAAACTTCTATATTTACAATATCTATGTAGTTCTGTGTGTGTGTGTGTGTGTGTGTGTGTGTGTGTGTGTGTGTGTGTACGTGTGTGTCCATCTAGGTACTGAGGCTTGAACTCAGGGTTTGGTTGCTGTTCGTAACCTTTTTTTCTCAACACTAACATTCTATCACTTGAGCCACAGGTCCACTTTTAGCTCCTTTTAGTGGTTAATTGGACATAAGAATCTCAGGAATTCCTGGCTGGGCTGGCTCTGAATCTGAGCCCTCAGATCTCAGCTTCCTAAGGAGCTAGGATTACAGATGTGAGCCACCAGTGCCCAACAATATCAATATATCAACATCTGCCTCTGACCTTGAACTTTTATGACTCTGGATTACTTCCTTCACATATCTGTACTTGGAAAGTAAGTGCCCTTTATGATCCTTAAACTACTTCAACCTCTTCTGTCACTTTGAGAGCTTATGGCACATCTTGAGAGAGTTGCTTCCAAGAGCTGTCAAGTTGTCATCATTTTAGAAACGTCTCTAAGGAAAAGAAGATTCAGGACCATACAAAGCACTCATGTGAACCTCAAACAATGGTGGGCCCAGCATTCATTTGATTTGATGCCCTCTCTACCCAAATGACAGTAGGCTCACCTTGCTTCCAAGTTCACCCTTTTGTGTTCTGCAAAGAAGAAGATTCTGTGTGGATGGAACAGCTGAGAAGATGCATTTACGTTAAAATTGGGGCTTCCCTCATTTGGGCTGAAAGGTTAGATATATAGAATGAGAAAAACTGTAGAGCCTGCCTTCCAGGAATCATGAGAATAGCACTAATGACTTATTTAGCATGTTGTGTGTACTCAGCACAAGAAGACGAGTGCTAGGTCGAATACTTGTGGTTCAGGGACGTGGTATATTCTGCTTCCTTCTCTAGCTTTGCTATTCTGGAGATATAGGCAAGGGCCTTGTTAGTGAAACGGCATCATCATGTTTTCCTTTTTTGTTTTGTTTTGCTTTTTGTCAGTTGTGGGGCTTGAACTCAGAGCCTGGGAGCTGTCCCTAAACTTTCCTGCTCAAGGCAAGCTAGTGCTTTACCTTCTTTGAACCACAGCTCTACTTCCAGATTTCTGGTGGTTAATTGAACATAAGAGTCCTCACAGACTTTCCTACCAAGGTTGGCTTTGAACCTCCATCCTCAGATCTCAGCCTCCTGAGTAGCTAGGATTACAGGCATAAGCCACCCGTGCCTGGCTTTCCTCTTGTTATTTTTGATAAATTCCTTCAACTCATGCAATTAATGAGGTCTGAAGATAGCAGAGCAGCACTTACCAACCTGTGAACTGTGAGATGCTTACTGGTCCAGGTGCTTGAGACATAGTGCCTGAGAGCAAGGGGAACTTCACAGAGAGGGTAGAGCAAGGAACACTTTCTATTTTATTCGACATCTTTGAAATCTTTGTGTTCACTGCTACCGTGCAAGAAGGGGACAGTTGTTCTTGGTCATTATAATCTAAGGCTTTTGCTCTTGGCCTCTTTATACCCACAGAACCTCCACATATAATATGCAATCCCAGTGAGAATAGGAGTTCATGACAACAGGAGTCCTGACAACTTTCTTTTTAAATATCTCCATCTATCTGTCTGTTGGTCATCTGTCTGTTCTGTCTGTCCATCCATCCATCTAAATCATCTGTGTATAATATATATGAATCTCTAGATAATGTACAAATAAATATATAATCTATATAGTTTATATAACTCATCTATTTTTATATGTGTATATGAATAAATGTATTATTTGTCTATCTACTTGTCTGTCTATCTTTCTATAACTTGAGGATTGAAGTTCAAAACCAGCCTGTGCAAGAAAATTCGTGAGATTCTTCAATAATCACATGAAAGCCAAAAATGGTGCTGTGGCTCAAGTGGTAGAGCACCAGATTTGAGCCAAAAAGCTAAATGATAGTATTCAGGCCCTGAGTTCAAGATCTTTTCATCTTTAGACATGAAGGGATTTCTTATGATGCTAAAGAAACTATATCTGTGGCTCAGGGATTCCTTTCCCAATTTTCCAGCTCTTAGATGCTTCCAAACTTGGGAGAGAGAAAAGACTGAGCAAAACACTGGGAAATTTTTCCTCCTCCTCTGTTTTTTATGCCACCTACTTGGCTTTAGAAACCCTCAGAAATGAAGTGACTAGCCATGTCCCTGATGCCTATGGTTCCATACCAGCCATCCCCAAGCTGACCCCCACCCCTGCTATACTTATAATGAGCTGCCCGGGAGGGCATCATCTGGGCTCCATCAGTCACAGCAGACTACTTCTGTCTTTGCCTCAGTCTGGAGAAAAATGCCTTCGGCTGAACTCAAGGCCACCAGAGACCCATTTATAAAACTCCTCTTCCATTTCTTCTCCATTCCTCCTAATCATCATTTCTGGATAAATCGATGGTCATGGCTCAACAATTTGGCTGTTTTTGAGAAGATAGTAGAGGTCCCCCTCCTCTTTAAGAATCTCCTGACTATTGGAGGGTAAAGTACCAGAGCTGAAACCTGTAACTCATTTTAAAAGAGCCAACAACAGCTCTGGCTGCATTACAGACTATATCCCTGAAGCCCTGCTTGGCATTTCATAGGATGCTAGCTTACTCAGGAAACAGTCCTACATACTGGGAGCTGCACAGCACCATGGCATTCTGAGCAGTGTCCCTCTGGAGAGGATAAAGCATAGAGTTTACATTCCTTGAGCCACTAGTGCTGCAGGCCCTGCACATGAGCTCACGCTCACGCTCTGGCTGCCCCCTCTTCTGGCTGGGGTTGGGGTTTGAGTGCATAGACTTAGTTGTATCAGTGTAAGTGGTGGTTGTGAAGGCAGATCTCCTGCCAACTTGTGAGACACTGACAGAGGATGCATTGGCCACCAAGCCTGGCCTGTCCAACAGCTGGATTGTGTAGTCAGTTCATTTGTGGAGTGCGTGGGGGCACACACACACACACACACACACACAGAGTAGAGGAGGGTGAATGGAAGGACATCACAGCATTGCTATGTTATTGCCTCTGCTCCTTACCAGACAAGAGAAACCACAAACCACCCAATGGCTTATGTTTTCTTGTTTCAATCAAGCCATGCCCTTGGCACCTGAAAGGAAGATTAACTAGATGCTAAAAATGCACTTTTGGAGTCCAATTGCACTGCCAGGGAAGGCTTCCAGGTACCCCGAGACTCCACTGGGAGAAAACAGGCTACAATTCCAATTAAATACCATATTGAGTACTTTGGTCTCAATACACACTATTTGTTTAGTTTATTTGAATATTTGATAAGAGAAGTGCTGGGGTGGCAAAAAAATTAATTAAAATAATAAAGAACAATCTTAAGAGAGAAAGAGGAGAAACACTAAGAACCCATACACATTGCCCCTACACCTGCCAGCAATTAATTAGTCACTAATCCCTTCATTATTTGTGACTTCAGAACCATTGTCCCCTGGACAAAAAAAAAGGTTATTATTTTTTAAATGTCTAATTAACACACATTGAAAGACCATCTTTAAAATGGGTTTGGCTAGTGCTAATCACTTCACAATATGGTTGGGAGTTGTTGAAGGCAGTCTTGCAGCTTTCTGACATTGGAGAAATCTTTTCAAAACTCAGAGTAGTGTGTGTGTGTGTAATTGTGTGTACTGGGCTTGAATTGATAGCCTGGACATTGTCCAAGATCATCACATAAAACTAGTATGTTACCACTTGAGCCACACCTCTAACTTCCAGCTTTCTGGTGATTAATTGGAGGTAAGAGTCTCATGAACTTTCCTGCCTGGGGATGGCTTTGAATCTCCAGCCTCAGATTTCAGCCTCCTGAGTGGCTGGAAGTATAGGTGTGAGCCAAGGCCTGGCAAAATTCAGAACCTCTGAGGCCTGTTTTCTTCAGAGGTCATTGTGTAAATTCAGGTATCAGTGAGAAGGACAAGTCCAGGACATCAGCAACCATGTCTTTAGGCTCTGTAGAGTAGGTAGGAGAGGGGAGGGCGGGCTTCCTCCCACAGTAGTCATCCTGTGCTGCTGGTTGGAATATATGTGTAGTAATAATAGCTGTGTTAAGACATAGATCACATACCATAGGTTCACCCTGGATTATATTTTAACCCCGTGCAATTAACTCTGGAAAATACGGCACCTCCCTTGGGCTGAGACTGGATGAACCGAATTCTGCTAATGGGGTTTGCCTCTCCCACATGGGACTGAAACCAAGCACCTTGCCCACCCCCCTCACAGCTGTGCCCTCCCCCTTTTTTCTATTACCTGTTCACCCTTCTTGACTTCAGCAGCTGAGAATCTTTACCCAAAGTGATTTACAGCTGTGTTGTGTCAGGCCAGGTCTGACACTGATTGAGTCCCTTATCTCCTTCCTGAGTCCTCCCCAATGACAGCCGCACCTCTCAGGTATCAATCAGCGCATCAGCTCTCTGTTCCTGGGTGAGCCAGGGGCTGTCAGGAATGCATTCTGACTGTCATCTTCATCTGAGCTGCCACCTGCCCTGCTCAGTTTAAAGGGTCTTTTTAAGCACCCAGGGGAGAGAAGGTGCACACAGCACTCCCAATCGTGTCTGCCCTGGTGGGGGTGATTCTGTGTGCTTCGGACAAATTGAGGGCATATTGGTTTCTGAAAGGCAGCCTGGGGGATATTTGTTTGTATCAGCTGCTGGACCTCTAAGTCCTTGTCAGGAAGTTGTGGTGACAGTCTCACCTGGCAATCCCCACTCCAGGGGTCCTGCCCCTATACACATCAACTCCATGTCCTCTTGCAGGTGAAATAGGGAAACACTGAAGAAGAGTGAAGGACACACAGCAAAAACATAGCACCAGTAGATGAGCATAGGATTGGGGGTGGAGTGGGGCTGAGGTACCCTGAAGGCTCCCCCAGGAGATGCAAACACAGAGACTCGGGAGAATGAAACAGAACTTCCATCTGAGCCTGCCTTTTGAGTTGGCCCCAAATGCAGTGACATTTTCTTTTTTGGCTGCTTTGGAAAAGGAGGAGAGGAGAACATGTAGACGGTGACATTAAAGATGGATGGGACTTAGACAAATTGAACAGCTTTGAAGGCTTTCCCAGTGCCGAGAAGGCGGAGGGCAGCGCTCCACCGTGTGTGTCTGGGAGAAGCAGGCACTCTTCTTAAGCTGGGAGAAAGCTGCATAATGAAATGGTAGTTTTCAGCAGGCAACAGGGAGGTTTAATATTTAACATCGTATTGGCTGGCGAACATGGTGGGCTTGGCTTCTCCATTTTTGGTTGACATTTGCAACAGAAGCTCCATGCGGCTTCTTGGAGGTGAGAGGTTGGGCACAAGGACAAAGCCAGGTTCTAAGGCTTTCTGGTCTCCTTCAACAGGCACCTGTGGCCATCAGACTCCACCAACAGCCCATCTGTCCTCGGACTGGTTTGCCCTTGACTTTAAAGTGAATTCCTGTGATTGGGCACCTGTGTCTGTGAAAGGCAGCCTGAAGGAACAGAAATCCCATTAAGGGAACTACTGACCCCTCCGTCTCGTGTCATGGCTAACCTGTCAGTTGTGGTCCATGATACTTTAACGTGGGGAGTGGTAACTGGAGAAGAGAAATTAGTAAGAGGAATGAGACAGAGTGTATTGAATCTGTGAGTGGCAAGGACCTGAAGGCCATTCCATCTCTTTAGACACTTGGGCTGACCCATGCCCAGTGTGTGTGTGACTCACCTTTCCCCCAAAATGTTTCCATTGCTCCAGAACTTTGTCTAAAGCAGATCCAAGTCCAGAGTGCCTGACTCATCTTTGATATTTGAGTCTCCAACCAGTTTCTGTGTTGGTACTGGCTAAGATCTATGTCTATGTAAAGATGGATTAAAAACTCATAGGAGCTGGGAGCTAGTGACTCATACCTTTAATTCTGGCTATTCAGAAGGCTGAGTAGGATCACTGTTCCAAGCCAGTTGGAGCAGGAGAGTCTGTGGGACTCTTATCTCCAATTGGAGCTGTGTCTCAAGCCTTGTGCAAAAAAGCTAAGAGACAGCACCCAGGTCCTCAGTTCAAGCCCCATGATGACTCTCTCTCTCTCTCTCTCTCTCTCTCACACACACACACACACACACACACACACACAGAGGATCCTGGTGCCAACAGGCATAAGGAGAAGGCAATGCACGCTCTCTGAAGGCAGAAAACAAGTGATAGAAATAAGTAACAAAGACCCACTGTACTTCAGTGTTCTCTCCAGGGGGCAGACCATAGTGGTCAGAGCTGGTGCTGGCTGGCGGAAAGAATTTCATGTAGCATGCAGGTCAGATAAGCTTCGATTTAATTCAGCTGCCACTGCAACCTCCCTTTTTTGATTAGTATAGCGGAATTAACTTCTCCCACCTTTGGGCTCTGCTCCCACCACACAACCCAAATTGAAATAGTGGGGTGGTAGGCAGTGGCAGTGGAGGCTGTGCTGGGGAGGGGACCGCAGGGACCTTCCATCTTGTTAATGTAACACTTCCTTATGTGGTGGGAGCTGAGAGAGGCTGTAATGAATTTCTCCTCTGGTAATCATTCACCAGTGCATTGTGACCTGTGTGTTTTTGCTGTGCTACACATTTCCAGACTTTTCACAGTGTACTTGTCAGCACCTAGTAAAAATGAATTGGACACGACCCATCTCTTCATGCGATGCCCTCCCCAGCTGCCTTTCCTCTCAGTTGAGAGAAGGAGTAGGTGGGACCACCTGGAATCACAGCCGTAGACTCGGGAGCTGTGGTGTGACTCCAAACCTATCTTCCAGACAGATTAGCACAGACCTGCCGGCGCATGTGGCACTCTTGCTAGGCTGAGTCCCCATCTTTGGTTCCAAATGGCTCCAACGTGGCCTTTGCCTTTCACACTTGTTTCTTGCGACACAAGGCGCTGTGTAGGAAGTTTATTTCTTCTAGAAGGCATGGGTGCAAATGGCGGCACCATTAGGCATCTGGGCACCCCATGGGTTCTTTTCTAACTCTGGTGTGACAATCTATTGATGGCGGGGGACAAGGCTATCGTCTGAGTCACATGTGTGAGTGTCACCATCTGCAACTGTAATTCTAGCCATGTGGTCAATTGTGAGAAGGGCTTTATAACCAGCTTTTACTGCGCTTGTGGCTCATGATGATTAGACAGCAGATGGTAAACCCAACCAAGGTTTCTAATCTCTACCTCTTCACTGAGGGGGTGAGTGAGGACTAAGGGAGGTCCATCGTGGCTTCTCTCTGTGGTTGAGTCTATTATTAGAGCAGGCAGGACTCCCCTGACTTTCTGCCACTGTTTTGTATACTTAGAAGTTTTGTATACACCAGCACTTGGGGTTTGGAAAATAGGGCCTTTAATTCTGGGAAGAATCGAGGGAGCTCATGGTAGAGAGAAAGTTTCTCAACAAAAAATTACCAGATACAGTGCAGGACACTCAGTTAAATTTGAATTTCAGACGCACAGTGAACAATCATTTAGCTTAAGTATGTTCTAATTATTATACGGGATTTTTTATTTTTTTTTTAAGAAAGAAGAGATGCTCTTTGTATTTATTTATTTATTTTTTCAGCTCAAAGCTAGCGCTCTACCACTTGAGCCACAGCGCCACTTCTGGCTGTTTTATTTTATTTTTGCTTATGTGGTGCTGAGTTATCAAACCCAGGGCCTCATGCATGCAAGGCAAGCATTCTACCACTGAGCCACCTTCCCAGCCCCGTAATTTTTATTTTTGTCTCTAAGTAGTTGTACAAAAGAGTTGCCATTCAACAAAGTACTATATCAATGTAAATTTTCTCTCTTTTTTTTATTGTGAAAATACTGTACAGAGGGGCTGGGAAGGTGGCTCAGTGGTAGAGCACTTGCCTTGCATGCATGAGGCCCTGAGTTCGATTCCCCAGCACCACATAAACAAAAAGAAAAAAGCCAGAAGTGGCGCTATAGCTCAAGTGGTAGAGCGCTAGCCTTGAGCTGAAGAGCTGAGGGACAGTGCCCAGGCCCAGAGTTCAGGCCCCACAACCGGACCCCAAAAAAAA
>NW_012267217.1:42067666-42079348 GCF_000151885.1 Dipodomys ordii | reverse complement strand
TCCGGCTTTTTTCTTTTTGCTTATGTGGTGCTGAGGAATTGAACCCAGGGCCTCAGGCATGCAAGGCAAGTGCTCTACCACTGAGCCACCTTCCCAGCCTCTAGGACAAATTTTTTAAGATTGCTTTTCTTAATTAGTTACTATTTTTCTCAGCCTTATATTACTGTATTCCCAAGGGAAATTCTAATACTAAAATTTAAGCACATGATAAGAACTGATTAAAATTAATCTTCATCGTCCACGTGTGATGATGCATGCCGGTACACCCAGCATTTGGGAGGCTGAGGCAAAGCGATCCCAAATTTGAGACCGGTTTGTATTGACTTTGAGGCTAATCTGGGCTACTTATTTGAGACCTTTCTTTTTTTTTAACTTCAAAAACCCAAATAAAAGCAAATAATGAACAAATAAGTAAAATATACCATAATATGGGACTTTCTTATAAATATATTTTCACTTAAATAAGAATTATACTATATTTCCCTAATATTATTATTTTTATATTGTCAGTTATGGGGCTTGAACTCAGGGCCTGTGCACTGTCCCTGAACTCTAGTTCAAGGCTAGCATTCTACCACTTTGAGCCACAGCTCCATTTCTGGTTTGCTGGTGGTTAATTAGAGCTAAGAGTCTCACAGCCTTTCCTACCTGGGTTGGTTTTGAATTGTGATCCTCGGATCTCAGCCTCGAGTAGCTAGGATTACAGGCATGAGCCACCAGCACCTGTCTAACATCATTATTTTAAAAGGTGAATGATACTTACATATCAGTATATGCAATATTGTCTACTTTTTGGCCATTAGGAGGGACAGTGTTGAATAGGGATGTATGACTATTTGTTTGAGTCCTTGCTTTCCATTATTTGGGGTATATATGCCTAGAGGTAGAATTGTTGGAGCTCATGGTGATTCCATGTTTACCATTTCATGTTTACTGCTTTCCATAGTGTCTGTATAGTGCATTTTTACTTGCTAAATCTGACAACTCTCCAATTGTTTCAATAGAATTTAATTTGAATATTACATTTAAGCTATTATAATATTTAAGCTGTTATGGTATTTAAGCTATTATCATATTTAAACAAAAATTAATAGTGGGCATCTCCATGCTGGAACTTCTGACATAGTTTCTCAGTTCAACTCTCAGAAAATTATTTGTATGTTTTCCAGTAGAGTATAACACAGGCAACAATAACAAGCAAGTACCAAAAGACCTTTTAGTCTGCACACATGGCACAGCTTGATGACTTTTAAAAGGAAAATTTACACAACATTCACTCATTCAACAAACATTATGTACTCGTAGTAGTGCCAGGTGTGAGTTGGGCATTCTGACACAAAAGTAAATGAGATGTCCTCCCTACTTTGCCCTTGGTAGGTGTCCCTCAGCCTCTACATCTTCACATCTTTGCATGGAGCAGTTTTCTGCCTGTCAGATGTCTGCCTTTCTTGCACATGCAGCCTACCCTAGGATTTCAGCTCCCTCAGAACACAAGGCTGAGATTCCTGCCTCCCCTCCCATAGCTCTCTCTACTTCCATTTGCAGCTCATGCCATCAGCATTGTACTTGTGTGGTTGTCTGCGTCATCTACGCCTCTCTGGACTAATCTCCCTGAATGCAGGGATTAGGTTGCTTTGCTTATTATTGCTGCCTCTTAGCATCTAGCATTGGATGTAAAGTATATTGACTATTTGAAATAAAATTTTCTCTCAAGAGGTAGTGGAGAGAGACAACTACCCATATCAACTACTCTCTCTCTCTCTCTTCCCATTCCCCTCCCCCCCCCCGCCCCGTGTCATTATGTCATTACTGGGGCCTGAACTCAGCCTCCTGAGTAGCTAGAATTGCAGGCATGGGTCATTTTCCCTTGGCTTCCATTGCTGTGTAAGAAGAAGTGAAGGACTCTGGGCAAAGTTCTGCTGCAGGGAATCTGGGAGGCTGGGTCCAGAATAACACCAACCCAAAGGTACCTCACCCAGCATCTCTGCAGAAGGGACTCTGAGGATGTAGGGAGGGAGCACAGCCTAGCTTCATCCTCACTGACATCTAAATGGATGTCACTCCAGGATGTCAAAGCTGAAAGGCCAAAATTTATTTGGTCTAACTGCATGGAAAAGACCACCATGTGCCATGGCTTCTCAAAGTCCTACAACTAGAGGCAGAACTGACTCGAATCATAGTCTTCAAAGCTCTCAAGAACAGCGGTTTTTTCGCTTCTTCTCTGCGGGTCCAAGTTCCAGGGGATCCTACTGTTGGGGATTTCAAAATCATTGGAAGCTCCTTAAAAAAAAAAAAAAAAAGCAGGGCTGGGAAGGTGGCTCAGTGGTAGAGTGCTTGCCTTGCACGCATGAGGCCCTGGGTTTGATTCCTCAGCACCACATAAGCAAAAAGAAAAAAGCCAGAAGTGGCGCTGTGGCTCAAGTGGTGGAGCGCTAGCCTTGAGCTGAAGAGCTGAGGGACAGCGCCCAGGCCCAGAGTTCAGGCCCCAGGCCTGGACCCAAAAAAATAAAAAATTAAAAAAATAAAAAGCATTAAAAATAGTTGGCTGGAAAGAGAAACAGGAAAGCTCAAGGAGAGGTGAATTGAGGAGAGGAAGGGAGGGGAGGAAAAAGCAGTAGAAAGAAGGCAAATCCAGCAAAACCACCTGCCACCCAGCTCAGGAATAAAGACCCCTGCAGAGCAGCAGTGCTTGGGGCTTGGCCATTTGTATGTACAGGCAGCAGGCTAGCATGGGAAAGGCTGCGCTTCAATTCCCAGCAGAGGCAGTCAAGTGCTTTAGGATGAGATTTATTAGTGGAGCTGGGTTCCAAACCACAGCAACCTGGCTCTGCTGACTGCTTCGGGACACATGGAACTGAATTGTTTCCAGGGAGACTGTTTGAGTCTGGGAGTGGAGAGTCTAAGTCTGACCACTGTTGATTTGGTCAGGGGGTTGGCAAACAATCTACAATCAAGCATCCCAGATTTTTACACCTCCAATGTCTGGCCCTATGGCTTAGCTCCCCTGCTGGCGGAGAGCTTCCTGCATGGGCCTGGTCTCCTTTGTGGGATCTTCAGGCTGGCAGGGCCTGAGGTCAGAGGTAGGCCTCCCATAGACCCTGCGAAGAGAGAACTCATTACTACCCAGTGTCCTGGGGCACCAGAGGAAAGGGTAAGGAATGCCACAGGTGCAATGCCACAGGTGGGACAAACTATTTAGTACATGAACTTCTTTTTCCTTTGTGTCTTTTCCTCTCTCTCTCTCTCTCTCTCTCTCCTTCTTTCCTTACTTCTTTCTTTCAGTGCTGGTCCTGAGGCTTGAACTCAGGACCCAGTTTTGTGCTCAAGTTAGCACTCTTATTACCTGAGCCACAGTTCCATTTCTGGCTTTTTGGTGGTTAATTGGGGATAAGTGTCTCTTGGACTTTTCCTGCTCAGGCTGACTTTGAACCATCATCTTCAGAACTCCACCTCCTGAGTAGCTAGGATTATAGGTGTGAGCCACTGGTGTCTGATTCATTTTTAGCTTTTTGAGACAGGGTCTTACTTTGTAACCCAGACTGACCTCAGATTCATTTTTTTTCCTCTTCAAGATTCAAGTTTCCATTTATTTAAATAACTTAAGCTCACAAGTTGCATACTCTTGTTTCTGTTATGTTATTGTCATGGAAACCAAGCAGGACATACATAGCATGGTAACAGATGACTTTACAGGTACGAACTCCAGAAAGTAGAGATTGCTCAAAACATCTGACTGGTTCCTGCTCTAGCTATGCACCACTATGGGAAATACAAACTGTTACAATCATTCTTAAATTAATCATTGTCCAGGCACTGGTGGCTCACACCTGTAATCCTAGCTACTCAGGAGGCTAAGATCAGAGGATGGTGGTTCAAAGCCAACTGGGGCAGGAAAGTCCATGAGATCTAATCTCCAATAAACCACCAGAAAACTGGAAGTGGTGCTGTAGCTCAAGTGGTAGAGCACTAGCCTTGAGCTGAAGAGCTGAGGGACAGTGACTAAGTCCAGAGTTCAAGCCCCACAACCAACAACAACAAAAAATAATAATCAATGTTTTATAAAATTAAACATACAGCCACAACCTCATTTCTTTAGGGCGGGGGAGTGTTCTAGAGTATGAGAACATAAGTACTTAGTGTACTAGAGTTTAAACTTAAGACCTTGTGGTTACTTAGCTTGCTTGTCCTTCTGGAGCTCTATCATTTGAGCTAGGCCTTCAGTCCAGCTTTTTGTTGGTTAATTGGATAGAGATGGAGTCTTGGAAACTTTTCTGCTTGGCTGGCTTTGAACCTCACTCTTCTGGTCTCATTTTCCTAAATATTTAGGATCTTAGATGTGAGTCATCTGTTTATACTTTCTTTCCTCTGGCCTTTGTGTGTGTGTGTGTGTGTGTGTGTGTGTGACTAGGGTTTGAACTGAGGGCTTGCTATGTGCTAGGTTGTCACTCTGCCATATGAGCCATGCCACCAGCCCAGCTTTCTTGTTGGTTCTTTGGAGATAGATCTAGAGAACTTATCTGCTTAGGCTGGCCTCCAAACTCCATCTTTCAGATCTCAGCCTCCTGAGATAGGATTATAGGCATGAACCAGCAACATCCCAACTCTTGGCCTCAAACTTTTGGTTCTTCTGCCTCAGCCTCCCAAGTGCTGAGATTGCAAGCATGTGTCTCCACACCTGGTAAAAGCTTCATTTTTATATAGTGCTTGTAAACCTGCTGGCACAGGAACACACACACACACACACACACACACACGTATGTGCATGATCTCTCTCTCTCTCTCTCAATTTTTTTTCCTGGCAGGAAAAGGAGAGGAAACAGGTGTGCCTCTCTGGATAAACTGCAGAAACAATTTGGCTCATGGCTTTCTTGGAGGTCTCTCGCCAGGGTCTCCAGGGAGCACTGGGAAGGCGTGTGCTTCCGCCAAGAGCTGCCTCTCAGGGTCATGGAGAAAACTCAGGAATGAGGAAGGCCATGGTGCCTTGGGAGGTAGGGTGAGGAGCAGGCCAGCAGGCTCAGGAATTGTGAGGTGGAAAATCCAAAGGCCAGTCTTGGCTTGGCTACTAGGCTCTGAGGACCCCACCTGTTTGGTTGTTGATGGGAACTGGCTTTCAAGTTACTGGGAGGCCCTGAGGAGGACAGCAAGGTGGCTCCCAGGACCCCCAACAGGCCAGGCCACATTCAGACCCCGTCCTCTGGGAGAGATTTCCCCAAGAGTTCGATTTAGCTAAGCCTGAGATGACATGCTGAAGCCTGTGAGAACTGGAATCAAGAAATGTCTCCACTTCTCACCAGCCCCCCACCCCATCCACCCCACCAGTATAATGGGGCAGCAATGGCCCCGGGGTCCAGATGGGTCCTGTTCCCCCAAGGATGGACCTGTTCCAACTGCACTTAACTGGTCTACTTCCCCTGAGGATTGGGTAAACATTTCCAGAAGGATGCAGATAAGGAAAAAAAAAAACCTATGTAAACACTAGATGGCTGGGGACTAGGAGATGTTATTAGTTTATTAAGGCTTTAAAAATACCCCAAAGCTCAACTAAAGCAAAGAAGAAATGTGCTTTCATTTTAACCTCTATTCTTGTTGCTAGGATCGGTAATACACTAGAACCCGGCATCTCAAGAGACTCGTGATACGGTGAAGATTACAGGAAGAGCAAAGCCAGAAGTTTCAGAGATTTGTTTGTGGTGACCCTCTGGGCCAAACAGTGGGGAAATGGGTGATGGGATGAGCTGCGTAGAGACTGAGAGCTAAGGGACTCCCAGATTCAAGAACCCCGCCTTATGCCTTATCACACGGCCTTCAGGTACAGTGTGATCTGACTCGGCCTCGCCCCCCCCCCAGCCTGCCCCCCTCTCTCATCCCCTCCACCTCATCTTGAGAATTGTTGGCTCCTTTGTGTTCCTAAGAAGGCATTAGCCTCCCTTCCTCAGCAGGAGCATTCTTTCAATCTGCAAAGCTTTTTTTCTGTGGCATTTTGCTTGGGCTTCTTCTCTTTGTCCCTTTAAGATTCGGCTTGAATATTATCTTCCCTCTTCACCCATTTAGAGGGAGAAATCCTGGTAATTTCTATTAAAACTATCCATACTGCCATTGCATTTTCTGTCTTGTTTTACATGCTTGACTGTTTGTTTTTTGACCCTGTCAGAAGTATGAAATGAGAGAAGTGCTCAGAAAATATTTCTCAAATAAATGATTGGAGTATATTTCCTTTTGGGGATGAACAGAGCCTCAGAATGGGGACAAACTTAGCTCTAGTTTATAGCTACTACAGGATGGGGTTCATTATAAAGCTTTCCCTCCACCTGCCTGGGACGTTAACTGTATGAGCTAAGAGTACACATAGCCCAAAGTCTGGCTTGTTTTGAATCCAGTAACAATAGATGAAAAGAACTTAGTTACTCCGTGAGGCTAGGGTGGTTTTCATTTCTGTAGATCAGTGATTCTCTCCCTTCCCTCCCTCCCTCCTCCCCTATCTCCCTCCCTCCCACCCCTTCTTCCTTCTCTTCCCTTTCCCTCCCTCCTTCCTTTCCCCTCCCTCTTTCCCTTCCCCTTCCTCCCTCCCTCTCTCCCTTCCTTCCTTCCTTCTTTCTTTCCTTCCTTCCTTCTCTTTTCTTTCTCTTTCTCCCTTTTCTTTCTCTCTCTCTCTCTCTTTCTTTCTCTTCTTTTTCTCTCTCTCCTTTCCTTCCTTCCTTCTGTCTGTTCTTGATGGTACTAGGGTTCTAATTTGGGGCTTTACTCTATCCAGGCAGGTACTTTACCACTTGAACCATGCCTCTAGTTTTTTTGCTTTCATTGTTTTATTTTTAAATTATATTTTATTATTTCTAAGTAGTTATACATGATAGCTTTTGAGTACAATGCGTTCATTATGTTTTGAGTAAGGTCATGCATTTATGCCCAGGCTAGTATAGGCCACAAACCTCCTAGTGATACTTTCCACATAGCTGTGATGACATGTAGGCACCACTGTGCCTAGCTTTTTATTGGTTGAAATGAGATCTCGAAAGAATTTTTCCTGGGCTGAGTTTTGAACCTCAGTACTTCTGATCTCTGCCTCCCAAGCTAGCATCATGGGGGTGAGCCACCTTACCTGGTACACCAGTGTTTCTTAAGCTTGAAAGTACAGCAGAATTCCCTAGTGGGCTTGTTGAAATGCAAATCCTTAGGCCCAGTTCCCAAGTATACCAAGGATAGAGCCCAAGTTCCAAAGGATGCTAATGTTCCTAGTCTAGGATCACAGTTTGAGATGCACTACATAGATGTTGGAATCACCAGAGATGTTGACAGTGAGAGTTTCATCAGCAGGGAATCAGCAAAGGTGCGCAGCCCGGTTAGGCTCAGAGAGGAAGGGGATGTTAATAAGGATTGCAGCCTCTCAAGTCCAGCAGGTAAGACTTGGAATTATCATAGTCCACCTGGCTAGATCGCTCATCACTTATCTCCTTAATGTTTTCATTTCATAAAATAGAAGACAGCCATTCCAACTATTGACTCCAGTATTGTGAAATACTGCCTCAAGAGAGTGATTGGCCATCTTGGTTTTTCCAGAATTGAGGGACATGTACATCTTTACCTTCCCATTTCCACTGTGATGGTTTTAGGGGATGGGCCTTGGGAGGCAGTTAGATTTAGATTAGGTTGCAAGGATAGAATCTCCTTGTTGGGTTTGGTGCCCTTAGGGGAAGACTGCTATCTCCACTGAGAGGCTGCCCAACACACACTAACACACATGGAGGAAGCAGCTATCAACTAGCTAGGAAGACAGACTGCATCAGATACCTATTCTACTGGGGCTTTGATTATGGACTTTCCAAGCCTCTAGAACTGAAAGCGCTAAGTGTTTAAACTGCACAGTATATGCTATTCTGCCATTGCAGCCCAAGTTGACACAGACAAGGTATTTCCTCGGAAAAACACTGGGACAATTCGGTCACTTGAGTCCCAAGATTCTTTGTGTCCAGTAAAGACAAATGCAGGAAAATAGTTCTGGTATAATGTTTATTTAAATAGTAACTTTAAAAAGGATTTATACAAATTATATAAACACAGTTTGACATTGTTTATTTTATTTTATTTTATTTTACATCGAAGAATCACAGTAAAAGCTCTCAAGTTCCCATGATCTGGCTCAGCCAGCAAATGGTCAAATACCTTTTAACTGCCAACCTTGGAAAAGTTAACCTTCTGCATGACAGTTTAACTTTCCCCTTGTTTTCTTGTCATTCATGCTCATTCAGTGGATCCTCATTTCTGTCAACTCCCCATTCCCGCCAGAGAGAGAAAGCAACCCTGTGGCCGGCCTCATCCGGGAGAGCGTGGAGGTAATGTGTCATTCAGTACAAGGCAAAAAGGAGATCAATACTGTGAGTTGGGTTTCCCAAAGGGAACAAGCAGACAGGTCAGCTGGCCCACCTGCAGATAAAGATAACAAATGGACCAAAGGTATCCCCTGGCCGAGTTAGAATCAGACCCAGCTGTCTTTCTTCAGGTCTTCCACAAGCCTCTAGTCTTGGTGAGGTATCTACATGGAGCCCTGGGGACCCTGCTTCTGTTTAGCCCTCAGGGCTCCCCTCAGGGTCTCAAATCAGCCAATGGTAAATACGAATGTAAGAGTTTTAGACAGATGAAGATTGAGTTGTACATAAACTTAGAAGTGAATCACAGGCCTGAGATGGGCCTGGTCTTTGGGGGGACTATCATCAAATGGCTCACTGGACATGTGTGGGCTAGGGTTGTACCCCTCTCCTCTGAGTGGGCTTTTGAACTTCTTCTGTGAGCTACTTTGGGGAATCCCAAGGACTTCCCAGTTTACTGAACACTGAGCTGCATGGGAGGGTGAAGAGGAGGGTGAACTAATAAAAAAAGTTGCTTCTACTGCATGCCCAAACCAGAGGGCTATCTATCACTAAGTGCTTAGGGCTGGATAGCTTTTTCACCTCTAACTACCACTGTGCCAACGAGTGCCAAGAGCAGCAGCTTCACTTGGGGGGAAGAGGGGAGAGCCCCCCTAGGTCAAAGTCACAACACCACCACGAAGTCCCACGTGACCACTCACAAACACAGTAGATACAGAGAACTCAAAGGCGCGCAAAGACACACACACATACACATGAATACAGAGCCGCCAGTATGAATGCTCCTTCTCTGCACACAAAAAACATTGTGACATTACCATTGGAACTAGCATTTTCAGAAGTTAAAGGAACCAGCCAGTCCCATTCACCCTACCCCTTTCACCTGGGTAGAAAACAAATGAAAATTGTAGATGATCATAGCAGCAACATTGGCCTGACAGTTTAGCATGGTTGTGCCAGTTGGCTGGGTATACTGGGTGGGTTTAAAACATGTTTCCAGCACACAGGCAATCCTTAGGCATTAATACAAAGTCGAGATTGGGACCTTGATGTGGACAATCTTATCCTTCATATAGTTCCATTCTCTTCCTGATGCCTCCATTTCAGGAGTCGTTGAGAGGCATCTAGAGCTGTACCACCCTGGAGTAGCACAGCTCATTCCATTAGTAGGGCCAGTGGAGAGTTGGGTACCAGGAATGGAGCCACTGGGATTAGGGAAGGAGGAATGCCTTAACTTGTAAGCTATTGATGATTTCTACATAGAGGGAAAATACATTGTTCTTTTTTCCCTTCATTTTTTTCCAAGGCACTTAATAAAAAACACATAAATTGTTTATGGATGTATATGCATGTGTACACACACAAAGGTGTATGGGAGTCTCAGTCTCTGGTGTTGAAGCAGTGTGGGGTCGTTCATTGTGTTTGCAGATCTCTGGTTAGAGTCAGACTGCACCCACTGCTCAGCCTTTCCCATCAGATGATCATAGAAGCTGAGCATCTCTTCCCTGTTCTCCCTTCTATTCTATGGTCAGTGCGTACCACATCTCAATGATGGAGGAAAATTGCCAAGAACCTGTCTCTTTCTACCTTGCCTCTGAGACTATCCAAGGGTACTATTTCCTGGCACTTAGAAATCTGAAAAATGTGTGTGTGTGCGTGCGTGTGCATGCATGCACGTGTGCATGTGCTGTACACATGTGTGACTATGTATATGTTTAAGAAGCATAAGGAAAAGAGAAAAGAAAAGGCAAAAACCACCAGCAGAGACTCTACAAGGGAGACCCCACAGCCACAAACTCTGGGTCTAGAACTCGAGATCAAGGAATGGCTCCTATTCACAAAGCATTTTAAGGCTAGTCTGCTTCTAACATGGAAGTGTATCTATGGATTTTGACAGGTGAAGTTTCCTTTTCGGTTTGTTTTAAATGGTATCTAAGAAAGAGCTGTTTAAGCTGACCCTCGAAATGGCAATTTTTCCCCTGGATAAAAAAAGTTAAAGGCAACAACATCCTACTTCAATACTAGGACTGGAAACGGCAGCTTGTAGGGTTGGCTTGGAAGAAACTGCACCCACCACAGCGAACTCCTCAAGTTGTGAGAGCATCAGAGGATGGATGGGACAAGTGGGTGGCCTGGAGTTTTGCTTTATTTGAGATTTATTTCTGAAGATGGAAAGGCTGAAAAGACCCCTTGCTTTTCAAGTGTTGATTAGAGAGAGAAAATGGAGAATTCTAATTCTAATTCCTGTTCCTTTTCTGTGGGAAGTCATTCTCTTCTACCTCTGAGTTGCTCACAGACCAAAGAAATATCATAACAATAATTAATAATAATAAACTCACAAACAAAATAGAACTGTGACTCCAAAGAGATGAGCTCCTGTCTTTGTCCCAGCAGAAAACCTGGTCCCCTTTCTGCAAAGACTTGGCCACTGTAGTCCTAGTTGAGTGATAGTTCCCATTCATCTTGGCCGCATCTCCCTAGACTCTCCTGTCTTTCCTGTCCATACCTTCGGTATTCTGGATCGGTTTGATCAAGATTATGGCATTCAGTTTCCAAAGGGGGGGGGGAATGTAATCTTCACCAGCCCCTCTCACTGGAATGAAATGTCAGGTGTGATTCAGGTGCAATCTGTCATGCCTCCGAGCAGCACTTCTGGTGGTTCATCTTGACCTTGTGCTTGAGGCCGTCATACAGCTCGAAGTTATAGTTCTCTAGTGTGGTGCAGCTTCGGGAGCTGAGGCCCGAGTAGGAACAGGTGCAGTAGAGCAGGAGCCCTGCACAGGTGGCTCCCAGGAGGACGCCCAGTGCGCTCATGGCGATGATGGTGATGAGGATGGGATCGAGTGTATACAGCCAACTCTTTTCTTTGTCAGCCGAGGGGGAACCAGCTCCTGAGGTGGGCGAAGAAGAGTTGCTCCAGTCCACCTCATAATCATCTATGGTACAAAACACATGAAGTTGTTTTCAGGGTGACATAATGGAAACCTGTCCATCCCGAGCTCTTCTGAGCACAGTAGTAAGTAATAGTAACTTGGGAACCTGAGTTCAAAGCCGTGTCCTACCTGTGCCATTTTGTATAAGCTTTTTAACCTCTCTCCTCTGTTCTTTAGCTGGAAAAATGTGAACAGTAGCACAATGGATTGAAATGTTAGAAAGATTAAGGGAAGTAATATTTATGAAGTGCTTGGTATGTGACACGTAGTAAGCACTGTCTAAATATTTGATGTTTAAATACCCTGACTAACATGAAATAAGTTCAGATTTTAAATATCCCTCCCTCCCTCCTTCCTTCCTTCCTCCCTCCCTCCCTCCCTCCCTCCCT
>NW_012267217.1:42055523-42067616 GCF_000151885.1 Dipodomys ordii | reverse complement strand
CTCCCTCCCTCCCTCCCTTCCTTCCTTCCTTCCTTCCTTCCTTCCTTCCTGTGCTTGGGACCAAACCTTATATATTCTAGGCAGTTGTTGACCAAACCTTATATATTCTAGGCAGTTGTGCTACCACTGAGCTATACCCTTAGGCCCCAGATCTTAACAGGACTTTAAGGGTACCTCATAGGATGGCCTTATGTTCTAGGAATCCATTTATCTTTGCCACCACATCATCCACTTCTAACTGCTTCAAGTTAAATCAAAGAACAGGCTGGATTATTTTTACATAATGAGCTTTCCCACTTTTGCATTCCTGGCCATATAAGCATATTTTTCCCAACCACCAGAACTCCCTTAGTATGCATAGCTTAAATTGCAACCCCAGCCCATTCCTGTTGAAGTTCAAATCCCTAGTACCTTAGGATGTGATCTTACTTAGAGATAGGATCTTTACAGAGGTAATTAAGTTAACATGATTCTATTTGGTTAGGCTTCAGTCCAATATGACTATTGTCCTTATGGAAAGGGAATTTAGGCATGGGCATGCATGGGAGAATACCATGTAGACATAAAAATGACCATCTATATGAGAAAAAGAGAGAGACAGAGACTTTCCTCACACTTCTTGGAAGGAACCAACCTTGTCCATACCTTGATCTTGATTTTTCAGAACTGTGAAGATATAAATTGGTGTTGTTGAAGGTAACTAGTTTGTGGTACTCTCATTGGCATCTCTAGAAAATGAACAGCCTTATATTTCTAGAGTGTAAGTCCAAGGCATGGCCAAGTTTAGAACTCTTAGAATTCTGAAGTATTCCATGAAGAAAGAAGAGTGGCCAGGTATCTCACCCTAGCACCCAGTCAGCAAGCAGTCAAAGCAGGCATAGGAGCCAGGCTCTCTGCATCCTCATCCCTTGTTCCTTCTACTTCCAAACTTTCACCCACTTGGTCTACTGCAGGTTCCCCATGTAGGTCAGCCATGCACTTTTGCCCATAAAAGGAGAGCTGGACTGGGTTTTGCAGGAAGAGCCTGCATCCAGTTAACAAGGTGCTGTTTGGGTTTGTCACTCCGGTTTCTATAACTACACTTGCAACTTTTGATTAAGGTCAGGTTAAAAGCAGCTGCTCTATAAACTGCTCTTCTTAAATGCATCAATCTTGGTCTGAAGTTGTTCTTGTAGTGGAATCTTGCTGTTGCGTCTCATGGAGACCAGCTTGGGTACTCAGAGTGCCCTTAAGTGCCCTGTGCTTTTCTGACTTGAGAAGAGAGAATCTGCATCTGCACATTTGTTTTTGTAGCCTTCTGGTTAGGACTCTCACTTCACCCTCTTGATGTTTGTCAGTGGATGTGCAAAAATAGGGCATGGAATAAATACAGAAGCAGAAGGTGGGCAGTAGCATAAACAGACCCTTAAGTCTTTAGCATCAAATATTTGGAGTCCTGGATGATTACAACAAACGTCCCTCTGCCCCTAACCAATGAAACTAGACACCTCCACAGGCCTGGGAGAGTATTTGCAGTCACGATCATTCACTCTGGCCCTTTTTAAAAAGGAGGAGGTCAGAAAGTTCCAGCAGTGACAGGTATTGATGAGCTCCCTTTTCACTTCTAAAGGGTTTATCCAAATTTGAAGTCCATCCATATGGAAAGTAGCCTGTTTCAGATTAGGTAGAGGGAACTCAATACATGTGCTAAATCTCTAAGTTTGACCTTGACAAAGCAATCTTCATTCTTTTCTGCACTCTTGTTCACTTATATTTCTGACTGACTGTTCTAAATTTTGGACCTTCAATACTGTAGGAATGACTGTTACTGATGTCTTTATTACCAAAGTTCAACTGCATGATTATCTGCTAAAATCATATAGCAATACTCACCATCAATTTCATCTTCATAGCCTTCTCCCCCATGTATTTCTGGGATGTCCACTATAATGAAAAAACAAACCAAGTTATAACAAGTTCTGTCACCACAACAAAAAAGCAAGGACTCAATCTTTTTTGAGATGAATTTCCCATTCTGGCAGGAAGCTACAAAACCACATCTACTTCTAGATCATTTAGTATTTACTGGATTGTTTCTCCTACAAATAATCTGTCTTTACTTTCAATGATAACCTGAAAACCAGAAATATTAACAAAGGTCAGAATGATGGAAGAGGTGGCATTGATCAAGATGTACTGTACTCCCAAACTGACATGTTGAAACCCCTTTGTACAACTATTTGAAGATAGTAATAATAATAATAATAACAAAATAATAATAATAATTTTTTTTTGTCGGTCGTGGGGCTTGAACTCTAGGCCTGGGCGCTGTCCCTCAGCTCTTCAGCTCAAGGCCAGCGTTCTACCACTTGAGCTACAGCGCCACTTCCGGTTTTCTGGTGGTTTATTGGAGATAGGAGTCTCACAGTCTCTCCTGCCCGGGCTGGCTTTGAACCGCCATCCTCAGATCTCAGCCTCCTGAGTAGCTAGGATTACAGGCATGAGCCACCAGTGCCGGCTAATAATAATTTTTTTTAAAAAGGTCAGGTCTTCAGTACCAAGTCAACCCTGTCATTTGTGACTTAAGAATGGTGGTCATTGGGCTGGGAAGGTGGCTCAGTGGTAGAGCGCTTGCCTTGCATGCATGAGGCCCTGGGTTTGATTCCCCAGCACCATATAAGCAAAAAGAAAAAAAGCCAGAAGTGGCGCTATGGCTCAAGTGGTAGAGTGCTAGCCTTGAGCTGAAGAGCTGAGGGACAGCGCCCAGGCCCAGAGTTCAGGCCCCATGACTGGACCACTCCCCCCCCCAAAAAAAAGAATGGTGGTCATATATAAGATGACACTAAGTGAAGTGAACTCCAAGACACGGAAACAAGGTTTTTCTTTGTTGTTGTTTTTTTTCTTTTTCTTTTTTTTTTTTAATTGAGATTAGGTGATTACATAAATTTCACACATTTCACAGTATTGTGGAATAGTGATACTTACTTAAAGTCACAAACACATTTTAACCTTCACAAGGCAAATTGTCATTATCATGGTCTATAAAGTTTGTGAATTCTATGAGCTTTGACAGTACAACTATTTCTTCCACATCAGGTGATATGTACATTTCTTTCCTTTTGCTTATGTAAGCTGTTCCCTCTTTCCCTCTCATTCCTTCCCTCCCATTACTGCCTTTGAGTTGCTTAGTTCATTTTCATCTATGCCCATGGTAGCTGATGGGCCCCTCTGTTTTATGTTTTCCCGTTTCCCTCTGATCCTGTGTCTTCTTCCTAGCTTCCCTCAGTTGTGCATATATATACCATTTATGTACTCAAGAACACGGAGTCATTTAGCGATATGACAAATTGAGTGGAAGTGCTTTGTTTCTCGAGTTATTGTTGTTTTTAACGTTCTATGTGATTTCTTTTTTCTTTTGTGTTTTTTTCCATATGCTTTATCCCCTGTTGTCACTGTATTTGATTTTGTTTCCCTGTGTATTATATATACATTTATCTGAATTAGAGAAGGGAAGGGGAACAACAAAATGGCGAGATAAAGGACAAAGGGCAAATCAACGCAACAGCAATACTCACAAGGCAATATGTTGGAAATGAACTGTACAACTTCGGGGGAGGGGCAGTTGGGGGAAGGGAAAGTGGGATAAAAATGAGAGGGGAGGGTAACAAGTTCGACAAGAAACATACTCACTACCTTATGTATGTAACTGTAACCCCTCTGTACATCACCTTGACAATAAAATTAAATAAATTAATTAAAGAAGCTACACATTAACAAAAGGAATGGTGGTCATTCACTACCAGTGGAGTTTGGGTTTTATTGAAAGCAACTTCAATGGCATTTTACAGGCCTCATCAATCACCATTTTGCTGAAATTTACACAGCACAGCAGACTCACATGCATGTTTCTAAGTGGACACAAAGTACCAGAGTCTTTCTCCTTTGGATTTCAAATAAACATATTACCATTAATTTCTTTTTAATCTAGGAGTAGGACTGGAAAAGAATGTCATAATGCCTGTCTACCTTCACACATTGGGGCTAGTGCCTCTCATCTTTCTTCCCCAGGCTATTTTTCCTGTTGGCTCTCTTCACAGTTCAGAATAGATCAGCCCTGCTCATCTAATCTAACTAACCCAGGCTTGAATAGAACTAAGTTAATTTACTCTGAATAGTTCCCCAGAATCATCACTGTGCTCCTTTTCCTTCTTTTTATTTTTTCGGATTTTTTTTTTTGAGGGAGTAGTGACACTGGTCTTTCCATTCATGATACTGTCCATATTATAGAAATCAGAGCCAATCAAAAGTACCTGTCTAAAAGGTAAGCCATTTAAAAAGAGAAAACCAAACATGTATCAAAATAAGCAGGGACTTATCATTTCTTTCTATCTTTGGGGCTAATTATGTCTTTCCAACTCAAAATGGCCCAAGTATGTAGACCTGTGAGGGTTTTCTTCAAACTGAAGTCAGAGAAGCAATTGAACACGGCTCAAAATCTCCATCAGCAAAAGTATCAGACAAGAGGAAACAAAGTCTTTCAGTCCATCCCGAATGTCTATGTCTTGCTTGCTCATCAGCACTACACCTTGGGGAAGATCCACTTGACCATGAGCTAAACTGAGATTGATTTATCACTGTCACCCTTGAAAGCCAGTCTTGCTCTGGAAGTAGTGGTTTGAATCGTAATAGAAGTCTTCTTCATGCCTGGCCAGAGTGCCCAGAGCACGTTCGCATCCTCTTGGTCTCCAGTAAGGGATGCGCAGCACAACCTGCCAAGGGCCCACTTGAAAGGATCAACGCCATGTGGCACCAATCCTCCATAAATCCAGCCCATCCTGGAATGTTTAGAGCACAGCAACTGGCACCTGCAGGGCACTCCATCTTTACCACCGCAATGCCCATCTCCTGCATTATTCTCCTGGCCCCCACAAAGCAGGCTGTTCCCTTGGAATGAAGATATGAACACCCTTCAACAAGAGGCAGGTGGTGTCTGTCACAGGGATGGAAGTGAGCTTGTGAAAGTCAATGCAGAAGTTCTATTTTTTAAATGTTTTTTTTTAAGCGCACGCATGGCAGAAAACCATCATGTTTCTCACAATTGTTTTGATGGGTGTTCTAATGTCTCAATATCTTCACAGATAAAAGATACAGAGAACACTGGATAAGAATACAGGAATCAGACGAGGACAAGAACTGTGGGGCTCCTGCCAGTGACTTTTGAGCCAAATTTTGTTCTTGCTTTTAGGGATTTGGTCTCTGCCAGGGATATGATAAATTCTTGGAGACTAGAAAGGTACCTTGCTCGGTCTCATAACCTCAGGCTGGAAGGAGGTGGAGGTGGCGTTGAACTTGGAGGAAAAATGATGGTACTGACTTGGAGAAGATCTAATTCCAAGAGATCATATCACTGAATAAGAGAACTTCCTAAGGATTGGCCCATTTCATCATTTCTGTAGACACAATGGCTACAATGCAGCTGAGATTTCTCACTTTAAGAATCAAAGGCCACTTAAGGTGAGGAAGAACACTTCAGGGATTGACTTTGCTTTATGTGTAATCGCTGCTCCCAGGGGTTTGGGTGAGTGGGAAGGGGTCGAGAAAAGGATAAGTTAATCAACTTTTTCAAAAGCGCATCTGTTCACCAAGCCTTCAAGAAAGAATGGTACACTGGGGAAAACTCAAATAAAGGGAGCATTTGTACGAAAAAAAGCAATTTACTTTGATAGCAATTTTCTCTAGTCCCATTGCTCATATTCTTGATATCTACATTTGATTAAGAGCTTTCTTTTTGTTCTCTCTCTCTCTCTCTGCCCTTCACAGACCACCTTCCTTTTCTGTTGAGGGCCAATAAGCAAAGCTCTGTTTCCTCAGAATGCTGGCAGTGAGGAATGTGGCTCTCCCATGGGTCTCTGTAGTTCTAGCAAAAGGGAGGAAAAGGCAGGTGGGGCAGGACACTTGCCAAGAGGAAATCCACAGGGAGGGTTAGGTATGGACTCTCTGTGGGATGGTAGGATGAATGATGAGCTAGGAACTAAAGGCTTGGAGTGGAGCAGCATGTCTGTGACAGTGGGAGATGACAGCCATAGGATGGTGTGTCCAGCTAGAAAAATGAGGGTAAGCATCAGGAAATGGTAGGGGACAGGGATGAAGACTTAGCATTCTGTTTTAATAGGGAACAAGTTGAAGAAGATCTTCCCAGACTCTGTACCAGTCAGAGGGTGTGTTTGTGAGTATGGGATGGGCTAGAGAGAGTGGAATGGGCCACACCTCTACAAAAGCTTAGGTCAAGAACTGGTCTTGCCACCCACAAAACTTCCACTTTCAACCTCTGTACTCACACCATCTGGATTCCTTCCCAGCCTCTGTGTATTTTCAGTCTCAGGATACTCTGACTCCAAGGTCTGACTGTGGACTCTTTTATACTGTGTTAGGGATGACAGGACCACCAAGTCTGCATTTAAGTTCTCTGGGTGGACAGAACACTGTCAGTACCATCACAGTTCTTCTTCCTAATGGACATGAGGTGTCTGCCTTGGCTGGATCCTAGGTGTCTGGATATGTACGCTCTGTTTGTCTGGCCATATCATTAGGCATATTAGTCTGGTAGGAATTCATGCGGACATTATCACATGTGTCATCTGGAATTTGAGGCTATATTTTTTTCTATGATAGCATCACCCAGAAATAAAAAGATGAAGTATACTGTCCTTCAAAGGAAATCTTCACTAAGTAAGTAACCAATAATCACTCATGAAGAGAGTTTACTAGGTGTCCAGATGTCACATGAAAGACATCTAGTGTGATTGTGGCTGAGTCTGTGCTTCTAAGCCATACTCACTGATCATTCATCAGTGTGGCTCAGATGAGCAGACCCTCCCAAACCACAATAGCATAAAAGCAAAGCAGGAGGGGACTGAGCAATGCTAGCAAAGATGAAGAGGTAGGGAAGAGAATGTGTGAAGGCAGCTGCAAGGTGGGCTTGGGGAATTCATTCCTTATCTGTTTGATTGACAGGAATGTTTTCAAACTTGGCACAGGAAACTTTTCATCTTCTTACTGGTTTCCTGATTTGGGGCTTGTATTCATCTGAATCAGACCCACCAAGGAATTCAAAGACATTTTCTTGCTTGGCCACACATTTTCTAACTTGTATTTATCTACATGTGAGGCAAATCTCTGCCCCACTGTCTACAACACCAGCTGCTACAAACCAGTACAGGGAGAAGAAGACATGAGCTCAGGATCAATATAGGGATTGGATGGAGTTTGAATAATCAAAGAGGCAGAGTTACTGATGAAAAACACAAACAACCCAACTCAGGACCAGTGCTGGTGGCTCATGCCTATAATCCTAGCTAGTTAGGTGAGACTCTTTTTTTCCCCTGTCAGTTGTGGGGCTTGAACTCAAGGCCTGGGCTCTGTCCCTGAGCTCTTTTGCTCAAGGCTAGCACTCTACCACTTTGAGCCACAATGCCATTTCTGGTTTTCTGGTGGTTAATTGGAAATAAGTCTCATGGACTTTATTGCCCAGTTGGCTTTGATCTATAATCCCCAGACCTCTGCCTCCTGAGTAGCTAGGATTATAGATATGAGCCACCAGCACCTGGCCATGAGACTCTTATCTCCAATTAATCACCTAAAAGCTAGAAGTGGAAGTATGGTTCACGTGGTAGAGCACCAGCCTGAGTTAAAAAGTCAGGTGAGGGCAAAAAGCTCTGAGTTTAAGCTCCAACAAACAAGGTACTCCCCTCCCCCTGCCCCCCTATTTATAATGGCAATCTCCAGCTAAAGAGGCCCCCCTTCCACCTTCTCCTTGCAGGATAGAGAGACAGAAGGTACATGGTGAAAAGTGACTCCAGGGATCATCTATCCCTTATCCTGATCTTTCAGAGTGGAAGACATGATGGCTATTTATGAAAACATCCATGAACTATTCCAGAAAGAGCCTCATCCTAGAAGAGCCAAGTATTCTCTAGTGTCTTGGTCAGCAGATTGCAACACTACAGCATGGACGGTGAGCAGCCATACCAAGTCACAAATAGGACCTCCTCTAATGAAATACATTTTTCCCAAAGGGTCTGGAACGGTGCCTAGTGTAGTAAGACCACACATGCTATTCAGGGGAAAGAGCCCCATGGCACTCAATCCTGCAGCTGGGAAATTCCCGCCAAGTGTGGTTTAAGGTCGCCTGCTAGAATGCTTTCAGTAAGAATAATGCTTTCTATTCATCTCTTCTCTCTCTGTTTCTCTCTTGTCTCTGTCTGTCTGTCTGTCTCTCTTTCTCTCTCTCTCTCTCTCTCTCTCTCTCTCTCTCTCTCACACACACACACACACACACACACACACATACTTACACTTATCTTTCCTCTCCTCTTCATTTTCTTCCTTCTTCTAAATTCACATTCTTTGGGGGTAGTATTTCTTCACTAATTTCCTTTTTTGTAGTTTGGCTTGGTCTATGGTGAGTGTATTGGCCTTGATAGTATTCTCTTTACTTTCTGCATCCTAGAGGAGGTTCACCAGATTGTCAAGGGAGCAAGCAGTTTGTTCCACACTATGGACTGTTTTTGGATAAATAATTGAAGGCAGTCATCCCTGGGCCACTTGCATGCAAATTATTCTGGGAGACTGACATGTGTTGGTTTTCTTTGAAGAGTCCCTCCCATGCCAACTCTGAGCAGTCGATTAAGAGGCCAGGTCTGGCATCTAGAATACTGAGCAGAGACTCAGAATAAGTATTGCTTTGTGCCCAAAGGGAAACAGTATAAGACATAGAGGAGCACTAAGCTTGTTAGTTGACTTCTATTTCTCATCAGTAAGTGCCTTCAGCAGTCCCCGTGACCCAAGACTCAAGTGTGTTCCTCTAGTGTGCCTTCTCCCCTCTGCCTCCGCTTAAGAATTACCCTTGCTCAAGAAGTCCATCATCTGTGTGTGTGTGTGTGTGTGTGTGTGTGAACAGTGTGAGGGTCTTTCTGATGAGGGTTGCAGCTTGAGGTACATGAGGGAAATTCTAACCAAAAGGGCTCTATCACCCCTCAATGCTCACTGCCCCATTCTTCATCCAGTTCTTCTGCCTTCCTCTAGAGGTGGTCATTCTCAGAACTCACCCAGAAGACCATGAAAAGGGGAGAGAAATGGAAGCCACAGGTTCCATGTTTTCAATACTTATCTCCTGGGCTTAGGATTTAGTTCTATTAATTGGAGACAGGAGAACTGACCGAGTGGGTGATTGGGGTCCCTATTGTAAGCCTCCACTTTCACTGAAGCTAGACACATAAAACGCTGTAGAAAGCTACTCTAGGACTGTCCACTGGGCCTACCAATCTTTAGCCTTCAAAGCATCTAATAGCCTCTTACAGGAAACCACTGGAATCATTCATTTTCACAGGTATCGGGTGTCATCACTTTGACTTTAAAGATGAAATGGAGGAAGGAGGGTGGAAAAAAAATGCAGTAAGTCATTGAACATATCAGCAGCAGAAGTGAGAATAAGTCACACATTTCAACACCTTGTTCGGGGCCTGTGATTTATTTGGGATAAGCTCTTGGCCACTTGGAGTCTTTGCTGCATTAGAGTCCAAGTCTCTGAACCCCCTGGGCCAGCTCAATCATTGGTTTGTTCGCATGGAAGTTGCTGTCAGACAATTCTCTGAGACATGATTCTGTTTTAGTCCCAGCAGGAAATGCAATCCTGGGATCTCAATAAACCAGAACAATGGAGGACTAAGGAGCTATTTCTTGGCACTTCAAAATGTTCAATTTGGTTTAACATTTAGCATTGACGGAAGGCCCTCCCTCCACATAATACTTAATTTCCCTAATTTGGTTTGTTCATCCCCAGATGCAATGAGGAGCTAGAAGTTTAGATGTTGATTTGAACTTTGCCAAATCTCCCCCCACTAGAAAGATGGGCTACTTGAGATCTGTTCACTCAACCCCTGGCTGGGTTTGGCTTGAAATATATAGTAACCCCCCCACTCCCAAAAATACTTTAACATAGATTTCTATCTCTTGGGCTATAGCCAAATCTATGCAAAGTCATGGAAAAACTAATTTTTGGAGTTTTTTATTTACTATTTATTTACTTAAAATTTATTGTAAAGGTGATGTACAGAGGGGTTACAGTTACATGAGTCAGGTAATGTGTGGAGTTTTGGTTTGTTTTTTTTTTCTTGGCAGAAAAGAGTTTACTAGGGGGAGAGCAAACTGCAAGCCTGCAAGAGATAACAGAGGGAAGGAAGAAGAGAAAAAAGAGAAAGAGCTGGAATTTTTTTTTTTTTTTTTTTTTTGCTGGTCGTGGGGCCTGAACTCTGGGCCTGGGTGCTGTCCCTCAGCTCGTCAGCTCAAGGCAAGTGCTCTATCACTTGAGCCACAGCGCCACTTCCAGTTTTCTGGTGGTTAACTGGAGATAAGAGTCTCACAGACTTTCCTACCTGGGCTGGCTTTGAACTGTGATCCTCAGATCTCAGCCTCCTGAGTAGTTAGGATTACAGGTGTGAGACACTGGTGCCCAGGGAGTTTTTTTTTTAATTTTTTTATTTTAAACATAGGTTTCAAGTGCAAAAATGGCAGAAGGTGTGGTGTGTAATGATTGGAGGAATTCAATATTGAATTTAGTCATTGTTTGCTTTAGTTTTAGTTGAATAACTAGGAGGAAAACCCTAAAAAAGATTTGGAAATACTGAGTAGAAACAAGAGGGTTGTAAAATGACCTAATAACACATTCAAGTATGGAGGTGGATTAGCAGCTGGGGCAAGAAAGTCTCTACTGAACCCCAGTAATGGTGTGAAAACAGCCAGAGAAATGTTTAGCTGTAAAGGTAGTCTTCACAATTGTACAGGCTAGACAACCCAGCAACCCCTCAGGGAGAAAATTCTAGAATCTTTTTTACTATAATTTTTTGGAAAGAGCAAGAGAGAGAGAGAGAGAGAGAGAAAGAGAGAGAGAGATTTCTCCAGTCCCCAAAGAAGATATTTCAACAAGAAATTGGTACTTTGAACTTCATTCACTGGAGATAAAAGTGAGGAAAACTAAGGAAAAAGTGTTGTCTTTCCCTTGCTGTGTTTTTATTTTTTCTTGAGATGTAAAGGGGAGAAATTCACTCTTTCTCCCTCATTTCCCTCTCCCCTCTCTTTCTGTTTCCTTTCTTTCTTTCTTTCTCTCTCTCTCTCCCTCCTTCCCTCCCTCCCTCCCTCCCCCTCCTCTCTTTCTCTCTTACTCTCTTTTCTTTCTTTCTTTCCTTCTTTCTTTCTCTTTCTTTCATACTGGGGTTTGAAATCAGGGTCCTGTGCTTGTTAGGCAAATGCTTTACCATTTGAGTAATACCTTATAGTCTTTATTATTTTAGTTGTCTTTTAGATAGTGTCTCTTACTTTTGCCTAGGCCTGAAACTATGGTCTTATTATCTTGTAGCTGAGATTATAGACATGAACCATCATTACTAGGCTAGGAAAATTTCTTATAACTTTATATTTAAGGGAATTTTTCCCAGTAGTAGACTTTGACATTTCTCATATCCTGCAGCCTGAGTATCTAAGAGGTACTTGTTAGCCAGCTTTTTATTTCTCTGTGATAAAATACTTGAGAAAAACAATTTAGAGGAGGAAATGTTTGCTCTGAGTCATAGTTTCAATCATAGCTGTTTAGCTCTATTGCTGTGAGCCTATACTTAAGCAGCACGTCATGGCAGAGAGGGAGTAGCAGAGCAAAACCGCTCATCTCATGGAAGCCACAAGAGAGGAGAGGAGAGGGGAGGAGAGAGAGGAGAAAGGAGGTGAGGAGAAGGGAGGAGAGGAGAGGAGAAGAAAGGAGAGGAGAGAGGAGGGGAGGAGAGGAGAGGAGAGGAGAGGAGAGAGAGGAGAAAGGAGGTGAGGAGAAGGGAGGAGAGGAGAGGAGAAGAAAGGAGAGGAGGGGAGGAGAGGAGAGGAGAGGAAAGAAGAGGAGAGGTGAGGGGAGAAGAGGAGAGGAGAGGAGAGGAGGAGAGGAGAGGAGAGGGGAGGAGAGAGAGGAGAAAGGAGGTGAGGAGAAGGGAGGAGAGGAGAGGAGAAGAAAAGAGAGGAGAGAGGAGGGGAGGAGAGGAGAGGAGAGGAGAGGAGAGGAGAGAGGAGGGGAGG
>NW_012267217.1:41949160-42055163 GCF_000151885.1 Dipodomys ordii | reverse complement strand
TTTTTTTTTTTTATGCTTCTAAGACTCTTTAAAAAATTGTTACCACAGGGGTTGGGAAGTTGGCTCAGTGGTAGAGCGCTTGCCTTGCATGCCTGAGGCCCTGGGTTCGATTCCTCAGCACCATATAAGCAAAAAGAAAAAAAAAGCCAGAAGTGGCGCTGTGGCTCAAGTGGTAGAGCGCTAGCCTTGAGCTGAAGAGCTGAGGGATAGCACTCAGGCCCAGAGTTCAGGCCCCACAACCGGACCCCCCCCCTAAAAAAATTGTTACTACAAAGGTGATGTACAGAGGGTTTACAGTTACATAAGTCAGGTAATGAGTGTATTTCTTTCTAGACAGTGTCATCTCATTCACCTCCAGTTATTCACTCCCATCCCTACCCACAAGTTATATAGTTTATTTTCAATATTGTGTCTAGTGAACACCATGGCTCAGTCTTTGTCCCTCCATTTCTGTGCCCCCCCACCTCCCAAAAGACATATAGACAAACAAACAAGACAAAAAATAAAGAAAAAACCCTTCATTTCCATTTCTTTGAGTTCATTTCGATAAATATTATTTGGTATAATTAGATGCACATAGGCATTGTGCCTTCGTGTTCCATCCCCAAGAGTATCCTCTTTTGGTCTCTCTTTGTGTAAATACCTAGAGTCCCGTATGATTTATCATGTCCTAGTGTATTTTAGATTTAGCTTCCACATATGAGAGAAAACATTTGTTTCTCTGAGCTTGGCTTACCTCACCTAACATTATTTGTTCTAGGTTCATCCATTTCCCTGAAATGACATAATCTTATTCTTTCTAATGACTGTGTAAAATTCCCTAGTGTATAGGTATCACATTTTTTTTTTGGTCCATGTATCTATTGTGGGGCATCTGAGCTGTTTCTATAACATGGCCATTGTGAATAGTACAGCAATGAACATTCTGTTCAAGTGTCTTTATGGTATCCTGGCTCGTGATGTTCAGGGTAGATATCCAGGAGTGGTATGGCTGGGTCACAGGAAAGACCTATGTTTATTTTTTTGAGGAATCTCCACACTGCTGTCCAGAGTCGTTGTACTAATTTACATTCCTACCAGCAGTGCAGCGCAATAGGATTCCCTTTCCCCCATATCTCTGCCAACATTTGTTGTTGTTCTAATTCACAATGTTGGCCAATCTAACTGGGGTGAGACTGAATCTCAGAGCTGTCAAAACAACTTTCCTTAAGTCCGTGAGACTCTTATCTCCAATAAGCCACCAGAAAACTGGGAGTGGCGCTGTGGCTCAAGTGGTAGAGCTCTAGCCTTGGGCTGAAGAGCTGAGGGACAGCGCCCAGGCCCAGAGTTTAAGCCCCACGACCAAAAACAACAACAACAACAACAAAAACCCCACAACTTTCCTTTATCAGGCCTCACATTTTAATAGCCCAGTCAGCTATCAACTACCTTATCAATGGATGAATCCAATGATATGATTAGCACCTCAAGATGCAATTATCTCTTCATGTACCCTCAATTGTGGAGCAAGCCTTCAACACATGTGTTTTGGAAAATATGTTACATACAAACTACAATAAATGCACAAACTAGCAAATCATTGAAATGCAGTGGTTTGGTAAAACCTTGGTCAACTGGGAGCATGGGGTTGAAGAATCAAAATGACTGCAGCTCCTACTGTTTAAAAAAAATGTTTTGGGCTGGGAAGGTGGCTCAGTGGTAGAGCGCTTGCCTTGCATGCATGAGGCCCTGGGTTTGATTCCTCAGAACCACATAAGCAGAAAAAAAAAGCCAGAAGTGGTGCTGTGACTCAAGTGGTAGAGCACTAGCCTTGAGGTGAAGAGCTGAGGGACAGCACCCAGATCCAGAGTTCAGGCTCACGACCGGACCCCCATCCTCCCCCCAAAATGTTTCCTTATCTGGGCACTGGTGGCTGGTGCCTGTAATCTTAGCTATTCACGAGGCTGAGATCTGAGGATTGTGGTTCAAAGCCAGCCTGGGCAGGAAAGTTCATGAGACTCTTATCTCTAATTAACTACCAGGAAACTAGAAGTGGACCTGTGACTCAAGTGATAAGAGTGTTAGCCTTGAGCAAAAGAGCTCAGGGACTATGCCCCAGCCCCTGAGTTCAAGCCTCATGACCAACAAAAATTAAAAAAAAAATTAAAAAAATTACATTTTAAAAATTGTCCCTCTTAGTTTTTTAAATCCTTGGGACAAAACAAACAAACAAACAAAAAAACCTTTGTTCTCGTGCGTAACCATATTTGCTATATTTAAAAGCAGAGTTTTACAAAAAAAACAAACAAAAAACCCCCCAAAACTGAGTTCTTCTGAAAAAGAAGATGAGTAATTCTCCAAAGAGGTGCCTCTTCTAACTCATTCAAGAGAGTTTCCCCAGATGCTTACTGATGCCCAAAGGCAGTAATTCTAGCAGAATGATGCTGCTGAATTTAAATAGTTTCTTGTGAGAATGCATCTACTTGGAAGAAGTAATCAATTAAACATTTGAGTAAAGGAATATGACCTACAATTTTCTGGGAGACAGCTTCTAGAGGAGGAGGGTGGTTCATATGTAAGGATGCCAGAGGAGAAGAAAAGGGACCACAAAGTCACAGGGAAAGATACAGATAGGGGAGGATGGAGTTTAAGGATGAACTACACCTAGCATAACAGTAGAAGCAGGGGTACCTGGTCTTCCTGGGGAACATAGAGGGCTCTATCTGGAATTGCATACCCAGAAAGTGGAGACGGCCTTAGGGGTCCAGGGTTTCTCATGAGCATGATCGTTGAGCTCACATTTTTGGCCTACAGTTGTTCTGGGCTGGTGAGGCTTCTCTGGGGGTTCCTTTGGTGCATGCCAGCCCCTTCTATATCTGAATGCCTGTCATCTGACCCTCAATGCTGGCTATTACAATTGCCCCAGAGAGGCAATAGAGAGGTGACACTTATGACACTTCTCCTAAAGCCCTTGCTGATAGAAGGAAACACAAAGGACAAAAAGGTTCCTTGTGAGAGAATAAATCCTCTATAACCAAAGCCAGCTGAGAACAGGACTCTAGTTAAGGCTACTTCTGGCTCAAAGCTCTCTCCACACTCCCATCATTACTACAGTTGGCAGCTCCTTAGCAAGTCACACAGAACTCTAATCCAGGTATTCTGTTAGGCCAGAGTGAGGAACTGCTAGTGTTGAAAGTCAAGGCCCAGTAGACTGGAGAAGCCCTTGCTTTGGGGAATGTTAATAATGATACAAAAAGGGCTCAATTGTGTACCACAGCAGCACAGAGGAAACCAAACAAAGCACTGAATTAGCGCAGTATGACCACTCTGGCTATTTCTTTCCTGAGTTGACGCTCAACTCCCATGCCCAAGAGACACAAGATTTTTTGGCAAAGCACAAATATGGTCCTAGACGCCACCATTACACTCAGAGTCAAAGTCACATTATTCCCACCCGATGACCTAGTACACCACAGAACTCAGGGAAATTGGTCAAGTCAAGTCTCATGGTTTCTCTTCTTCCTGTTATCCTGGCTGGAGCCATGTAGGGCTGGTAGATTTGTTTACACATTTGAACATTCCCCTAGAAAATGGCCTGCAAGTTGATGGCTTTTCTTTGATCATGCTAGCCCTAATTTTCCCTGGAAGGAATATGAATGCTTCCTTTCAGCATAGGTAGTCTGCTCTTCTCCATGCTGGCATGGGGACTTGAGTATTAAGGTCCCTAGGAGTTGCGATTTTTCTCTTGCTGTGTGGCTCTAACCTGAGGCTGCTAGAATCATTTGGTCTGCAGCACAATGCTGCAACTGACCTTAAAAAATGTTTCCTACATGAATTTTTTAGTAGAAAACATAAATAAGTAACAGCAAGTCACAGCACAGTCACTCTTTGGAGAAACTCATTAATCATGGAAAACAGGACTCTGCCTGCTGAACCCAGGGACACAGTTAACTCCTGTACCACGCTTGACACTTACAGCCAGCCCCATATTCTTCACAAGTTGGCAGTGCAAAAATTTCTTTTAAATCCTTAGAGAAGCCCTCCCCAAGATCACATTTTTCTTCAGCTAAGACTGCCTGAAGTGTTCTCTTGCAAGTACTACTGGTATTTTATAGAGGGGGAAAAAAGTCACATGGATGATGTGATTTGTGCAAACGTGGCAGGAGATCGAAATCTAGAAGACAGGATAATTTCAAAAGACAAACTTCAGCCATTTATTTTAAACCTCTATTAAATAATGAACACAGGACTGGCACTTGACCCAGAAATTCTGTTATAGAGAAGCATGCGCCCAAAGAGACAATATCAAAGATGTGTACTGCTGAATTGTTTATAATAGTAAAAATAATAAGAACAAAAACCTCAATCCAACCCGAATGTCCATCAGGGGGTACAGTTTATAAACTATCACCTACTAACACAATATGGAATGCTATGCAACAGCTAAAAGGGATGGGAAAAAATCTGTAAGTATGTACAAAAGTGTCCTCATCATGTTAGCAAATGAAAAGAAGCAGCAAGCTGTCCAATAACAAATGCTGTGATACAAGTTCTGTAAAAATAGAACCAAACAAACCCTCAGCTAAACCAAATCACACAATTTGACACAGACATACGTGTTTGCAAAAAAATAAAGAAAGCAAAGCTTGGAAATCAGGCCACAAACTTCCTCTGTGCTTCCCTCTGGGGAAGAGACTGGGGTGCCAACAATAAAATGGACTTTTGCTTTATATTATTGTACTTTTTCAAGGGGTGGTCATCTATAACTGAAATAAACCTTGCTAGATATGTGAGATATGATCCTCTGATCACATTGCTTAGTAATAACCATGCTGGCTGAGTGACTTCCAGAAACCATGTTTGCACCTGCCAGTCTTGTCACCAGTACCTATGCTGCTGCCCTTTCAAATGGCTCCTCTCGTTTCTTGGTCTAATGCCTATGGGAATTTAGTTTTCCTTTGTTTGGAGATGGGGATAGAAGTGTCCTTGGAGGTTAGCCATAGAAAAATCTGACAGTGATATCGGTCCCCAGAAGAGATGTTTGTGGGTCTCCTGGCCACTGGACTTGGGGCTGGCATGGCTTCTGCTGGTAATCTTGAAGCTCTCGGGTTCACCATTGTTCTACATCATGCTTATCTGGAGTTTTGCTCGTTGGTGAGTTTCCAAATCTTTCATCTCTCTAGTTAAGTGTGGAGCCAAAAGAACTCCTCCAAGCAGTCAGTAAAAACATACTGAGGGTAAGGCTTGTGGTCCAATGACTCCTCAGGGTCTGAGTTTTCTGGTTGCATTTGACCTTAAAACACACTCCCCTGCACCTGTCTAGATCAGGGCTTAATTAAGTCTTATGCTACTACTAGCCTCTAACTTATTTATATAAGGCAATTTTCCCTCCTGCTGATTGTAAGATCATCAGCTGGTGCTCCCCTCTCCCCTCCTTTTACTCTCTTTGGTTGGGTTTGTTTTGTGTTTTCTTTGGGCCATCATTGAAGTGGATGAAAGGGAAATTATAGCTGTGAGAGCCCCAGTGCTCTGCACAATTAAAGAGAAAAAAACAAGCCTGCACCTAACCGTCACAGCTTGCTTCAGATGTGCGGCCCACAACACAGACAAATCCCAACTTCAAAATGAAGCCCTTTTCATCACAGATTACAAAAAGGCCACAATGTTTGTGCAAAACAACCATGGAGCCAGTGAAGAGTTTGGAGGAAAACAAACACCGTGCCACATTGGCTTGGCTGGGCTTCGGTTATCTGGGCTAGGAGGGCAGAACACACATGCAAACCATCAAACAGGACCAGGTAGGAGCAGAAACAGAACACACTGGGCCTTGACATCTGGTATTTATGATCCATGGAAATACAATTCCTGTAACATTTATGCTTCAGCTAAGTCTAAGGGTAATTCAATGAAGAATGTTTACTGGTAACTGTGCTCAGTTTGACATATAAAATTGGAGGTCTAACAGTCTGTCATGTCAGAGGCGAATGGGTCCCTCTAAAATAAGCCTTGGCACTAGGATTCAGGTGTGATAGTTCCTCAATGTGGCTCCTAAACCATAATGTTAATGAAACATAAGTAATGGCTAATTTAATTCAGACTGGGCAAATTTGGTCCTAGTTCATATCAGGAAAATGTTGACTGAGTCGGGGTTGTTGCTTGAAATAAACACTTTTGAGATATTTTCATTTTATCTTTTTACTAATGGGAACAAATGGTTTTCAGGAGAGCCAAGTGATATTTAGACAAAATGGGTAATTGTGCTTGGCATTGTGGGAACAAACAATGCGGCAATCATGGACATTCTACTCTCTGCTCCTGCAGAGGGCAGATAATGACATCTATGCTGAGCCATCTGTACTAACACAGTTTTCAGTAAGATCTGAAAACAGAAGCCTGGCTCCTTGGAACAGTGCTTGGACAGGTTTTACAGCTGTAAAAAGCAGGCTCCCTAAGTCTAGGTTTGGATAGGACATAGGAAAGCAGGGCTCTGAGAAAAATAGGGTCCTCTGGACAACTCACTCTCCATAGGATCTTTCAGGATGGTTCTCGGAGCACCAAGAAAAGCCTCTTGGCAGATGGACGAATTCTGATGACTCTAGAATTCATCAGTAATGGAAAATCCTTTGTGACCCATTCTTGACTCCTCTTTGAAAACCTTGACCAACTTGTCATTCTATAGGTTTTGTGAATCTCACTGTGATTAAAGTATTTTCTCTAACTAGATCACTAACTGCTCAAACAGAAGGACCAAGAACAAATACTTTCCCAAGAAGATGAGGCTTTTTGAGTGGGGTTTCCTATTTCATAGTCTTTCTTTTTTTATGGCTCTTTTTCTTATAAAATGTTTCTTCATGATAGTTCCAGGATCACAGTATCATTATCTTCAAGGCTTGCTCAGAAATGCTATTGTCCCTGCTTTTGTTTTTTGCTTTTTTTCCTGGGGAATCACTCATAAATTGAGGATGAATGCCCCGTGAAGTCTGAGTTTGGTAGGTGAGGGGTAAGATGTCAGTATTGTTTCTCCAAAGGAAGTGATTTTTGTCTCTGTGGAGCTGAGTACATGATTCAGCTGAGCTGGTCCCAGTCCCCCTGAGGCCCTTTGAAAGTAGAGTCCAACCTCCAGGGATTTGCCATCAAGAGAAATTTTGTGGAATCACATTTAGCAATTTAGCACTTAGCAACTTTCACAAAATCCCACACCAATCATAAAAGTTGGCTCAGCTGCACAAATTGGATGAAACTCTTAACAAGCAGTAATAAAAATAAAAAGAAGGAAAGGCTGGCATTCAGCCTCCAGGAGAAAACCCACCTACTGCCCACAGAAATGTCCTGTAGCTCAGAAGGTGATGTGGATACTTTGAAAACATCAAGTTGTTCAAAGCCTACACTTGGTTCTCACAGGCAAAAGGATTAAAAAGAACCCAGATGTTTGTATAAAAAATATCATCATTTTATTACATTCCACACAATACATTTTCAAATAGTTTCCAACGTCCACAAGTTATTTTGACACACAGGCAACTGAGCGATGTAGGGATGTCACAGTTATAGGAGAAGGGATAAGAATAGGAAGTAAAAATCTTTAGGTTTTTCTGATTTTTGTTGTTCTTTGGTAATTTTTGATTAGGTGTTTGCTTGCCTGTTAGTTTTGTTCTAAAGACAGGGTCTTTTTAAAGATTAAATGTCAATCTCAGAAATATTATTATATTTCCTATTCTTTTTTTTAATCCCAAAATATGGGACAAAGGAAAGAAGATGATCTTACTTTTATTTTGAACGTCCTGTTTTATCAATTTCAATGCTATGATTGTTTGTTCTGCCTTTCTCAGCAATCAGGTGATAGCAATTGCTAGTATAACATTGAAGAAGGATTTTTTTTCACCCCAGAGATAAAGGCTTCCCTCTGGGAGATGCCATGAAACTTCTTGTAAGGCCAAAGCTTTCCTAGCCCAAGCTAGTCCTTCAGCTCATGCATTCTCTCACTTCATATTTTAATAGTTGCTCTCATTGCTTTGTCTTCTGAGAAGCAACTGTATACACATGCATACATGCATCCACCTGCCCAGTCCATTTTTCTTAGAAGGGAGTGACTCTTTTCTCCCTCCGAGCTTTTTAAAGCTGCAAGGCATTGAATTTTACAAAAGAGCTGCCCTTTTAGCATAGTACCTGGATAATACTATGAAGGTTGCTGGGATGGAGAGAGAGGGAAGAGAAAGAAAAGGAGAGAGGGGAGAGAGAGAAAGAGAGAGGGGGAGAGAGAGAGAGAGAGAGAGAGAGAGAGAGAGAGAGAGAGAGAGAGAATATCTCTAGCGGAAGTGTATATCATGGGATTCACCAAGATTTGAAGAGCCTCACAGTCTCAGCTATGGCCTGTACATAAAGATGCTGCATGGGGCATTGGATATAAGCAAATCCACAAAGTGGTTGCCATTACTTTAAAAGAAAGGCTTGGGTGGAGTGGGGGTGGAGGGAGTAATGCTCAGGGCTACCCAACAACTGGGTCCTGTAGCAGGCTGGCTAGATTTTCCAGGTGTGTTTTCCTGGTGCCTCCCTCTATGGGGCACCTGCAGGAATGTCGACCATTTCAAAGGAATGTCTGGCCCCAAACTCATCTGGATGTGATCACCCTTAGTACAAAGCCCTCAGTGACAGGCATGGGAGTTGTCACATGGCCTCCTGGGCTCTTGCTCCCCACTCTCCTCTTCCCTCTCCTCTGCACACTGCCCCCCCCCCATTCTTGCTTCCTCCTCCATCTCCAGCTGAGGAAGGACACTTCTTGAAATCTCAAGGTAGCTTGCTCTAGCCTTTCATCTTTCCTTTTCCTGGCAGGGCTGCTGTAGCGGAGACAGAGTAATTCTTTGAAATAGAACAAGAGTGGGAGAGCACAGGTCTTTCAGGAGGATGAAACGAAGCAGATGCAAAAGCCGAGTGTGTGCTGGAGGGACCTATCTGGATATTCTGAACGCATGCTAAAAGCTTCTCTTCCCAAGCAACCAAAATAAAAATCATTAGTATTTTGTTCTTAGAAGGTACCTGGAGGCTTTCAGTCCAGGCAACTGTCTTTGGAGAGGATTTTACACTTCCCCAGTGGATTCCTAGCAGGAAGGGAAAAACAAAAACAAATGCCCCCAAGGCTGAGGCACAGTACGCTGGAAATCTTAAAGTACTCATTTTCTGCCAGTGGAATGGACTTGTCATTTAATCCAACCTATGTACAGTATCATTAGGCGACTGCTCTGTGACATCCTCCTTCTCTCTGTGTGGCTTAGAGAAGAAATGGACAGCAGTGGATGGATACATTTTTACTCTTGTATCTTCTCTCTGACCATACAGAACATCTGGATATACCAGGCCAGCCCGTGAGGGTACATTTGCCAGATGCTATGAATGCATTATGGGGTAGCACATTGGTACATTTAAACAAATGATTACTTTCTATTCTTTCATAATATCGAAATAAGTCAGTTGGACAGACTTATGGATTCAGGCACACATTAACACCATGAAAGGAAAGCAAATGACCCCCTTTCTCCCCCATATTTTACAAACATTACTACAATGGCCGATATAATACAAAAGAATAGCTTCTTACTCAACCCCTTCCCACACTGGGCGCAGTAATACCCTGGGGTAAGGAGACTTTGAAAAGACAACACATGAGTCCTTCCTTCTCCTCTCTTCTCTCCTCTTCCTCTTCCTCTTGTTCTCAATTTAAGCAGACTACTGTTTTCCTTACATCCGTCCCAGATTTGTTATTCTCTATGACTTATTCCATAATTGGACTTAAACTGATCAAAGCTAAACATTCATTATGACTTTTTTCTTCTTCTTCTTTTTTTTTTTTTAATAAGGCAACATGAGACATATTTGCTTCAGGGCTGGAAGGCGAGATGGTTCCACACACCCAGTGGTGGTTAACTCATAGAAACATGACAAGAGGGTCATGTGTGAGTGGGGTCAGGAACCTTCCTCTGGGGTCAGGTGGGCTGGGGATGGGGTAGGGAGGTAAGGAATTTTCTAGATACCTGGAGATGACCATGAGAGCCAAAAGAAACCCAGCCAGAGCTAGATAAGGCAACAAAAAGCTTCAATCTCTTCTCCAAGTAAACAAAACTTGTACAGTATATTATTTTCTTACAACATGTCCCCCAGGAGAAGCAACACAAGAGTGAAAGGGGCCCCTCTCTGCACACACCCACACACTCCCCCATACACAATAGAACCAGTCTCTCCCGCACACACCCACACACTGCATAGACACAAAGCTATTCACACGCACGGGCATAGACTATGTACATACACACAGAGCCAGGTTCCTCTCAAGACTCCTGGCAGCCTGCCCATGGAGAGGAGGGATGGGATAAGGCAAGGAGAGAAAACAAGAGAACCAGTCTCTGAAAGAAAACCAGTTGAGCCTGGAGTTGTGAACTGCTTAGGGTAGATCTCTTCTCATATTCCAAGATGCAGCATTACAGTTGGGTTTTGTTGGTTTGGAATCACTATATATATATGTATATATATACATATATATATATATAAAATAATAATGAATAAAGAGAAAAGGGAAAAAGAAAGAAGAAAGACAAAGAGAAAGGAAAAAAGAAAAGGAAGCAAAGAAAGAGAAAAGAACACGAACAAGAAAGAAAAGAAAGAGCAAAACAAGGCGCCCACCCCCCAGGCAAACAAACAAACGGAGGAACCAACCACCCCTGGAGAATGATTGGGGGTGGACGGGTCTCCCAGTCAGGGGCCCCGGGGGGAGAGAGATGGACGGAGAGTTTACACAGAGACTAGGCGAGGAGGAAAAAGTGCAAAAAATCGAGGCCACGTGTTTGCAGTCTTTCTCGTTTGTTTGGGTGCTGTCCTTGCTTCGGGCCTCAGCAGTGCGAGCCGCGGTCTTGCTCTAGCTTAATGGTTAGGGTGGGCTCCACCGCCAGAGGGGCCCCGTTGGAGTAGTGGGAGGTTTTGTAGGTGATGGAGTGATCGGTCTTCTTGGCCGCATAGCGGAACCGGTGGTAGTGGAGCACCAGGGCCAGGGCGACGGAGACCAGCACCAGCACCGCGCCCCCGGCGGCCATTACGTAATACCAGTAGGCTGGGATGGGCTGCACGGGCACCGTGTCCACGGTGGGCGCCGCCCCTGGCGGGAGGGTGCCCCCTGGGGGAGAGACACAGAAGAGTGTTGCTAGACTGAGAGCATGCAGACTCATCCAAAAGAAAAAGAACAATACTAATTTAAAAAAAAAAAGGAGAGAGAGAGAAACACATACATGCTTTTGGGGGTGCACAGAGAAAGGGGGAGGGGGCACCGAGGTGGGGCTCAGTCGTTAGTATGTGATGCTCTTTCCTACTCATCCCTCATGTTTTTAGAGAGGAAGACACAGGCTCAGAGAGGTTCCATCCAAAGTGATTCAGCTGGTATGTAATAAGTCTGGGATTCAACCAAGAGTTGGATAATTACAGAACTGGTTTTTTTTTTTCTTTCCTCTTCCTGCATAACCACAACCACTTTATAAAATATAAAAGCACTTATATATTCTCTCTTCTCTCTCTCTCCTCTCTCTCTTTCTCTCTCTCACACACACAGATGCTGCAAAGACTGCTGGGATTCTGTTAGGCCTATCCTTCACGTGGGTGGAAATGCCATATTTGGTGTGGCTGGCCAGCATTCTCAAACAATGTATTAATTAAGCTGGCTAGACATGAAGGTAAATTCCAACTTGGCTTGCCAAGGTTTCTGCGCCCATTGAAATCAGCCTGGTCTTGTATAAACAGGTCAATTACTACTGTCAAGCAACGACTCACTCTTCTTCTTCTTTTTTAAACAATTGGACATAGGATTTTAAAAGCCGATTGGATGGGAAGTTGCAACAGGAAATGTGGGCACAAAGCGCAAGAGGGTACGTGCGAGCCACGGTGAGTAGGCAAAGGGAGGGAGATCATTCTTAATCATGGAAAAGAGAACCAGGAGAGAAAGCTAGCAGGGGATTTAAAGGCTGCCACGTTCACTGGCCGGCCTCTGGTTGCCATGGAGACGCTGTAGTAGATTTAAGCCCAGGGTAACTCCGGAGAAAGACTGGCTAGATTCCCACTTGATGCAAAACAGTGCTACAACTCGATTCTCCCAAAGATTTACATCAGATGAGAATCTGGCCCAGAAAGGACTAGGCGCTTTTGAGCTTGCCAAAACCAGACATGATCTTTACTTCTGAAAAATGATGTATGCTTAACCTATGAAAAATACCTCCCTAGCTGCTGGCATCAAGTGCTGGTGGCCAAAAGACGTGTCTTCCTACCCATAGGGTAAGCCAAAGGGCCGGGGTCTGGAAGCGGGGGTATGCGGCTGCCTCTTCATGCATCAACTTAACTGCTCTGTGAGTGTGCGCGCCTTTGATTGTCAGGCAGCCTGGCTTCCTTTATATTCTACCTCCTGGAGTCTCTCCGAGCTCCTCCTCAAGCAGAAGGAACTCTCATCTCTGTTTTACCTAAGAATCTGCATAAAAGCAGCATCCAATAAATGCCACTCAACCAAAGCATATACTCCTAATTTACTCAGCATTCTTGAGTTCCTGTAGCTTGAACCCCAGAATGCCTCTCTTTTCCTTTGGAGGAATAGCTGAGAGGTATGTTAGAACTTCTAATGTCTTCTCAGAAGTCACACACACACAAAAGGCTATTTTGTATTGGAAAATCTTTCAGAGCTGTCCGAACTAGCCAGCTTGGAATCGCTGCTTCTTTCAATTGTTTTTGGAGCTCTCCCTCCAGTAAGGTTCACGGCTACCCCTCGGGCCATCAGAAGTCCCATGAAATTGGAGGGATCAAGGCTGCACCCTCCTCTGGACAGTCACCTCTGCATCCCTGGGGTAGAGGTGGGGTCCCAAAATTAAAGGGTCCCCTGAAGACCACTTTTAATAACTCACCTTCGCACACATTACCACATCTTCTTCTTTTCTTTGTCCCCAAACTATTTTCCTACCTTTAATAATTTCATTACTGTAGGTGTCTCTCTTTCTCTTTTATTTGTGATCATGTTGGAAACGGCTCACAGAAAGAGAAAGAAAAAGAAAGATCCTAAAAATGCTTCCTTGAAGTGGTAAACTGGCCTTCAACTCACAACCCAGATCACTAAGGATATCTACTGCCTCAGACCCATCTTGCAGCTGGATGTTTGTATGAGTTCACAAGAATGCAGAAGCAACACAGTGTAGGGATGAACTCAGAATTCCTGAGCACCATCCCTCTTTTCCCCCCACAAATATGTTGTCAGATTTGCCTCTGACCATAGTGACGGGTAATCCTCTAATGAGACTGTGGCTTACCCATCACAGAAAAGTGCCTGATCAGACCACAAAAGTAGAAGCACAAATTTTTCTATCAAGCAGAACACAGTAACCACTACTAACGTTACTTCTGTCACCAGCTGGTCTCAGTTCAAAGGTCAAAGGTTCACTTTCTCTCTCAGTTAATACATTGGTTCCTAACAAGAAATATACGACCCAGGGCTCCAAGTGCTAGGGCTGAAGGAGGATGAAGCCTTACAACTACTTGGACAGCATTTCCAATGATAAACTCAAAGTTGGGGAGCAATGAAGAGAACCTTCCTCCCTGATGGAGGAAGGTTAACTCACAATACTTGGATTACAAACCCAGAATCAGAGATAAGGCCTATCACCACAGAGTTTTGTTCTGTTTTGGAAAGTGGACTCCACTTTAGGTAAAACACCATCTTCCCTTTTCCTACCAATGCTCCCTCCCCTGAAATGATCAGCATATAGTAATGAATGATAAAAGTAATTTTGACATGAAATTGGCCACTCAATTAGTTTACTTAGCTGGGTGCGTGTTAGCTCATGCCTGTAATCCCAACTACTCAGGAGGCTGAGATCTGAGTATTGCAGTTCAAAGCCAACTTGGGCAGGAAAGTTTGTGAGACTCTTATCTCCAAGTAAGCACCAAAAAAGCCAGAAGCAGTGCTTTGGCTTAAGTGGTAAAGTGTGAGTCTGGAGCAAAAAACCTTAGGGACAGCATCCAGACTCTGAACTCAGGCCCCATATAAATAAATAAATAAATAAATACATAGATAGATAGATAGATAGATAGATACACAGATAATGGTTACTTGGACATCTAAGAAAACATACAACGTGAATTTGTGTTAATGGAGGTTACAAAAGACAGGATATGACTAACAGTGTTTTCCTCATCCTCAAATGAACACGTTTTAAATGATCTGATGCTGGGAGCCAGGTTTCCCAGAACATTTTCTGGCTATAGATTGTGCAGATAGATTGTGCTGCTTAGAATCTGGCTTTGTCCCAGCCTTGAAGGGCTATATGCTAATGGGGCTGTGGTTTGACACTTAGAGAAATAAAGGTGATAAATCAGTGAGTTAAATCTGTACCCAAAGCACCCGCCCAGACCACACTAGCAATCTAATGAATGCCAGATGGATGGATAAATGGATAGATGGATGGAAGGACAGATGGATGGACAGATGGATGGAGGACTGGGTTTTGAACTGATTTTCAGACCCTCTGGAAAATACTGATGGCCCTCTGGTACTTCATAGAACAATTATTCTCAGAAAATGCTAGTGATGTTGCTTACTTATATGGTACCTCTATGAGAAGGTAGAAAAAAGTGTCTACTTTGAGCAGATGCCACCTGTACCAGGTGTCCAGATTGATAAGTAGTTGGATTTTAGCCCTACCTAACTGCTCAGCCTTATGGAATGGCTAGACCATTGCTTTACAATAAGGATCCTGGGCCAGATACCCTTACCTGGGAGAAAATAAGGCCAATAAGCCTTTAACTTTGCCTAGCACTGGTGATATATTGGCCTAACTTTCCCTTTGATGGTTTTAACTTATACTGCTTGCTGCATATCTTTTTCCCCCCATTCAGAAAATGCATTCAATTCCTGAACTATTTTTCATTAATTTCCACCCCTAATTTCCCACAAAGTTTTCTCATTGTTTGAGGTAATGAGAAACATATTTAAATAGTCAATGACTCCAAGTATATTTGAAAGGTTGAGCTGGCTCCCATCTGTAAAAGTTCCATGCTCCCTGGAGAAAAGCAACGTGAATGCAAAGAATTTGAATATTGAGAAACAATAAATTCTGAGACACCACACATGGGAAAAATAAGAAAAGAAATTACAATTAGGTAGTATTTCTTCCATTCCTATTTGCAAGTGAGGTTACTGATTAAATGAGCCATTAGGAAATGTAGTTATAAGAACAGCAGCAGTGAACGGACTTCTGTGGGACTGCCATTGGTGTACGGGCTTTACATGAATTATCATGTTTATTTCTCAAGACCCTTGGATGGAACACAGGAGGATTTGTATGGACATGTGATTTTTCTCCTGGTTTTACCTGGAGGAAAACTTAGGCACAGGCAGAGTAAAACCCAAAAGATGGCCCAGAGCTCTCAGAAGTACTACACACTGCTTCTAAGAGTCTGAGTTAGAACTGGAACCAAGTGAGCTGACTCCTCAGCCTATGTTATAAATCATGGGTCAGCCAACTGCAGGCTGAAGGGGACAAATTCAGCCAACTTCCTGTTTTTATAAATAAAGTTTTATTAGAACACAGCAACCTTCTTTGGTTACAAGTCCTGCAGGGTTGCTTTTGCACTTCAGTGGCAGAATGTGTGTGAGACTGTATATTCTCCAAAGCTGGAAATATTGACTATTTGGCCTTTCACAGAACACTTTTGAAGACCCTTTGGTAACCAAGAAAGACCTGGCTAGAAAGCAGCCCTCTTGCTTTCTGCCTCTCACTCTGTCTGAACCTGTCTAAGGATTGTCATAGCTCAGTCAAGGCAGGTTCTCCCAGAATACCTTTAAAGAGAAAGCATCTCCTATGTCTATGTTCACAGAATGTCACCCAGACCTAAAAGAGCCATATAGGATCTGTCTGAAAGACACCAAGGGAGACTCCTCCCTTGCTGTAAAACAAGACTCTTTGAACATAAAACTATTTTAGGCCTGTCTTGTCTGCAGAAGCCTTCCTATACCTGTTGAGAATGAAGTGCTGGTGAAGGGACATTTCAGATAAAAAAAGGTTTGTTTAATTTATGAAATTAAATAGCAGCAAAGGGTCGTGTCCACTAGAAAAGTTTATAGAAGATAATAGAAGAATGCATTCATGTTCGCCGACTTGTTTGGAAAGGGGATGTCGAAGTACAAAGCATATCTGAGACATGACTTTCTGTCTGGCTGATGAGCACGGAGGGAGAGTCATGGCAGGTTTTCGGGGAGCTCACAGGAAGACACGTGGGGCCCTGTCTGCACCCCCATGCCTTTCTAAGAAGGCCTCTAAATTCAGATCCCTGGCTGGCTGAAGCCTCGGGACCCTTCCCCTGGTCTGGGTGGCACCTGTGCTACCTCTTACAGACCTGTCTGGTGTATTCTTAGAAAGAGATGCAATTTCTGAGAAACATTTTCTTCTATCCTTCGACAAAGCTGCCTGCAGCAGCTGTTTTGCTGAGCTGTAACTGGTGGGGAGGGTCTGACCTTGGTGACAGGAGAGGCTGTGCACACAAGCACATTTCACAAGGAGTGCCTGCCTTGGTGTCCCTTGGGCAAGAATGGCAGCCAAGACCTTCCCCGGCTCACACATCCACCCTCATCCTTCCTCCTCAGCAACACCTCGCCTTAATCTGGCAGCTGGAGATGGGAGCAGGAGAAAGAGGAGGATTGTAACATCACAGCTGCCTAAATTGGGACCCTGGCAGGGGTTGGGAGCACTTCTCTCTCTGTCTTTCACGGGAGCATTACATAAAAAGATCACTGTTTAACCCTCTCTGTGATTTCAAGGACACCATGCTGTATAGGAAAAGGGAGCTGAAGGCGAAAGACAGCCTGAGTCCAGGCCAGGGATAGAGGCAATGAGGGTGAAGGTGAGGATGGAGAAACGAGAGAGACACACCAAAGAATATGTTGGCACCAAGTAAACAACTTAAAACGAGGCCTAGAGTCAGATGCCAGCCACCCTGGTATTATCCCCACAGGGGTCTCTTAAGACTTAGCTGGGTGCTAGTTGCTCACCCCTGTCATTCTAGCTACTCAGGAGGCTGAGATCTGAGGATTGATGTTCAAAGCCAGATCAGGTATAAAAGTCCATGAGACTCTAATCTCTAAGTAACCAACAAAAAGCTGGAAGTGGAGCTGTGGCTCAAGTAGTAGAGTACCAACCTTGTGCGAAAAGGCAATTCCCAATACTAGCAGAAAAGAAAAAAAAAAGCAAAAATAAAAAGCTCGGCACTGGTGGCTCATGACTGTAATCCTAGCTACTCAGGAGGCTGAGATCTGAAGATCAAGGTTCAAAGCCAGCCTGGGCAGGAAAGCCTGTGAGACTCTTATCGCCAATAAACCACTCACAAAACTGGAAGTGGCACTGTGGCTCAAGTGGTAGAGTGCTAGCCTTGAGCTAAATAGCTGAGAGACAGCACCCAGGCCCAGAGTTCAAGCCCCATGACTGACAAAAACAAACAAAACAAAAAACAAACAAAAAAAAGAGACGTGTCCTCCATGCTATGAGAAGCCTTTGATGCACATTTTCTCCTGGTTGTACCTGGATGAAAATTACAAAGGACAGCAGAAAGGCATCCAGTAGGGCTGGGAATGTGGCTTAGTGGGTGGAGTGCTTGCCTACCATGCATGAAACCCTGGGTTTGATTGCTTAGTACCACATAAACAGAAAAGGCTGGAAGTGGCACTGTGGCTCAAGTGGTAGAGTGCTAAGCTTTGAGCAAAAGAAGCTCAAGGTCAGTGCCCAGGGTCTGAATTCAAGTCCCAGAACTGACACACACAAAAAAAACCCAAACAAACAAAAAGCAAACAAACAAAGGCATCCAGCACCCTGAGAAGTGGTCTGAGACATAAACCTATGTGTACTCATATCCAGCAATAGAGTTTTCTTTATCATTCATTAGTGTAAGGCAGCAGTTCACAGTCCTCTGCTCTGTGGACAACCTTTCCTGTGCATTAGGTCTGGGTTTCCATGAGTCTCTGACAGGTAGAGTACCAGGCCAGGGGCCTTTGTTCCAGTTACACTCAAAGCCTGCAGCCTCCAACAAGAAGAAATCTTGTCATTATCCTGAGCTGCTAAAGCTAACTATCTGGTCAATAGCTACCAAGCTCTGATTACCGGCTTTATATACTCTTTTTTTTTTTTTAAATGTCAGTCATAGGGCTTGAACTCGGGGCCTGGGGCCCTGTCCCTGAATTCTTTTGCTCAAGGCTAGTGCTCTACCACTTAAGCCACAGCACCACTTCTGGTTTTTGAGTGGTTAATTGGAGATAAGAGTCTCACAGGGACTTTTCTACCCAGGCTAGCTTTGAACTGAGGTCTTCAGATCTCAGCCTTCTGAGTAGCAAGGATTACAGGTGTGTGCCAACGCCCAGCTTTCTGTACTCTTACTGACTTCTTTATTAGTCTTTTTGTTCTTCTATTGAAAAAAGAATATATCAGGAATGAGGAAATAATCCATCATCTTAACTTCAGTACTTTTCTGTTGCCCACCCAAGTTTCTCATGTGTTAAAAGCTCAAGTCCTAGAAAAAGGTACATGACGACACCATGTTTATAGCCAATGCTTGCTTAAAGAAAAGAAAAAGAGAAAAGATGCACACCCAGACTATATTGTTTAAAATGTGACTCAGCAACAACATAAAGATCTTCTTAAGAATCTCATGATAACACACTTCATTCATCCTCTCCTCTTTTTTTCTATATAGTTCTTTTTCTCCACAGCTTCTCTTCAGAACTAACTCACATCCTGGCACACAATTGCAACATGCACACAAAACAGCAAACACAAGACAATTAGGATAAAAAGACAATGTTGCAGAGCAAGAAAGAAACCAGGAAGAAGTAGAAACTGAAAGATACTTCAAAATATGAAACATCAAGAATTCCTAATTAAGCCCAGGTTGGAAGATCATTCTTACTGTATTTCCCTAAAGATTAACTGAGTACACATTGATCTTTCCTAATGAATGAGATTATTTCTGTCCCATGGCTAATTTACAATGGAAAAGAAAAACAATACCAATTCAAAAACAAACAAATGAACAAAAACCCACACTAACAATGTAAATGCTTATTGTGAATGGTATTTTAGCATCAGCCTCCCATATCTTGCCTGACCAAACCTGATTTCTGTCTGTTTCCCTTTTTGTTAGTTGAAAAGATTGATTTTTATGGCCTGACCAAGAGAAGGCTCCTGCTATCCTGACTAGGAGAGGGACAGGTAAGGTGGATCGTGATGTCCTCTTTCCTCTCAAATGAGTAAAGACAGTGAGGCATGCTGAGGTCCTGGAGCCTCATAGCCTGACAGAAGTGACCTCTTGGCCCTGGGTGCATCTGGCTACCAACCTGCAGTTGCACATGAAGTATACCAGTGTTATGAAAATTGCTCCTTCTCACTTCCAAGTTGGCTCTTGACCCCTATGTTCTTTCGTTTCTTCATTCCAAAGCTCTCAACAATCCATGCAACTCACCCCTTGTTTCTGTCCAATTCCCAAGGCAATCCATTGGGAATTCTTACCTTCAAGACACTAAGCCCTGGGTTTATTTTGGCTAAATATGCACTGGGCTTAGATGAGATTTTATTTATGTATTTAATACAAGTGGACATGACTAGACCGTGTGGCCCTGTGGAAACATATGGCTTTAAGGAAATCATATGTGCCTGGTTTGTTTATTCTCTTACAGAAGCAAAGCCCTCAGCCACTGCACTTGTCAGTCACGACCAGACCCCGTGCTTGAACAGAACAGTATCTGCGCAAGTTGCTGATGTGCTCAAATCAGTCTTTCTGGGAGCTTCATCTCAACACCCCAGAGAGGCGGGGGAAACAACATAAGTTGGTCTACTTCCCTGGCAGCAGCATTACCTTGGGTCCTGAAGGTTAGGGCTTGAACTCAACTGTAATCCAAGCTGTTCAGTTTGGACGTCAGCCTTCCTTTGAATATTTTGGATGCATGTTCACGTAGCTCACTCACACCCAAGGTGCACAATACAGGTGCACAAATACTCTTATTGTGTTAAAATGTGAATAGGGCATGGTATGAAGTTGAGAGAGGTGAGGAAGGGTAAGAAAGAAGAATGTATATGTGTATATTTGTATGTATATATATCCGTATATATATACACACAAATATACATATATATCCATAGACACACCCACACACACACATACATACACACTATTTAGGCCTGTCATTTTCCTCTTTCTGACACATTCCCCTTTCATCCATTGTCTAAAGGTGACCTGGAATCTGGGAGTACATGTAGAGGCAAGCCAAGAAACCATTTCTTTCCAGCCAAGAGCTAGACGGGTTAATATGAGTAAAGATAGGAGTCTAGACATGGGATATAACATGGCAGTCCTTGTCTCTGAAATGCTATGTGATATGTGGTTAGGACCAGTCGGTACAAACAGAGTATAGTAGCCCTCAAGTTTTTGGCACCAGGCAGTCCAGAAAATTCCCCATTATTGGGGGAGGCTCGGGGTCTCCAGCATACTTTCACACTCAGGCCAGTTATGGGGAAGTACTTAGAATGGCTCCTAAGAGTTTAGCATTAGGAGACCATGGAAACTTAGCAGCACTAACTGGTTGCAAAGAGGACAAAAATGTAACAGTCACTTCCTGCATGAGAAGAGCACAAATGAGGGCAGGTGCTGGTGGCTCATGTCTGTAATCCTTGCTCCTCAGGAGGCTGAGATCAGAAGATCATGATTCCAAGATAGACCAGGCAGGAAATGATCTCCAATGAACCAGCAAGAAGCTAGAAATGGAAGTGTGGCTCAAGTGGTAGAGTGCCAGCTTTGAGAGAAACAGCTAAGGGGGGGTACATCCAGACTCTTGAAAAGCAAAGCACGAGTATAACCATCACCCAAGATTGGAGGTCTTTTTCCCCCCTTTTGGATGAGGGATGCTTCCTAAGTTCTTCTTTCTTTGCACTACTATTTACTTGCTTAGGGGAAAAATTGTCCTTTTCTGGTTTTCTATCCTGAATTTAAAGTGTTCTAACTTCAGTCACCAAATGTGCCTTCATCCTTCTACCAGGTGCCAGTTTCTGAATTCGGCAACTTCCTCCTTACAATTATCCTTCCTGTTTCTTTCCTTAACATTCATTCCTCACAAGGCTGCCTATCACTACATCTCTCTGAGAGTTAATTGAGACCACTGCCTGAGACCCTGGAGCTGGAAAGAAACCATCTTCAGGCTAAAATAAATCATTGCCACCTCATTTCACTTTTAATTTACTGTGGATTTTTTTTGGTTGAGTCTTCTCACAGCCTCTCCTGTCTCGCTGCTCCTGCATTTTCAGCCCCATTGCTCCCCGTTGGACAATGCAAGGCTGAAAGGTTTATCGGTAACCTATTTGTCTCTATTATAGGTTCCTAAACTTTAATTAAACAACAGTGAGGATCTCCACATCAGGGGTGTTGTTGGCGCCATCTAGTGGTGGAAAGGTATGGCATCTAGAAGCTTTGTCACCATTGGATATTCTCTGCCCACCTGATTCCCATCCTTTGGGAGAAGGAAAAGCATGCAAAATTCAATTTTTGTTTTTACCTTTAAAATCCTCACCTGCAAAAGCTGAGATGGGTTCTGAAAAAAAAATAGAAAAACAGAATTAGATAAAGGGAAGAAATTACTTCCATTAGATTACTTGATAACACACAATGGAAAGTGTTCTGTATCTCTGTGTGATCTAGATTGTGTGTAAATATATTTTCATTTCAGGCCTGGGTTGGTAGAAATGATTCTAACTATTGCTTTGGAATAAAAAGACCTTCATAGAGTAATGGATCCCCAAAGCACTGTAATTAGTCACTTACCACTGATTACTTTCTCAGAGCCAGGATTACTATTAGATGCCAGATTCTGAGAGTTGCCTGAGAGACTGGGGCTGTCCCAATTGCTTCTGACATCATCAGGCACACACACACACACACACACACACACACACACACACACACACACACACACACACACCAGGGACCAAGAGCCAAGATAAGCACTCAGTGACTGATGGTAGCTACGGGGTTGACTGGAAGCAGATCCTGTTCATTCTCAGGATTTCCCTCTATTTCTAGGGAAATCTATGGGTCTGATGGAAGGGGGCCAGAGTATCCCTGGGGAGATGTCATTGTAGAATAAAGCCCTGGGTGAAATGGGTGCATCTCAGGACAGTTATGGTGTCCTTCCGATATTGGTCATGGAGGTACATAGAATGTTTCAACCTACAACTTCAGGATCTTGGCCATTTGAGCTTTAAAGCAAAATGTAACATCTTATTTTATATGCCATAATTTGCCTTGCCATTCATTCATGTAAAATGATTGCCTGGGTAATTGGCTTATCATATAGAGCGTGTGTACTATTTTCATTCAGTACCCAGGCTTCTGTTAAGTCCATCAAACCCAGCATATAATTCTGACTGGCAGGTGCTCTTGTCTTCTGCCATTGTCTTTGCACACACACACACACACACACACACACGCACGCACACACCCCTAGAGTTTGATGATGGGGTTTTGGCATTCTGAATATTACTTAATGTATGTCTATTTCTGATTGGGAACATGGATTTAAGCCTTCACCTCCTCTCTCAACCCTCTCTTCCTGAACTTAGCTCAAGGTCTACCCACACTGGGGTAGACAGCCTGTGGCTTTCTCTTTTGTGCCCCAGTCGTAGTGGCTTATTTGAAAGAGCCACCAAGAGGCAGGTAGTCACTCACCCATGCAGTGCTCCAGCGGGACGTCAGTGCTTATCCGAATGTCATCAATGGCAATCTCACCCGAACGTCCTTTTCCTATCACTCCCTCAAACACAATCTAGAAGCCGGAAGAATAAGAGTCATGGTTAACTGAGCTTCCTGGTCCAAACAGCACAAACATTTTCAATTTTCTGATGTGTGTGTGTGTGTGTGTGTGTGTGATTGTACCTGCCACACATCTGTGGACCACATGGCTACAGCTCTTGAGATCTTAATTTAAAAAGAGTTAGTTCAAATTAAATGCATATTTGAGGGAATAAGAAAATATAACAAGGTGATGGATATTGTTGTCCAGTTACTAAGCTGTATTGATTAAAAAGACCACAATCAGGGTGTGTTTAAAGAGGGGAGGGAGACTGACATTTCCCTAGCTATTTGTGAGGTTCCATTCTCATAAATCTTTCAAATGCCCAAATCAGGTATTTTGAAAACTCAGGTCATGAGCAGGTGAGGGTAATATGAGAAATTCAGAACATAGGATTGGACGGTCTTGTGCAGCCCAGAGACTCCATTATTACAAGTAGGAGAGAAATGACTAGGTCTTCCACCTCAGTCTACTGAACAAACACCCAGTAAGCATTAGGCATAAGAATCGTAAGAAAACCTAGTAAGGCTGCTGCTCAGAGAAACCATCTAGTGTGTGAGACAACATCACAAAAACAGGTTCTTACAAGACATGCATCAAGGTTAATCAATGGAAACCCAGGTGGAGGAAGGGAGGATTTCAGGACACTGCATCCTCCTCACAAGAAAGCAGCTGCAGGCTGCCCACACAAGCCCCTCTGCTCTGTGGTCTTCAATCACTCCTCATGCTCTCCCTCCCCAGGTTCTCTCTGCAAATGAGCCCTTGTCCTCCGCAAGCTGAGCGAGCAGTTGGCTGTCTCACTAGCCATCTGTTGCTCCTCATCTGGGGAGGAGCAGGTTAATGCCTTGGCTGCCTCTCAGTCACCTCGTCCAGTTTGACTATTCCAACCTAAGATACAGCTCCAGCTGCACGTGACCATCTGGGCCTCAGTCTCCTGCTCCATGGGACAGAGATAATAGAACTCAATTCCTGGAGCTGTTGAGAGAGAAGCCACTTAACACTCTCAGGCTGCTGGCTAGTGTAACTGCATCTGTACCCTTTCCGGGGTTCTTATTTCCCTGGGACAGGTCTGAGAGGGTGTACCCATTTCTTCCTCCATTCTGAGGGGAATCCATAGATTCCCCTGCCCCCAGTGTGTGGAGGGTTTGTTTGTATTTATTTCCCTGGCTTCTCTGTCTCTTTGTCAGCCTAACTGATAGCAATCTAAAATAAAATGGAGAGAAGAAACATTTGTTGGAGAAGATTTCAGCAATATAAAAGGCAATAGGAGGAACAAAGAACCAAGTCTGGGTGTAGAGATAGGCACATTCTGAATAACAAATAAGAGTGTCATTTAGTTGCCATGGTGACAGGAGGAACACAATGAAAACAGCAGAGCTTATCCACATCCCCTAATGATGAATGGGCATGGCCCTTTGAAATACTGCAATACAGGATCACAGTGAGTCCCCTGGATCTCCCCACCCACTCGCCTTCACCACCCTACCTGATACTCCAAGTCGTAGCTGGGCAGGATGATGCGCCCATGCTTCCACTCGCCGTCCTGGTCCTCTCGGATAACCCAGAGGAGCTTGCTCTCCTGGGTGGCTTCCCGCACCACCTGCAGCGCCACCCCATGGCCACCTGTGGCTTGGTACTGGAACTCCATGCACACGGGGCTCCGCGGCAGGTGCACAGGTGGGCTGATGAGCCTCCCATACTGGCCCTCTCGTCGGCCATCACTCTGCAGTCTCAAGAAGTTCTTCTCATCTAGGGGAGACAAACCCAAGCACAAGCTTTTGGTAAATGCTTGGGAAAGACACCAGCGTGCAGTTGGGGCCCCTCCAAATTGGGAAATTGGAAAATTGGGAATGGAATTGGGGTTTATTATCTTTTTAAATTTATTCATGTCAGTGTTCTCCAGGCCATGTCCCTTTCTGAAGATAGATCCTTCCCATCCCTGAGTCAAGTGTATGTTCTTCTGAAGCCCTTTATGCAGTCTCTTAAATCACACTAGTTCATCCTTCTATAGCTCCACATCATTTGTTTTGTAGCTGTTACATATAAAGCACCTGGGAAGGTCAGCCTGAAGACTTTGCTGGTTGTACATGGGTTTGCCCTGTCTCCTCAGCCTCTAAGAAACCAGACCCCTGTCTATTCATCATTGGCTTCTCACCACGGGCTAATACAGTCTAATGAATGAATTACCAAGGAATGGTTTACAGGGAGTGCAGTGGCTGTTGGATTGGCGAGTAAGTGTAGCCAGGTGGTGTATGCTTTGAGCTTCTCTTGTCTTGGTTGGGCAATGTCCAAATGCAAGACATTTAAAACCTTCTGTCTCTGCCAGAGCTGTTGGATGATGCCTGGGCTCCAGTGACTGCGACTCAGGCAGAACAGGAGATCGTGGCCAAACAGGGTGATTCAGGGATCTAATATTCCATTCCCTTCCTTATGCCTGCACTTGGACTTTCTTAAGCAATCAGGCACATACCCCTCCAGTGATAAAGATCCAGTCATGATTGTTAACAAAGGCTATGTTTAGCAGAAAACCTACAAGTTCTCTGAAACTAAGGGTTCACCAGTCCAAATGCCTCAAGAAGAGGCCTTTTAGCAAAGTGGTTTCAAATCTTTTAGGAACTTGGGTGGAAGATTGAGTTCTGGATATAGTTGGCAGGCTCTATGCCTTGCAGACACAGAGGTGGATAGAACATCTCCAACCGCAGCTAGTTGAGCAGCACTTGAGAGATATGTGTGCAGACAGCAAGGTGCATCTGAGGAGGAACATCATAGCTTGCTGTGGGCCTTCAAACATAGGGGTATGTTGTGCAAGAAGGCATGGTTCCACTACATACCCAGCATGGAGTGTGAGCTTGTGTTAATATGATGCCATGATGGTTTGAGCTATCTATGCACAGAACTTTCTCAACAGTGTCTGTGCACATCCTGAGCTTTTTGGGGGAGCATAAGCTAGGGCTCTTGATGGAGAGATAGAATCAACACCCATCTTCTGGGATTACTGGTTTTCTGTGGTTAATCCTGTCGATGTCATCTTTCTAAGCTGGTGATAAAACTCCCATTTGTGGCCCAGCAAAACAACTCCTCCTTCCTCAGTCCCTCAGCCTCTTTGCCCACCTCTCTAGCTCACCTCAGCCCCTTTGTATACTAGAATTATAGCTTGAAACTACCCCCCCTGGATCAAATTAGATGGGTTTAGGATACATATGCTTAATTTCAGATTGTGATTTCTGCACCACCTACAGTCACATCTGCCTACACACTCTACAACATCGGAACTCTGTAGGCCTAAGTCAGCCCAGACAATGAAAAAGCAGCTATCTGTCTCCAAAGAGAATTTGTAATGATGGGTGTTGCTGAGGGTGGAGAGATGGATACCATAATCAAGCAATGATCTTCTAAACCTATGCTTCCTCCATCAGATACTATCACTAACCACTACTAATGATAATAATTACAGCTCAGATTTGCATAATACTTTACAGGTTACAAAGCACATTGGCATGCACTATTTCATTTCCTTCTAAGACTTACTAAGCTTGCTCAGAAAAGTTAAAGTGACATGGTCAAAGTAGTCCCCTACCTACTTTGCTTTAATGGTAAAGCCCAGACTTGACTGAAGGCTTTAAAAAAAAAAAAAAAACACCTTTTTTTTTTTCAGTTTTATTTCAGCTGCCTATAGGTGCCTCACTCCAAAACCTTGCAATCGGTCACACTCTGTTTGAGGCAAACTAGATTCCCCATTGGACCTGTTGCTGCCTTTTCTCCTGTTACCCGTAATTCCTCACGCCGTCATTCATATCTCCACCTCTCCCATCTTTACTGCCAGTTCTTCTCCTAGCCATTCTGGCATATACAACATCAACCCCACCTTCTCTCATCAACTCTAGCATCAACTGTACCCTTTAAATTTTTACTTTTTTTTTAACAAAGGACTTGGGGCCACCCCGTTCTTTGGCTTACAGCATGGTCTGGCCCTGCAATGTATTTCACGTATATTTTCTTTGTCACTTCAAAGTGCAAGGTACTGGTCTTGTGTCTATAAGGCTTAACATTGCTTTGTCCTCCTTTTCCAAGACAATGCCATGTACATGGCACTACTCAATGTGATTTTCTTCCCATGAATGAATGAATGAAGGATGGATAAAGAGTGTGATGAGACTCTACATTAGAAATGAAGACAGAGCCTTTGTAAACTTCTCAACATTCAAATAATCCCTATCCAATCCCCTCCATTCTCCAGAGCCAACTGCCCCTTTCAAAGGTGACATCAGCTGACGGTAACAAGGTGACCTATGAAGTACCCAGCTGACCAGCATACCAGACAGAAACTACCAAATGTTCCTATACTCTGGGTAACTTCTAAGTCCTTGCCATTTCCATCTCATCTATAAAAGAAACCAGATTTCAGACACTTATTATTCAGCCTTCTTCCTTCACAGTTTCACAAATAAGACCCACTTGCTGCTTGAAAATTGCTTGGCAGAAATACTGTCACTTGTGTAAATTTGCATTCATAAACGGCAGGGGAATCACAGTATAATAGTTAGAAGTGGCTAAGTAACATATGCTGGAGGGGGGGAGCAGGTTAACTGGATTTTATCTGGGGGAACTCTATTCACCTGTTCTGTCACTAACATATCAGGCACATAACTAGGCCAAGGGTTCTGGGGTAGGGTGGAGGGTGTTTAGTGGCCCTCTCCCTCTCTTTTCATTTCTTCTCTTCTCCCCACACCGCACCACCACAGTAGGACAATAATCACTATGCATGATTTAAAGGGTTGTGGCAAGACCAGGGAGTTAATGCTAGTGGCGTGCTAAGCGCCAGCAGCTGAAGGATCATAATTCAGTGCTGACATCTGAGCTAATCCACTAGTTTGCAGAATCTCCAGACAAGCAGGCCTCTGGATTTCACTTAGTTAAATCATTTGTGCCCCACTTGTCTGTTAAGTGCTATGAGCTCCAGGGAAGAAAGATGATATGTAAATTTAAGGAATTAGCAGTCGACATCCGTCACAGGGACACTGAGCTGCAAAATGTCCCTGCCTGTCACTGAAAGAGGTCTGATTAGAACCAGGGACATCATGAAAGAATGACTTAGGCCAGAAAAAGTGCAAGGAAAGGGGGAGGGGACCAGGAGGAAGAGAACGAACAGGCTGCTCATCTACATGACCAGTGTGGAGCTGGAGGCTCCATTTACCCTATCTTTTGTAATCTTCCCATGCAATAGTTTTACTTTTTTTTAGGAAAAAAGGAAACTAGAGCTCAGAGAACTGAGGTCACCTGTTCAACACCACTGCTGGAGAGGGATGGAAATAGCACTTGAATTTTGATGGGACTCTGGAAACTTACCTGGTATGGAATCTTAGCCTAGGGTTTACTAACTTTGTAAAGCCATTAGCTTTCCATCTGTAAAATGGATATAACAACAGTATGACTGAATAGGGCATGGGGAGGAGTGGGTAAAATGAACTATGTAAAGTCGTTTTGCCCAGGAATGGCGACACAGTGAAAACTCAAGAAAATGTATTGTTGTCACTCTACACACTGCCTCCCACGCTCGCCTTTGTTTTATTGGGAGAGAAAAATATAGACAGACTAACAATAACCTTGAAACTCTCATCCAAGACTCAAAGTATGGTTTGGCCTGAGGATGGTAACACAGTGTTCTCTGGAATAAGGCAGTTCCCCACAGCTGCCCTAATGCCAGAAAACAACTTCGTGCATCCTGCACTGCTCACCATGTGTTTTGTGTCAATGTACAAAAGATGACATGGTCCTCCATCAAGAGTGGGGCTTCAAGCTGGGCACCACTGTCTCAGACCTGTAATCTTAGCTACTCAAGAGGGTGAGATGTGAAGATCAAGGTTCAAAGCCAGCCCAGACAGAAAAGTCCATAAGACTCTTAAATTAATTGGCAGAAAACCAGAAGAGGAAGTGTGGCTCAAACGGTTGAGGGCAGTCTTGAGGAAAAAGCCAAGTAAAAGCCCAAAGCTCTGAGTTGAAGCTGAGTACTGGCAGGAGAAAAAGAAAAAAGAGAGAGAGAGAAAGAGAAAGAGAGAGAGAAAGAGAAAGTGAGAAAGAAAGTAAAAAGGAGAAGGAAAGTAAAAGAAAAAAGAAAGAAAGAGAGAAAGGAAGAGAGAAAAAGACAGAGAGACAGAGAGAAAGAGAGAAAGAACAAAAGAGAGAGAGAAAGAGAGACAGGAGGAGAGAAAAAGACAGAGACAGAAAGAAAAAAGAAAGAGAAAGAGAAAGAAAGAGAGAAAGTAAAAAAGGAGAAAGTAAAAGGAAGGAAGAAAGAAAGAGATTGAGAGAAAGAAAGGAAGAGAGAAAAAGAAAGATGAAGGAAGGAAGGAAGGAAGGAAGGAAAGAAGGAAAGAAGGAAGGAAGAGGCGGTCATCTGGGACAGGGAAACCCTGCTTACCCCCCACCCCGCAAAGAAGCATGCCAAAACATCTCTAAGAACATTATCCAACTTTCCATCCTTCACTTTAAGTTCTCTAGAGAAGGAGCCTCCACAGGCTACATCAGCAATGAGTTGTGTAGGTCACAACCCGAACTGTCAAGAACTTCTTCAATCCAGGTTTAAGCCGTCCTGCTGTCATTTGGACACATTTCTTCTTTCTCTCCCTGATGGAATGTGGCCAGTTTCCATCTGCTAACTTAGAAACATTTTTACTCATAAAGAATTGAGACATCTAGTCTGCGCTTTCCCAGGAAACAAAGCCTCCTCGTTCCTTTAAATGCCCCCTTTCCGAGGTTTTGGCTACAGGGCTGGATCTCCATTGACCCCTCTTTGAGTATCTATGACACTCGTACATAGATACTGAGATTAAACACATGTTGCAAGTGCAGTTTGTCCTGGAATATCCCAACTTATGGCACATCACTGCCAAATAGCAAAGAAGCTCTGAGCATACTGTGGATGTTGATTATCTGACAGTGAAAAGGGTTAGCATGTCATGCGGGAGGCAGGGACTACTTTATTGATTTCCTTGGACTTTAGAGGGAAAGCACTTTGGATTGTCAACTGACTAAAAGCCAACTCTGCCTGCTAGGAGCCACCTTCTTGTTCTTGTAGCCGATGGCTGTGAGGTCAGCAATGGATAGTTTCCAATGAAAAGACAATGGAAAGGAAATACATCAAGCTGCTGGAATAAAATGAAGAAATAATGTTCCTGAGATATAATCCCTCCTGGACCTGACATATTTGGGAGGCATTTTGCTTCGGTCCTTGACTCAAAACATCTGTTGTTGCCAACAACGCACAGAAAACAACCACACAGGAAGGAACAACAGGGGTTCAAGAGGGCAGAGAGGAAACGCAGAGGACAGCGTGGCTTGGGCCGTTCAACCCGCTGCTGTCTCTACAGAGGGCCTCTTGATATTTCACCTGGCGATTTATGGTCCCATCTGGCTTCAGCGGCTTAAGGGTCCAATGAGCACGTGAGTGCTGTTGGGCCCAATTGAATTGCAACGGATTCAATTGTGTCTACACCTCACCAAACCCTGAAATAAATCACCAGCTCCATCCTTTTGGCTATCACAAAGCCAAACACGCCATCTGTCCAACAAATACATCTCCTGGCTAGCATGTTGCCCTCCTACTAGAACAACCATCTGAAAGAATATTTAGGGCAGCAGGAGATGTAGTCTCTTAGTATAGGTCATACTTAAACCATGAGTCAGACCCTCAACTGGCCTCCAAGGTCAGTCTGCCTGTGCTAAGGTCCTCAAATCAACAACCAGTGAAGGAAAACATGGGTTTGGGATGAATTCAGCAGGATGTTTTCAAGGTTTACAATAGAACATTCTGCAGACACAATAAGGTTTTCAAGCCTGGTCTTTGTATGGGTCTATCTAGAGCTGGTGTTTGGTATGTCAGCTTTCATAAAAAAGTTCTGCCATGGAGACAGTCTTGTTGGCATTGGTTCTCTCTGTTGTCAATCCACACTCTGCTGGGGAACACAGCCAATCAGACTTCTAGAGAAACAGGCAACAGCTTCTTTATACTGTTGAATTTACTATAAAGCCAGCGATACTTTCCTCCCTCCCTTAAATAAGGGTCTCCACTCTATCCCTTCCTAGTTGACATTCCTTCAACATTGGCTTTCTTTTTTAGCCAAGCTGTTCTTGGTCTCTCGTTATCTATCATGGTTGACCTCCTGAGATGTTTCTACCCTTACATTTTCAGTGGTAGTGTCCCAGCCAAACCACAGTAACATCTCTCTAAAGGTAATTCAATCTAATGTCAGTCCAGCTTCTACATTGTTCCTACTTGGTCTTCTGAGCTTAGAGTTTTGTTATTTTTTTAATACAGTTTACTATTAGCTCATGGTAAAAAATCAAGCCAAATCATAAGTAAGTTCATTGATCAGTTATTTCCTTGGACTTTGCCAATAACATCCACCAACCATTGACATTTAATCTGCTTCTATGCATAGACATAGAGAACCACAGCTCTGACCTTCCACTCTAATGTCCTTTATCTTTAACCCAATCTGCATCAAAACAGCCCCACTGAGGAGTTCAAAAGTCTACAACTTAAATTTGAAGGAATAGCTGACATTTGTTAAATCTGAATGCTAAGGTTCTTGACTTACTCCGCCTGAATTAATTTTTAAACCCAGGGTGAAAGAACCATTCTATTAATTCTTTATATAAATGGAGTAAAGATCCTTTCATGATAGTATTCTACCCCAAGTGGCTTTGCTTGTTTTCCTTAGATCACTTCTATGATTTGAAATTATGGACATGAAGTAACACTGTGATCTAACTTGATAAGGTTAACCAAAGGGCTGATATACATATTTAGGAACATCATATACCTGAGGATTATCAAACTCACCTGGCGCAGCACTATTTAACTCTAGGTATGTCTCATTCTTAACAATAATGACATTGATGACAGCAATAATCACTATTATTATTATTATATTACTTAGTGTTTTTTCAAGGTTTTCTTTTTTAAAAATTTTTTCTGTACTGGTCCCAGGGCTTGAACTCAGGGCCTGTGTGCTGTCCCTGAGATTTTGTGCTCAAGGCTAGTGCCAAAGCTCTGCTTCTAGCTGTTTTGGAGATAAGAGTCTCATGGACTTTCCTGTCAGGGCTGACTTTGAATTGTGATCCTCAGATCTCAGCCTCCTGAGTAGCTAAGATTACAAGTGTGAGTGACTGGTATTCTTTTTGACTGACTAGAAATATATCTAACACCAGTGTATTACCTACTTATGATAGTTACTTTATGATAGTTGCTTAGTGAGGTAGAATGATACATAAGGCTAACAATACCAATACTTCTGCAAGGGTTCATCCCCTAATTACTGAATCTTGGTTTACATCAAGCCAAGGAATGAATGTATCAGTAAAGGGACTCAAGGTTGCTTTCATGTTAATGTACAAATACCCTATAGTGGTACTATCCAATTCTGTGCTATGAGACATATTCTCTGTCTGCAATGACCAATACAATGTGACTACTGCATCCATAAAATGTGGCTGGTGCAACAGCAGAACTGAAGCATTAGCTGTATTAATTTTAATTAATGAAAATTAAATTTTAAGTAGCTGCATGTGGCTTGGACTCTGAGATGAAACACTGCAGCGCTGGATGCCTGGGCCAAGCCAATCATCTTGTTCCTTAAAGATGTGACTCTGATTTTCCTCAAAACCATTTATGATCAAAGCAGCTGAGCTAGTAGGTAGGAAATATGCCAGCTCTACTAAGGGCAACACTTTTTTTTGTCATTGTAGCTACAGGAAAAGGTCTTCTTGGAGAACAGGGGCAGGCTGCTCTGTCACCACCAAGGGTCAGTGGATTTGGAACCCATTCCCCGGGGGTTGGTATGAACCACACTCAGGCAGCTCAGCCACAAGCAAATGGCTAAAAAAAGAAATTCCAAGTGACTTGAAAGACTATCTTGAAAAACAAAAACAGTGGAATAAAAACCAGTGGGTGTCTTGTCAGCCTCAAGCAACTATTACCACTAGCCAAAAGAACAGAACTAATTGCTGACTTAAAAGGAGAAGGAAAAGCGGGTGGGAAGGAGGGGGGAAGAAAACATGAGAAAACAGCTAAATCAGAAAATATCTAAGGAATGTTAGTAGTTTCCATAGACACTTCTCATCGAATGGCCTGTGCATGAGATTTCAACATGGCTATTTCCTCTCTTCTTTCTACCCTTCCTTTCATCCCTCATTCCCTTTCCCTAGATGGAGACATCTCCTCTCTGAAATTTAATTACTTCTGTTTACCTATCCAATAAAGGGATAAAGCCCTTGGCACACTTCTCTCCAAGAGGAGAATGGTCTCCTTTTTGTGGCTTAGCAAAGTATGGGTGACACGGTGGCTTTCAGGTTTGACTCCATGGCGCCAGCCACTCTGAACCCATTAGCATTTGCCCTGCCCCTAACCATGCACAGCTGTGTCCTTTCTCCCAACTGCTCCCCTCAGGGCCCCCGTTCTTTTTTTCTTTTCTTTCTTTTTTTTTTTTAAAGAAGAAAGGACCACCCTGGACAAAAAAGAAAGAAAGAAAGAAAGAAAAAAGTGTTCTCTCTCCTGTTAACGGGCTGCTTTTGAGTTTTATGAGCAGAAAGGAAATGGAAAATAGAGAAAATCAGTTTGGAAATCATCAGAGGCGGGGAGAGGGAAGAGCTCTGAGAACAATATTATGATTTGGTGTCCCAGAGGCAGGTTACAAGTGCCACTTTTCCAAACTTCAGGGACTCCTATGGAAGAAGAAAATAATTGTTTTCCTTCTCAATATCTTAAGGGCGGAAGGACATTACATCTAGCAGTTCCTTATGGCCTTAATTTTCTCTGTCCTGATCCATTCAGCCAAAGGTTGGAATTGTGCCTGCTTTGTGGAGCCAGCTCTGAGAAGCCCGCCCAAACCACAAATGAATCAACTACAATAAGGACAAAGACTAGAATTCCCAACCAGTAGCAAGGGTCAACAAATGGGGCATTCAGGTGAGGGCTGTGATTGGACCAGGATGGGGTGGAAGGAGGGAAAAGACAACAGCAGAACAGGCCAGGGCCAAAGGGAGGTGACTGAAGCTCATCCAGAAGGACTACTTTCAAAGTAGTGGCCTTGAAGTCTGGGCATGGCTGACCTCAGACATTCTTGGAGAAAATCTGCTTAGAAGAGTGTAAGGGAGAGGGCCAGAGCTATCTGAAAATGGACACTCAATAAGATCTGATGCTATGGAGACCATGTATGCAACAGCCTATGGTTCAGAATGGCTGTGCCAAGCTGCACCTTTATCACACACCTCACAAGATTACATGGACAATAGCCTTGCACAGACGCCTTCCTCCACAGACGTGCGGTATATGTATATACAGGCACTAACTACACCCCACTAACCTGCCCAACGTCAGATAAAGGATGGGGGTTGGGGAAAACTACCAATTAATTGGGAAGGAAGTCTCAAAGGAGAGAAAATGAAATGAAAAAATCCAGGCTGGGTTATAAAAATAAGTATTTTTTTCCAATGTGCAAGAGGCTCATTATATTAATTAAACATTATTGCAGTGAGTGAGAAGGGGAGGCGATTAAGGCTGGGACTGGGGTAAGTGTTTTCTCCTATGCCTGAGGCAGTGGCAGTCCTCAGATACTAATCTCTCCTAGTGGCCTCTCAAATGCTGAAGAGATAAACACTTGAAATGTGAAAGTGTTTTTCTTCAGAGCAGACACTGTGACCCTTTGGGAGAGCCAAGTGTGGGCTATGGCAGGAGGCCATGGCAGGAGGTGGACTACAAGTGTTCTTCTAGTGCCAGCCCCATCGACATCCCCTGGGAACAGGGGACACCACTGGCCCCTTGGGGTGATCTACAGTGGAGTAGCTCTGAGGAAGTCAATAGAGATGACCCCCACCACATTAATATTTTAGCCCTTCTCCATCGTATGCTGACAACATTTGGTCTATTAAATTCCCACAATTAACCCCTTTCCCCTCAAATGTTTATGGGGGTGTCTAAGGGTTAGGCTGAAGGCACAGGAAAATGGAAAGCTAAGGAATGGCATGTTGGACCAATGCATACCTGCTTTGTGAGCTCTGCTTGTTACATTTTCTGGAATTTTGCAAGTTTGTTAAATATAACCATTACCAAAAGTTAAATTATGGGAAAGGAAACAAATACTCCCAATCCCAACACAAGCAAATTCTTTTAATACATTTCACTAGTATCTTGGCTGTAGAGGTTATTTAGATCTGTTGTATCTATACAATGGAAAAACTTGTTTCTCTTAACTCTACCTCCAATCATGTGTTTGGTGGCTCAACCTGAAATGTGTCACGTGTTTACACTACTGAAAGTGGCATATGTTTGGGTGTTTTTTTTTTTTTTTTTGTCCCCAGTCCTTGGAAATATTCCATTACTCATTTACCAGAAGGCTACTGTTAAAGCATGTGACAGTGGAGATGGTAAACAATTCTTATTTCTATGTTTAGAAGGTGTAAAGGCCAACCATCTCTATAAGCAGGGCTGGACTGTCTTCAGAGATCTGGTTCTCTGAAAACCAAAGGGTAGGCATAACAATAATTTAAGGACTGGCAGAAAGATTCTTTGAGACCAAGTGCCAGACAACTCTGCTAGGCACAGCATGGGTATCATGCCCAAGGGCATGACAACATTTCAATCACTTGATTTGATTGGCTCCGGGAACCAATCAGAAGTGTGTGTCAGAGTCAAGACCAATTGTTTTCTCAATGAGCCAATTTAGGAATAATCCTCCAAGACTGTGGCAGACAGGGACAAGGGGGCTCTGATGGACTCATCCCATCTCCTAGGACCTCAAATTGCTTCTTCTTTGTTTTATCTTGTCTCTCTCACACACACACTTCTCTCTTTCTCTCTCTCTTTCCTTCCTTCCTTTTCTTTCTTTCCCTCCCTCCCTTCTTTCCTCCCTCCCTTCTCTCTTTCTTTCTTTTTCCTCTCTCCCTCTCCCTCTCCCCCCCCTCCTTCCCTCCTAGATCCCAGGCTATGCTGTAATCACAGGAGGGGGCTGGAAACCACCAACCAGCTAGAATGTGGTGGTTTGTGGGCCCAGACCAAAGAATTTCTCTGCAGTGGAAGGTGACAAAGCTTCCAAAGCATTTGCAGCTGAAAACTGAGGAGCAGTCTAGCTTTTCATCTGACATCACTCCCTCAGCGGGCTTACCTGGGAATGTCCGGTCATTGGGGCTGGTGCTGCTGGTCCAGGTGCTTCTGAGCCACTTGGCATGATCATACATCCAACCACAGGGCTCCTCAGGGAAATCAAAGTTGCAATTGAATCCTGAAGGGAGCTGCAAATCCTTGTCTAAAAGGAGGAGAGAGAGAGAGAAAAAAAAAATAACCCGAAAGAAAGGCAAATGCAATGGGTCTACAGAATAGCAACAGTGGTGCTATTTAAATGGCTGGCAAGGCCTGAGTGGAGACTGCAAAAAGAAGTGGCTGCCTTGCTTATTCATTTAACTCATCTTGGCGATTGCTGGCTTTTGGGTCAGGCCTTGGTCTCATCCTTCCCAGGCATGAGAGCCAAGTCTGCCAGTGGTTTCCATAGTAAGCAATTATAAATGAGGCCACCAAATGGCTTCAGGCTCTAATCAGCTTCTTCTGTCTACCTCAGAGAGCCGACAAATGTGAAAATTGCTGTTCCCTAAATGCCAGAGAAGAATATCTCCCCAGTGCCTCAGTGGAAGGCTGGCTCCCAAAAAGGGATCATCTCATCTCCTGCCAGCCTGGCTCTCAGAAGTGATGGAGTAGCCCATTAGCATGAGGAGAGGCTGAAATGCCTGGGAGGTGCTGGCCAGTGAAATAAAAGTGACCTCAACCAGGAGGCCAGCTTGTTTACTCCTCTTCTCATCTCTTGGTGCTACACTTCTTATTTCAGAAGACATAGATAGAGTGGCACCTCTGGTTGGGCCATTTGACATGCTAGTAAAAGGAAGAGGCAAGACTAGAAGGCTACCAAGCCAAGTGCTCCCCAGGATGAAAAGCATATTTACATTGTGTTGAGAGTCCCTGAAGGCCAGGATCTCAGGGGAAGCAGAGAATGTTTTCCCCACAGAAACCAAACAAGTGACCATACAATGGTTCCTAATTATCTGCTTTAGAAGGTTACCTGCCTGAATCCAAAGACTGATCTAAGAGTTTCTTTGGGGTTCTCCATCCAGATCCAAAAATTTAGTATGAGCCAGTGCCGAATACGTGATTAAGTGGAGGTGATGTGTTGGTGGGAAGGAAGGAAATAGGAACTCAAATTTGGATATCTGCCTGCTGTGGCTTCGACGGAAAGCACTGGCGAATGCCGGTAGCAGGGAGGAAGTGGGGTCTTTGGCCTTCTCACTTCCCTTCCCAGGTTCCCAGAGAGGAATTTCCGAAAGGAAGGCTCAGAATGCAGGTGAGGACGTCTAAAGGGAACAGCAGACTGGTAGAAACAAATTGCTCACTGTGGACAGGAAGGGAGGGTTAGGCTGGTGTCTAGGTGGACAGGACACTGCTGACCTTAGCAGCAGGAGACAGATTGCCAGCAGACCCTGTTTGTCTCCTCCTTCCCAAGGGAGAATATTTAATGTTTGCCCACCCTTGGCCAACGTCAATTTGAGTGGAGCAGAAACACATGGAATCTATTATAGAAGCATCAACCTGTGGCTTGGAAAAGTCAGCCCTTAGCCCTAGCCATCCCTTCTCTCCACAATTTCTGAATGTCTATTTTTCCATTTGAAAATATAGAGTAATTCAATATACCATAATTCATCTCTAATGTTTACATGCATACTGTATCTCAGGAACCCAAGTCCACACAAAAAAAGATCTTTTACAAAATAAAAAGGGGTGGGGGGAAGGGAAGGAGGGCCTATCAAAGAAACCTCAAATCAAACAAACCACTAGAAATGGTTAAATTGTATTAAAAATAAACTCCTGAAATCTCACAGCAGAACCCTTAAATTTTCCTTTGGATTGCTGTTTAGATAGAACCCCTCCTTCTCTGTCCCTCACCCCAGCAAGTTAACTCTGTGAATTTAATACTGTATATATTAACTTCCTATGTGTTCCATTCTAGGCTCTCAAACTGTCTTAAACATGACCTAGAAGATTCTCCACATCTATTTCTCTTTATGAAACAAATACAAGTTCATGAAAATGTCAGGATTCTGTGTTCAACTAACCCTGACCAACAGTGTTCCCCACCCACACACTATACAAACGCGCATTCCCCAAAGCATATGCATTAAATTATCATGTTGCCGCCACACAACTTCAGCATTTATTTCTGGCTTTCCTCCCATTCTTCCTGGTAGCCATTTTTGGGAGCCATCCACTGCATCCATGCAGTTCCATACACACTTCAGATGGCTTCGTGTGCAGGTTTGACAGATCGCACTAAATCCCTACATTTTCAAGTCCCTTCCCCAGTCTTCCCTCCTTTTGTTTAATGAACAGTTAATAGTACTCAGTAATGAACAGTTAATAATAATCAGTAGTTTACTGTAAATGGAGGCTGTCAAACTTAAAATTCCATCCAAAAATGCCAGGTGTTCCAGAATTTGTGACTTATCAGGAACAGTCTAATAGTTAGTTGGTGGCCTAAATGATATGATTTAAAATGTGACTTACTTTTGGGCTCTGCCAATAACTGTTTTTAATCTAACTTGGATGTTGCTTAGAAGATAAAATGAGGACTACAGATTTTCCAAGTGAAGAAATTATCCAAAAATGAGGATCTCCTATGTTTTGAAGAGCTGGTGGAGAATGCCTCTTTCTATTTCTGCCTGTGTCCTCAACTTGCTCTCAGTCATAGAAGATATAATACATTGTCTTGAAGAATCATTTCTTTCACATTATTTTTTTTGTTGGTTGTGGGGCTTGAACTCTGGGGCTGGGCGCTGTCCCTCAGCTCTTCAGCTCAAGGTTAGTGCTCTACCACTTGAGTCACAGCACCACTGCTGGCTTTTTCTGCTTATGTGGTGCTGAGGAATTGAACCCAGGGCCTCATGCATGTGAGGCAAGCACTCTACCACTGAGCCATCGTCCCAGCCCCTTCTTTCACATTCTTAAATTAGGGATGCTGAGGGCTCCTACTCTGAGACTTCATCTCACCAAATGACCAGTCTGTTTGCACTTGTGGGGCTATACTGGTTGTTACAATATCTGAATGCTTCTAAATTGGTGGTAAAATAGCCACTGCCCCAACCTGTGAATATTTTTACCTCTCTCATGCCTTTTCTGAAATTCCCCTAGACTGGGGGACCCCAAATCCCTGACCAGCCCTGGCTGTGGCTGGTCCACAACCATATCATCTCAGATACAATACAACAGCCACCCCAATCCTTACCATCTTCAAAGCTGCAGTTCTCTCCACACTCTGTGGCTTCCTCGTCGATGGGATATGGGGTGGTGGTCTCTTCACTCTTTACTGTGGGTCCAAGTGTCTCTACTGTGGGCTTGGAGTCTATAAAAGGGAAACAAGAAGAAAGAATGCTGCAGCAGCCTGGCCACAACCCAGCAAGGGGAACATGCCCTAAATGAATTTTCCTCTCCCATGGTGGTCTTGTGAAAAGGAAAACAAAGATGCACACATGTGCCCAAGCCCTGAAGTCACCTCTGCTTATTGAGCATCAGCCAAGTTGAATGAGAACCTTGTAGTGCTGCAGAAGCAGCTATGATGGAGACATGGACACAAGCTCATGCTCTAGAGTTCACAACAGAGGCCCCCAGGCAGCATAAAAGCACTAGAGGTAATAATGGAGGTCAGCAATGCAGGGTTGAACCACATCCAGCTTTTCTGCTTAAGACAGGAGTGAAAGTAACACACACACATACATACACACACACACACACACACACACACACACATACATACATGGACACACACAAGGCTATGAAAACTAGTCTGAAAAATCTTCATGTTGAATGGATGAAGTGAACCCCCCTTAGGTATAAAAATGCACCTGTCTGCCCCTCCTCCCTTCATGCCTAGGGCAGACCTTCCTGCTCACTCCCATTTCATGCAGATATAGATTCTCTCTTTACGCCCTTACATCTCTTTACTCCCAACGGAACTTTTTGGAAACTGGGCTAACCCTACAAAGCAGTCTGACCTCAGGGCCTACCTACAGTAGGCGTAAGTGAAATCTAACTGTGGGAAGGGAGACCCCCAGCCATTTGTGAACATGTCTGCTCCAAATGGCATGGAGGAGAATACGGATTGAAAGGGACTCAGACCTGGTGAAAGTAATTTCAGGTCATGGTGCGGCAAATTCATTCAGGTGCTTGCTGTATCCAGACAGTGGGAAGCAGACAGGGGTCGGGTGGGGGGGTTGACACCAAGGGAGCTGGGAAGGAAGCAAGCAAGGCATGGTGAACAAGGTGGCAGCAGGGACTGTGCATGCCTGGCTGAAGGGAGGTACCATGACTGGCTCCAGCAGACTGACGCCTGGAGAGGAGGTGGCCCAGTCTGGCTAGCTCTTCTAAAATGCAACCCTCACCGAAGCAGCCACAAAAATCCCTGTGTAAATCTCCAGGCACATAGATGTTGGCAGCTTATCCCAGATGTGATAATAAGGAATGAGCCATAAAACCTGGTGAGGCCAAACCTGGCTGCAGGCCATCAGTTTTGATGGGGGTGGGGGGATGGGGGGGGGACTCTCTAGGTGATTCACTCATCCATTCATTTGCTTATGTCTTTGCTCAGGCCAGTCAGTCATCCAGTAACCATTCAAAGAATGAATGGGGCTATGAGTCAAGGGCTGGGTGGGGTGGGAAGGGTTCTGGAAACCGGTGTTCTCTTGGTGCTGTGGGGTGGTATCTGCATCCCAGAGCTGCTCTCCAGCAAGATGCCCTAAAGAAGTGAGTACATTGTTTCTCCCATTTCTATACATGCTCCTTGCTGCTATTGTATGTGATTAGGCGCCTTTGTCAGACACTCTTCAGGATACCATTTAATAAAGCCAGGAGCTGAAGGAAATTGCTAAATACACTGAATGGGTTTTTCACGGTTGACTTCCTACCTTTCTGCTATTAAATACTACACACATAACCTTTCATAGTTCTCTTTACCACGTCTGCCTCCTGTTCAATGTAAATAGCAAATAACCTCAATGCGTCCTAGTTTGTAAGTTCAAATTTGTCACTGTGTCATAAGTATCTCCAACTCAATTGTAAAGCAAACTACAGGCAGCAAAGCAAGAAGTAATCATCTGAAACACAAACAAACTAACTTACTGGCAAAATGGCCCTGTCAAATTATTTAGCTGCAGCAGCTCAACTCAGCCCTTTAGTTTTCTGCTGACTTTTTTTTTGAAGGAAGAATGAAAAAGTGAACTCAGGGTGAGTCACAGAAATAGATGGAAATTCAAAAAGGAAAAAAAAGTCACAGTCCCTGAAAGTTTTGGGGTACATCAGCTAGTTGGTCAGTGAAGATAAAGTTAAATCCAGGGACACTCAGGGCCGGCTGGGTGGCAGAGGGCAGTGTGTGTAGTTACACACTGAAAGTGAAAACAGCACTGGTCTCTGTGTCCACTGTTTGTACTGGACACTCCAAGGTAACTGCCCATCAAACAGCAGCCTTCCCACAAAATTCAAACCAGATGTCTGACTTCAAAGGAAAGGAGGCTGGGCAGAGGGTAGCACGCCTCCACTCTGATCTTCTGAGGGCCATGAGGACTTTGAAACGAGAAACCTGTTGCTAACTATCATTATCGGCAGTACAATTTGGGACAGGATGGGGTCAGAGTGGAGAGGGGACAGGGTGTATGTGGGGGAAAGAGGTCATTAGCAACTCCCCAGGCAGTCATAAAGCAGGGCCAGGCTGGGAGAGGCATATCACAGAGGGACAGAGAACCGAAGAGAGGTTTGAGTTGGTCCCTAGGTAGCTCAGTGACCAAAGGTAAAGTGGCTTCTTTCTCTCTCTGAGGCTCAGTGCTGGTCTATGAAGGAAGAGTTGATCTTGCTCTGTGGATTTGTTTTTGTTTTCAAACCTCACATCACACTCATCAATAGGTTGTGCAATGAATTTAATGGGTCAGGAGTAGCATTAAAAAAAATCTGAGCTGTAATATTTCAGAGTGTACTTATATTGTAAGGATGAACCCTTGTTTTGGGGCGCCTTTTCTTTCCATTACATTTACCAATCACAGGTTTGCGAGGTGCCAGGCAGTAATCTAAGCATTTCACGTTCATCATCCTAGGTGCAATGCTACTATCACCCCAATTTTCCAGTTCACAGACATAGTCACTTGCCCGAGGTTATGCGGACAGTGATGGCTGAGACAGGACTTGAATTTAGCGATCTGTATCTAGAATCCAAGCCCTTGACCACATGCTATATCCTCATGAACACTTGTATGGGTGTGTTTCTCAGTGAACGGAGTAGTGACAGAAATTTATTTTAAACTGGGGATAGTGGTCAAATACATTTGGAAGCCACTGGTCTGAAAACTTCTGTGTCCCCTATAATACTAATCCAAGTTTTAGGAGGCCAGTGTGTGTGGGAGAAGGGATTTCAGCCCCTGTGAGATGGCAGGTGACACATTTAGCAGGCAGCAGGGAACTTGGCATTGCCCTACATAAGGGGGAAAGAGTCCTCCTGCTAGAATGTATTCATTGGGAGGGTCTTCAATTCCAAGGAGAGAATGGCTAACTGGGGCCCTGTTCCCAGCCTATATGCCTCAATGGGGCTCCTCCGTGCACTACAGCCACATACAGGCAACATTTTTCTCCCTGGGAGCCAAAAGCACTTCTCCGACATGCCCTTATTAATCCTTCATGCCATCCTGCTGGGTGAGCTGGTGACAGGTACAGTGCAGACAGGCAAATGGGGGTACCTGGGGCCCTGGTGGGGAGGGGTAGCACAGCTCAGTCTACTGGCTGCTCCCTGGGTTGGGCTTGGAGCCCAGGGTGGCTCCTTGAAGCTCATTTTGGCAGCTAGTGACAGCTCTAAAGAGAGAGCAGGGCTGGTGCCCAGAGAAGAGGGTGAGGTCTGACTCAGAAGGGCAGGGCCCTCACTTGGAAAACAACGGGGATGGGGGGAAGGGGGGATGGGCTCCAGGCCTCATCCTTAGGGGAGAATTAGAAGCAGGACCCCAGGCCAGTGCCACCTGGTGGGGGCAGGAATAAGCAAGATTCTGGCTATATACTGGGAAGAAATCCAGCTCCCATCAGCTCCTCTAGAACAGGGTCCCTCCCGCGCAAATAAATGCCTTTTACAGATGTAGCTTCCAAACGAAAATGCAGTCTCTGGGCCACAACATCTGGAGGCCAGATTCAGACATAAATCGATTACTTTATTATCATGAGGGTTTTTTTTTTCCTTCCCTAAATCAATAGTCACAGCCCTCTGGCCTGAAGAGTGGAGGTCTAATTGAATTTGGGTGGGTAGTATGTTGGTTATGATTTATGTTTGAGAGACTTGGGTTGAAGAACTAAAACAATCCTTTAAACAGGACCAAACACATCCCTTTGAGAAACTGTCCTGAGTTCAGAAGGGGTCTAAGAACATGGAAGGAGCAGCAGGTGACAGGTCTTCACCAGCGCTGGCTGGCCTTTCCCCTTCCAGGACAACCTGGGTGCTCTCCCGACCAGGTGAGTGAGATCTGGAGAGGAAAACAGCCTTACCTGTCCAGTCACAGCCCAGCACTTCCAGCCGCATCCCAATGCCCGCCGGCGACCACCTCTCTGGGTACACCCGCACATACTGCGCAGGGACGGGGTCGAACCTTCGGATGTCTGGGGTGTCATAGTGCATGTTCCCTTCAAACAGCTGTAGGGAGACAGATGCTCAGCCCTTCTCTTAGGAGACCTCTCCCTACTCATTCTGTCCTTACCTCCCTTACTTCTAACCCAGAGGTAGCTTTATTTTCAGACTAGGATCTTTACTCATTTGAAGGTCATTAGGGACCCCCAAATAGGGAATTTAGGAAGCAGAAAGAAAAAAAGATGGCAGTTTTCAAGTTATGTCTTTTATCTTGGACTAGATACTGACGACTAAGAAAGATTAGGCTGTAAATATATTTTAGGCTGGAACTGAAACATCTAACATGGTTAGAGAGAAGGGAAGGAAGTGCTGGCTGTCTTGATCGTTCTGAATTCCTTGGTTTACTGAAAGAGAAATAACTTCTTTTCCTAATGTTTGAAAGTTTAGGCTTCAAATGTCCCTGGATGGGTTGGGAATATGGCTCAACTGGTAGAGTCAGGCTCAGTACTACCATCTCCCCAAAAGTATTAGTTGATGGACAGTTCCTAGTTCATTGAAAGCCTGAAGGGAAAATGACCACTCCCTTCTTTAGGCTCCGGATACTGTCCTTTGGTCACAAATTGGTTTCTGAGAAATTTTCCTAAACCTTTGTTCACCAGAAGCAAGTCTTTCAAAAGAAATATCACCTAGATCCCCAATGCATAAAACTGATGACAATAAGCTGCTCTTACTGATATCAACCCAGTTGCACCTTGGAGCCACTCACCTAGGGCCAGGGCTACTGTTTGGGTGGTAGGGGCTGTGGCAGCTTATGCTCCACAATGCTGTGGGAGCAGCCATTCTGCAGGGGGAGTTGAGAAGTACTGTCTTGGAATGGCAGGCTCTACTCTGGGCCCCCTTTTCCTAAGAAGAGCCAGGGTGGGCTCTCCCTGGGGAAGCCTGAGATCTAACTTCTGCTCTATTTACTGAAAGTTCTGGTCATCAAGTCCTGAGTCTTCTCAAGCCTCAGAAGTTAGTAGTGAAGAGTTTATTTATTTGCGTCTGGTTGTGGGGCCTGAACTCTGGGCCTGGGCGCTGTCCCTCAGCTCTTCAGCTCAAGGCTAGCGCTCTACCACTTGAGCCACAATGCCACTTCCGGCTTTTGTTTTTTTCTGCTTATGTGGTGCTGAGGAATTGAACCCAGGGCCTCAGACATGCAAGGCAAGCGCTCTACCACTGAGCCACCTTCCCAGCACCATGTAGTGAAAAGTTTAATCAGCACCGCCAAACTTCAACTCAGGCCTGGTGTCTGCATTTGGAATGGAAGCACTTGCTTAGCACGGGTGGCTGACACAGGTAGGCCATAACTCTTGCCTTTACAGACACTCTGCTCTTCTAAGGTCATTTAGAAATAAGGCCTGGAGAGCCTGACCCTCCCCCATGAGATGAGTGTGAAGGAAGGGGGAAGGGGAGCTTGATGTCCTCTCCCTTACTCAGGGCTCTTTGAGCCCTGCCACAGAAACTGGCCTTCACTTTTCTGAAGGCAGGATCTGGGCTGTACCAGTCTGAACTTCTGGCCCAGAATAAGTTTTGTTTCCTTCTTCCCAACTTCAGCAGGAGAGGTGGGAAAGATCTGAGCAGTCACGACTCCAAGAACACAAAGGAGCATAGCAACCTTCAGGAAACGTTATTTTTGGAAGTGAACCTCCAGTATAACCACATCCTCTCACGATGTCTGGCCAATTTCAGGGAAACTTTATCTGAAAGAGGTGTGAAGGGTGTTCAACTTTATTATAAATAGGCCATGCTGAGTAGTGGTTATTTATCTTTTTGTAATCAGACTTACAGGTTCTGAATTGTGGGCTCAGCTAACAGTAAGCTCAACTCTCAGTAAGACGATGGAGAGCCTGGTTTTATCACCTCTGAAATGGGAGTTAGCAAAGCATCAGCCTTGCAGAATGGCTGTGGAGATTAAGGACCCTGTCTGTCACACAGGGTACTTGTTTTACTGGATTTCTGGGGTTTGATGGGAAACCAGGACCCTCAACTCCCTTTGCCCTACTTAGCATCCCTGTCTGGTACATCACTGAATCCTCCCCAAACTACCTACCTTAGGCTGCTGGGTCCTGGGGTCCTGGATGTATTCCCAGTCCTTGCCGTTTAGGCTGTAGGAGACTTTGAACTTGCGCACAAATGCTCTGGCTTCCACCGGAGTGACGCCATCTCCCCCACGAGCTCCCTGGATGATGACACCTTTCACTGTCTTGGGTGCGCCCAGGTCCACTTGAAGCCATTCCTCACCTGGCTGAGCCTGAGGAATCCGAGGGAACCAGCCGGAGCGGCTACTGATCAGGCGAGCAGTACTGGGGCTCCAGAGGTACTCACGGGTGGAAGAGGCAGAGATCTGGGAGTCAGCGATGAGGCCTGAAAGCATCCCCAGCATGTTGGAACAGGGGGCGTCTGTGGAGAAGGAAGGAAAATACAAGAGGTCATGGTTGACACCCCTCCCCCACCCCCTCCCACCCCACTAACTGGAGACACTTTCCATTAGCAGGGAGCTGCAAAAGGAGCCAGCTATCAAATGCTTTAGATCAGCAACGGGCTTTTGTGATCTGAGGTCATATACACAGATGGAAGAGCTGAACTAGGAGCCAGACTGCCTGGGTTTCATAGTCATTCTGTCATCTTCTAGCGGGATGAACAAATTATTTAATTGTCCCATGGCTCAGTTTGCCCAGGTCTAAAAGGGAACTAAGAGCAGCACCTACTTCATGGGAGTTTTGTGAAAATGCTATTAGACAATCTCTGGTAGCTCTTATAATAATGCCTATCTAAGTATCCAATGCCTGCTGCTCAGCTACGCTTGAATTATATCCTGGGGGATCATTTTGCTTACTAGATGGGAACCTTCCTGGGGTCTGCATCAGGTGTGTTTTTCCTTCTCTAGGTGCTGTCATAACTCTCTACTGCCTTGGGTCCTATCCACAAGCTGTTCCTACCATCCCAAATGCTCTTCCTCTCAGTCTTCATTTATCCTAAGGCATAAAGGTCACATCCTCAGAAAGGCTGTCCTCCTTCTTTTAATCCACAGTCACTTCTCCAAATAACCCGTTCTTCCCGTGTCACCCACCTTTGGTGTAGAATAATGAGTGCTTATATTTGCTTAATATTGATCATGCCTCTAGTCTGAAAGTCCCATGATACTAGAGATCCTTTTGTTCACTTTTCTGTCCCCATGCCTGGTGTGGAGGTGCCTTCATGAAGTGAAGGAGTGAGTGGGTAATTCATAAATCATGGTACCATGCAGTATAGGGTCTAACAGCAAACATGCTTTTGTTTGCAAACTAAGTTGCAGATAGAATGGTCCTCCAGGTTTTCTTCAAATTCACTGGGTATTGCTTTCAGTCTTCCAGGAAATGATCCTTAATTAGATCCTTGCTAGCTAGCCTTTGTTATCCCCAAACAGCAATATGGAAGGGGCAGTCCCTTACTCAGGATTGGGATTAATCTAAGAGCTCGGTCTTTGTATAAAGGTGAAAAATGCAGAGGATTTGTATAGTGAAATGCAGGTGCAGGCCCTGCTTCTACCATCTCCTACCTGGGTGATTTGGGTCAAGCTGCTGCCTCTGTTGAGGCTTTGTTTCCAAATGAGCCTTTGCCCCCACTCACCTCAAAGGGATATTAGGATGAACAGGCAAGGTGTTTGAGCTAGGAATCTCAAACAGGATTACGCTATGGAGCAGTTCTTGTTGGGGCTGAAATGACTAGGGCACAGGCAGGTGGGTGGATATATACTGAAGACCCTTCCAGATCAAAGAAGCAACCTGCCTACCCTGGGCAGAATCTACAAGATGAAGGGTCCCAGACTGTCCATCAGTAGCACTAATTCCATACTATTGTTTCTCTTCCCTACCACTGTGCCAGGTTTACAAAGGTATCCTAGTTGCCACTCTGGTCCTCTCCAGATGATTTCATCCTACGTGGGTACCCTGGGTTTTCCTTCATATATATGTGTGTGTGTACACACACATATATATGCGTCTGTGTATATATGTATATCTTAATTTCTCTGTTGTTCCTCTTGCTATGGAGCTAGCTGTCATCACCAACATGTACACTTTTCCTCCAAGTAATACCTATCTGACCTCCAACCTTCATATCAGCTCCTCAAGGGAGTCCTTCTTGAACTCTTTGTTGACCATGAGCCCCTGTTTCCAGCATTATCATAGTTTTGATTTCACATTTATGTATGGGCTTCCTATTAATTTGTCTGCCAGCCTTGTCCCAGGCCCACAAGAAAGAGATTCACTATGCCCACACACTACGTCCAGCCCTCAGTCCCCATACGGGGCAGCAGAGAGTGCTACTTGAGAGCTGAGATGCAGAGTGTTTAGGCTCAGAACCTTTCTCTACCGTTTATTGGTGGGTGATCTACCTCTTTTGCTTAATAAAATATACTGGATGGCTGAGTGCCAATGGCTCACACCTGGAATCCTATCTACTTAGGAGGCTGAGATCTGAGGATTGGTTTCAAAGTCAGCCTGGGCAGGAAAGTACATGAGGAAAGTATGTTATTCTCCAATTAACTACCAAAAAGCCAGAAGTGAAACTGTGGCTCAAGTGGTAAAGTGTTAACCTTGAGGGGGAAAAAAAAATCTCAAGGACAGTGCCTAGGCCAAGAATTCATGAAAAGATTAAGTCTTCTAGGGCTTGAATTCTTGAGGTAACACTTTTGGGAAGGTCACATGGGGTAGGCATGCAGTTTCTAAAGAGGGCCCACCTTACCTGTGACCCGGCAGCCAAAAAGCTCCAGCCGGAGGGCAATGCCTGAGTGCCAGGTCTGAGGGCGGATCCTGATGAACCTCGTCAACAGTGGTGTATGGAGTTTGTTGAGAACCACTTCCGTTGCATCGTTGTTGGCTTGAAATACCTGCAAGTGAGATTCAAAACCACATTGCTGAAAACCCTGTAGGAGTTGTCGAAGGGGTGGGAAAGTTCTCTTGGGTTTTATCTTCTTCCAGGTTTAAAATAATCAGTGCATTTGTTGTTTAGGGCTTTCTTTTAGAAACACTGGAAAAAATTAATTTCTTACAGTGTTGCAACTTGAAAACAATAAATGGTCTTTACAAAAATGTTTAGAGGAAAAGGACATTTTGCCTCTGGCCTGAGAGGAAGGAGCCGTGAAAAGAAAAACAATTTCAGAAGCTAAGAAAGAGAGGACGATGTAGAATAACCATTACAAAGGAAATGGGCATGCCATTTTGGGGGGTGGGGGGAGTTAGCAGAATTTATATTCTAGCTTGAACTTGACACTCTTTCCACCTCATCTTGGCTGCATATTGGGATATTTACAAAGGATTTTATACTTAAAAATCCACTGTGATTGTTTTTGTTAGTTACTGAAGATGCTTTCCCATTCCATGAGCAAGTGATCAGAAAAGGGGCACCATCTTCCTCCAGTGCACCCATTGTCAGTCAAGACTTTTGTGGTGCTCTCTGGTCTTTGTTCTAAGGTCAGGGTTACAGACAGTTCATTGGAGTCCTGCTCTGGCTTCCTCTCACAATAGTCCCCACCCTGTAATGAAATCCATCCCCATCCCTTATGGGAGGAACGGCTTTTTGGAATAGCTTCTGATCAACATGGTGGGCACAAGCTCTGGTATACCAGATGGCCCAAATCAATAACTGCCATATGGACCTTATGGAGTTTTTTTTGTGTGTATGTGAAATCTTCATTAACAAAAATAATTGGACTAAGTATATGTGAGTTTTTCTTGGTTCCCCTGGATAAGTCCTGGTCCATTTCTGTAACAGTTAAGGCAACTCATGGGCAACTCTTCTCCAATGAATGCTTCCACCTGCTTAGGGAGACTTGATGCTCTAGTTCCAGGATATGTCAAGTGTTTGAAGCACTAACAGGGCTAGGAAAAGAGGAAGAGAAAGCTGGTATTTGAGTACCTTTAAAGCAGATTCTGTCTCTATATAACTATGTGCACAACACTCTAAGAGGTATTATTTCTACTTCATTGATGAGGAAACTGAGGCTCCAAGGTGCTTCTGGTCCACAGACTTTCTACCTGTGATTTGCTAGGCTGACTTGTCTATTTTAATTGATTCGCAGCATTTATGCAGAGAGCTGGACATCACAGAGTCTTCTATCCTGAGCTCTAATCATTGGCTAAATGGAAACAAGGCCTCTGTCCAGTGATGTGATCCCAGTGTGTGTTTGTCATCTCACCACAGAATGGCTTTGGGTAAGAGGAAAGAGCAGCATAGTTTAGATGCAGTTAACAACATTGTCTTTTCTTTTCCATGAACTTCTAACTCCATCATTTAGCAATCTTGAACTCTCTATATTTCCCATTTCCTAAGCTTATGGGTAGGAAGTACAAAGTGAGAAATATTATACTTTTGGAACCAAATGAAGGGAAGTGGCTTGCTCAAGACAAAGAAGGAAATAGGAGTTTATCAGTCCACAGTTATTTCAGGCAATGTTTCTAGTGCTAAGCCCGACGAAGTGGAGGGACTCCCACTCAATCCACCCAACTCCTTGCTCTAGAGAAAGTGAGAGAAGGAGAAAGCTAAGAAAATGGGTGGACAGAGAGCTAGTGCCAAACACCCAGAAGAAGGCCTATTCAGGGAGCTCCTTACTCTCTGAGTTTCTCTGAGAGGGATGGCCAAAAGAAGAGGGAACAGGGCCCAGGAAAAACCTGATGTCACCATTCCTATTTCTTGCTTCCTTCATGCTGATAAAGGGCTCCACAGAGGAAAGGGCAGGAGGAACAGAATCCAAGGAAAAGAGATGAATCAGTTCTCCTAGAATTCAGCAGGAGACAGAGGCTTTTTTGTTTGTTTTGTTTTGTTTTGGCAAGAAAGAAGCAAATGAAGTACTTGGCTGATTTCAGAAGGGTACTGTGAGCAGGGGGCCACTTCTGGACACTCCCCAAGGGTAGTGATGGTGACTGTGTGTGTGGCCACTATCAGGAGATGCTAAGGCGTCTGTGTCATGGAAAAAAAGCTTTGTTTGTCATATGAATACAGAATCAGAGAACTGAGTGGATTTGAACTTGCACATAGCTGCTAATTTACAGCAACACACCCTGCTGGCACCATTTAGAAACACAGCATGCCTTATGTGTTTTTAATATCCAATTTTATTTTAGCTGACCCTCTTATTTCTCAGCCTTGGCAGACAACGACAGGAAACTTTTTCTACGCTCCCTCAGTAAGAAAACGGTTGCAGAGATGGACTGTCTTTGGGAGGGCAGTTTGGCTGTGCGTGTGGAACACGGGGACGCATGCACTCGAGCGTCCTACCAGAGGGAGGCTAGTTTTGCTGGATGTGTGTGGCTACAGGCTTTGGGGAAGCCCCTCCAACTCTGCTGACAGTGGCATCATCAGGAAGGGAGACAAGCACAAGCTGATCTTCCCTAGGCCATCTGTGTGCAGCTCAGATGGAACTTTGTTCTGTCATTCCATTTGGTTCAGGCTTCTCCACCCCTGGAATCAAAGGAAGCCTCTTGGCCTCCAGTTATACTTCATGGTACCAAGCCTAGTTCTGTACTGATTCTTTTGTTTGCTCTTGACCTTGTGTTTATATCTGCCCTCTGTGCTCTAGACCTTTCACTGAATGAGCACCACGTTCTTCAAATTCCTACATGCTCCTCCCTCTGCCTATAGAAGAGTGAAATAAAGAAAACAAAACTCTATCAGACTCCATCAGAAGCCAGGAGCCTGAGCCTGTAATCCTAACACTTGGAAGGTTCAGATCTGAGGATCATGGTTCAGAGCCTACATGAATGGACAAATCCTTAATCTTATCTCCAATTAACCAGTAAAAATTGAGCTGGAATGGAAAAAGCTGAGTGAGAGAGGGCATAAGGCCCTCAGTTCCAACCCAAGTATCAGCAGGAAAAACAAAAAGCAAATCAAAAGTGGCCGGTGATCGGCTCTGTTGTTAACTGGCTTATAAGGTGGGAAAATATCTCTAGCTCCCTCAGATCCCAATTTCCTCCTCTGTAAAAAGAGGGGATTCCCTGAGTTGATTTTCAGCTCCTCTTTGGTCCCAAGATTCTAAAGCTTCTCTCTGCGCGTGTTTTGTAGTTTGAAGTCCTCTAAGAGTGTCCACTTTGTAATAGGGCATTTTAGTTGCCTACTGTCCTTTATAGCTTAAGTGCTTTTATGGACAAGTGATGTGGATTTTTTTTAATAGACTTTCAATAGCGCCCAGAACACATGGTAAGTGCTCCATTCACAGGGAGAATACACCTTGTTGATGTGTTGGTTCAATAACAGTTCAAATTATTAATAACCAAGAGTAATGAATAACAACATCTCAGTCCTTACATATTCTCTCACCCAAAGTGCAATTTATGGAAATCCATTTTTAATGAAATATTAAGTAGTTTCTATGTCTCCTTACCCAGTGGATTTACAAGGTCTCTATTTTTCTCTCTGCACCTCCCCTATTTATAGCTGGTAAATGCTATCATATATTATACATCTTTATGACTTTTTCAATGCTTCTGTGGTTTTAGAATTACCCTACATATGTTTTCTGATCAAATTCTCTAAGATGGATTCTTGGCTTCCAGTCTAGCCATTGCTAGATAAGGGTTTGTGTACATGGAAAAATGATGCCAGGAAATTGGTTTTATTCTCTATTCTCTGCCGATTCACTGAATCACTATAGGCAAATCAATAAGACTTAGATACCTGGCTTCTTCTTCAGGAAAATAAAGGCACTAAAGCTTACCAGTTCTTCTTGCTGGCTCCAATGCCTATATAACATGCAGGCCAAATTTTGGAATGAAAGGCGCTAAGTCACAAATAACATAGGGGTCTTTGGATAAATAAGAGAGTTCAAGTTCGGAAAGTCATTGGTTCCCAAGTCTCACCTTGAGATCCAAAATTTTCATGTTATAATTCTTCAGTGAGGTGTTCATAATGCTGAGAAAAATCAGTGGATTCTTCACATATGTTTAGAGAAGCATGTACTAATATAATCATTTAATTTTAACATCTGCTTTAAAAGTTGGATATTATAGAAGGTATACATTTTTATCCATTTTAAGTGAAGAATGTAAAGAAGGAGTATGTTTTCTGACCCTCATTTTCTTGGAATAGTGTTGATTATATTCTAATGATTAAATATTTGCATGGGTACATTGTTATGTTGAACATAAAGATTTCTTAAATGCATCTCTGCAAACCAAGTGTTTTGGTTTGTTTGTTTTTTTTTTTTAAATTCAGGGTACAAAGTGGTTCAGATAATAATCTGTTGGGTGCCTCACTAAATTCTGAACATAACCCAACATTTTCCAATTGATTCTTGAGACCTTTGTTTTATTTTCAGTAAGACAGAATCTGAAAACCAGCAGTATTTCATGGATTTTTTGATTTGCACCTCTGGGGGAAGGGGAGGCACCTGCCAAGTAAATCGGCTGCCTTTCAGCAACGCAGTTTGTCTATTATCTACACCCCTGAAAAGACAGCCAGGAAAAGACAACCCTCATGTGTTGACCAAGCCCAAGAGTCCACAGGCATGGATTATTGGTCTGCATAATACAATATTAAAGCAATTTTTTAAAAAAGCTTTCTTTTAGTGGTTGGTTCTGGGGTTTTAATTCAGGGCCTCACGCTTGTTCCACAAGCACGCTACGCCTTGAGCCACACCTCTATTTCTTTTTGGCTTAGTTTGTTGTCAGAGGATCTTGCACATTTACCCATGTGGCTTTGTTACGGTACTTTTCCTACTTTCTCCTTTGGAGTAGCTGGGGTTAGGGCCATAAACCACCATACCTGGCCTCATTTTATATGCCTGTTACATGTATAATAAGATAGATCTAGCTGACAACATCACTGATGGTTTTCAAGTATTTTTCCTTATTTCTCACCCATATTTATTCCTAGTCACCTCTCTCTTTTAGCTAACCTTCCTTGAATCTTTGAGTGACAGGCACTGACCTTGTCCTTGCTAGACACAGTGTACACTGTGGCCTGCCTACCTTCTGCCTAGTTGAAATCTATCCCAGGATGGTGAGGTTACTACATATGATCATGCCTGCCTCAAGGGCCAATGAGAAGATTCTGGCAAAGTCTATGAGCTCCTTGGAGTAGATATACAGTGCAAGATCAGGCATTACCTGATAGTTTAGCCTTCCTAAAGGAAGTAGGCCCTCTGGTAGGTGGATGCAGGGTTTCCTCACATGCACTGCTGCCTCTGATCTGAATAGGGCTTTGCATTCTGCCTGCACATGCCTGCACTTCCTATGGTGTGACTCACTGTTCACTCCTATCATGCTGTAAATATCTGAACTCTCCTGGCTCCAGGGACCGACCGCAAGGAAAGCAGGAAAATTTTTCAAAGACAACATTGTGCTGGAGCCCTGAGGTAGAAATTGTGCATGAGATATTCTTCTCTTTTGGCTTTTTTTTTTCTCCTTAAAATGAATATGTCTCTCCATTAATAAATGTTTCATTGCATCCAAAGTTCTCCTTCGCAATCTGCTTGGTCACAAATACTCAAGGAGGAAGAGAACAAAGCAGGCAGAAAGGAAGGGAGGTAGGAGAGGGAGGAAACAGAAAATGCTGTTGTGGTTAGAAAATGAGGTTGGGACACAACTGCACAACTCATCCTGATGCTGGACCTGAGCCTGTCTCCCCTCCACCACTCCTTCCCTAGCATTTTCTCTAAAACCAGCCACCAGGTCTACACATAAAAATAAATTGTTAATCAATGAATGCCGTCCTGTTTAATTAATTTGTCGTACCAAACAGGCAAAGGAGAAGGAGAGGGGCATTGCTGTGGGGGGATGATGTTAAGGTAATGGCTTTTTTTCTCCCTCCCTGTTTGTAAATCATGGTCTTGACATTTCTCTCTTAAAACTCCTCCTAAAAGACTATTTTAAAAAAAAAAAACATTTAAGCAGCCTTCATTCTAGTGGATGTTGGAATTTAGCCAGATGCAGAGTCAGAGTCAGGAGTGTGTGTGTGTGTGTGTGTGTGTGTACATAGAGGAAGAGAAAGAATCTGAGGGAGGGTGGGGGATGGGGCAAGCAAAGAAGCTCCCAACAACCAAATGTTCATTTATGACTCTGATGACCTCTGCTCTCCTCCTTTACTTTCTTTCGGGCTGTTTTTGTCATCAGGCAGTTTTCCTGTCACAAAAGAGGAGACAGAGGAGCAGGCCGTTTCGTTCTGGGGGTGGAGGTGGGTGGGAAGTGCGCATCCCCATCTGTGTGGGCCTTGTGGGGCCATGAGATTTAATGCAGGATTATGTTACCCCATGGAGACACTGGGACCTGGAACACAGCCTACTAACAGGATTAGGGTTTCAGGATTTGAGACAGGAAGCACTGGAGAGGAGAGGAGAAGCGAGGACAGGAGAAAAGAGAGGACAGGAGGAGATGGGGGAAGGAGAGGAGATGGTAAAGAGAGGAAGGGGGAGGGGAAAGGGGAGGAAAAGAGAGGGGAGGAGAAGGAGAAGGAGGAAAGAAGCAGAGAGGAGAGAAGAGAGGAGGGAGGGGAAGAGTGGGGAGGAGAGGGGAAAAGGGGACAAAAAGGGAGGAGTGGATAAGAGAGGAGGGGAGGAGAAGAAAAGGGGAAGAAAGGAGAGGAAAAGAAAGGGGAGGAGAGGAGAGGGAGAAAGGGAAGGGAGGGAAAGAGAGCAGAGGGGAAGAGAAGAGAAGAGTGGAGAGGACAAAAAAAAAGGAAGGAAGGAGGGGAGGGGAGGGAAAAGAAGGAAAGATAAGGAAGGAGAGGGAGGAGGGGAAGGGACCGGAGGGGACAGGAGAGGAGGGCAGGGGAGAGAGGATACAAGGACTCAAAGCTGGAGAAGAGAGGGGCTGGGCGGAAGAACCCACATCATCCAGGAAAGATGGAGGAAAAAATGCAGTTGGTTGAATGGTTCTTCCTGAACCACCCCCCCCAACCTTGTCTTTCCCCCCAGTACTGGGGTTTGGCCTCAAGGCTTTGTACTTCCCAGTCAGTGCCATGCCTCCAGTATTTTTGTTGTTGTTTTAGATAGAGTCTCACTTCCTTTATTCCAGGCATGCTTTTAGATTGAGATCCTCCTATTTTTCATTTCCCACCATAGCTGGGGCAACAGGTGGATACCATCATGTCCAGCTTCTTCCATTGAGAAAGATTTGTCTCATGGACTTTCTGGCTTGCTTGGAACCATGACCTTCTTGATCTCTGCCTCTCATGCAGCTATGATGACAGGCATGTGCCATTACTCCAGCAACTAGTTGAGAAGGTGTTTCACAAACTATTTTGCCCTGGCTGGCCTGGAATAATGATTCTCCTGACTCCAGTCTCTCAGGTTAGCAAGGATGGCAAACATGAAACAATGGCATTCAGTGGGTCTTACACTTTTTCCCAGGCCTTGATCTTCCTACCTCTGCTTCAGGAGAAGCTTGGATTATAGGTGTGCACCATGCCAAGCCTTAAGAGACTTTTGGTGATGTCATTGTTGTTTTTAAGGAGGTGCTTCTAACTCCCAAGTAGATAAAACAGACCCACAAGAACAGGGTACAGGGTTCTGGAGTGTTCCCTCTACCCATATACCTCTCTGGTAGAATGTTTACAACCACACAGTAGGAAAGAGAGACAGAATATGACAATCCATCAGACAAGGCCTTTGTTCTGATGCTCACTGTAGTTGGCCAAGGAAAATACATGGATCCCAGTAAAGTCATGATGCCCTCCATGCCCCTCTTTGGTGCTCTTTCCCAATGGCCTGTGCATAACCATAGCTGGACGCACAAGGAATTCAACATCAAAGACATCAGCGTCAGGGAGTCTGGCCTCATCTCTGGTGGCCATCAACACCCATGGGGGTTGGGCGAAGCCAGCCATAGAAGCCTGACAGAGTAAAGGTTCAAGCATAGGTGTAATGAAATTTTCCCTCCAGCTTCCTAAATGGAGAGGCTAAAGGTCTGAGCTCATCTCGTGAAATGGATATGGAGAAAACTTAATTACTGAGGGCACTGGATTCTTCGCCATTGTACTGGAGGAAGGAGCAAATAAATCAAGGGGCTTGGACTTAGAATTGGCATAGTATGCTTTTCAGAGCATACAGGGCCACGGTTAGATGATGCAATTGCATCTGTGGCTCCTGAAGGCTGACTTGGGGCCTGAGTCATTGTCCTCATCTTTACATGACAAACAAAATAACTGCTGCAGAAAGAGTTAAGGACAAGTCAGGGATCTACCAGGAAATAAAACAAACTATAAAGTAAAACAAAATAAACTCCAAATTATTAATTGGATGAATAATTGCATCCCTAACAAAAAGAATTAGGTTAGGAGGGGTGGTATTTATCTGAGGTCGCTCAAATGCAGGCCCATTAGATGCAGGGAAAAGTGAATGGCTTCTCATGGTCCCTTCCAGGCCTATGATTTTAAGAGGCAGATAAATATCCCATGGGGACCCTGTTACTTTCTAAATTGACAACTTGCTTCTGCTCAAGAACAGCTCTGTGGGCCTAATCCATTGATTGCATCTGCAGAGAGCCTTCCATCTGAGCTCAGTGGGTGCCCTGCCAATAGCAGCAAAAGCAGCAGCACCATTTCATCTGGGTGGGGGGAAACACTGAGACACCAACCTAGAAGAAAGATTTCCAAGGTCACACAGTGCATCACCTCAGAAGATCTGAAGACAAGATGGCACGTGCTCCTAACTTATAGCTAGCTGATTTGGTGGTGGTCTCTTTTGTGTGTGTGTGTGTGTGTGTGCGCGCGCGTGCGCGCGTGCTCACACGTGCTAGTCCTGGGGCTTGAACTCAGGGCCTAGGCACTATCCTTAGCTGTATCCACTCAAGGCTAGCACTCTACCACTTGAGCCACAGTACTACTTTGGGCTTTGGGGGTAGTTAATTGGAGATGAAAGTCTTTCAGACTTTTCCTGCCTCGGTTGTGTTTGAACCATGATCATCAGATCTCAACCTCCTGAGTAACTAGGATTACAGGCATGAGCCACTTGTTTTCAGCTGGGGATGTGTGTATCTGGTTTTTTGATACTACCCTTTCTTTCCAAGTCTGTGATTTAAAAATGATTTGTTTTAATTTAGAAAATAAATATAGACCCAAGCATTTTTGAAGTAGGTTATTTGTTTTGGAGGGCTGTGGCCAAATCAAATAAATAGCAACTTCTTTCAACTCTCCATCCTCATGGTTCTGTGATGAAGCCCAAATCCCCCTCCACATATGCTAAGCAGGCCGTCCAAGTACTCGCCTTCAGATGTCCATAGAAGGCAGGTACTCTAGGAAAATGCACACCTCTTAGCCCTCAGGAAGCTAATTTCCTTCTGGATGCAAGGCCTGGGGAAGATTATGGAGAACATAAACTTAGAAAGCAAAGCCGGGTGCCCAGGAGCCTTTCCATGGGGACCAAGATTCCCTGTCCCTGAGGCAGGTTACTTTGTCTTTGGCAGCTGCAATCCCACAGTGACTGAAACACGATGAAATGCTGAAGCAACTGGGTTGGTACCTGAGGGTTGGCTCTTGGAGTCATTATTATAATGAGCTTAGTACATTCTCCTCACCTGTTATTGAGTAATTCTAAAATTTCCATCTAAAATTTCCAACTTTCCATCCTTGTTCTGGCCAGCAGAGTCTACAGACTCTCTTTTTTTGTTACTATTTTTTCCCTTTTTTTCCCCAAATACATGAGAACAGCCCAGAAACACCATGACTTAAGAGCAAGGTAACCAGAGCTATGCTAGGCGGCATAGCAACCCACATTTACCAAATAAGGCAAAGTCAAGACAAGGACTTTCCCTTACATGGGGAAGGGCAACGGCCTCTGTCCCACTGTCTTGGCACCAGTCATGGCTCCATTCCTCAGGCACACTCTTCAGGCAGGCTCAACAGATCCGAATTTCAGACCTTGACCAAAACTTCATACCTTTGAGCACTTTCTATTGTTCTCCATGCATATTTCTTGGTAACTGTGTCTGTAACTATACAAACATACGTGTGCCTATGTCTGGGATGTTAGTTATACAGCTGGTGAAACCAAAAGCAGTAGTTTCTACTGTGGTTTCTACAGAAATGTATGTGAAGTAATTTGTATAATCTAAGGGAGCACGTGGGCTGGATATGGGTTCCATCAAGGAGACCAGCTCTCCGCCTTGTGGTTACACCATAAATATGCATAAAGAGGACCCGCCCTGTATGAAAATCATAGGTTCCATATTGGCAGCATATGGAACTGGATAATCACTTGGAGATTTGCGAATGTGGTCTGCATCACCAGGACTCATTTTGCTAGGAGGATGCTAAAATCCCTAACAAGAGTGTGACCAGATTTCTTATAGGCAACCTCACTGGATAGAAAGAGGGTTCCTTCATCTTCCGCTTCTAGGCTTAGACCTTGTCTCATCCAGTTTGGGCCCCAATTGCAAGGCCTGTCTTGCTAGGACACAGCATAGCCCAAGCGCCATCAAACTTGAGTGCTCATTCATCTTATTTTTCTCCCATTTTACTAACCCCCTCATCTTTGATATGCTGCATTGGTGTTGACAGTGACTGGGGAATTAAAATTGAATTTCCAAATTTCTGTCCCGAATATCACAACCCCTTCTTCACTCCCTGCCTGCTGTGAAGACGTTTACAATCCCTCCCCCTAGGACCCCAGAGCCAAACAGGCTGCCGCCTTGCCTCCTCCTCTGCTCTACCCTCTTCCTTGGGTCCTGCTGTCTGAATTTCACTTTCAAACCCACCATGTAGCCCCAGTTACCTTGGCACGCTGCCCAGCAACCAGAAGCCACAAAGGGAAACACAGTGATATTACCAGCATGGATGAACCCTCCTCCACACCGCCCCCACGTCCCCTCTCCAGCCTGTCCTCTGCTCACGCCATCACGCCAAACAGCAGCAGACTTGACAAATCTATTTGGCATGGTTCACTCAACTAGTTCAAGTCCAGCAACGATGAATGCTGTGTGGATGCACCCTGAACAAAGCAGAATCTACACATTGAACACAGATACGGGGAAAACCTTCTGATGAAGGGCAGTGAAGAGCACCCTTGCAGAAGAGGGAGGGAAAGTATGCTGGCTGGCTGCCGCATGCACCGTGGAGCAAGGGAGTTCCAGGACTAGGACAATGCCTAATTGGCAGGCTTTTCATTTCTCTGCCTCTTTCTAAGTAGCAGTGGGATGAATATCTAAGGGGAAAAAAGGGCTTTTCCTCTGCTTCAGCTTCCTGTCTGTAGATGAAACCAATTCTCTAAAACAAAACAGAATAACAACAACAACAATAATTTAAAAAAAAACCCTAAGCTATCCATTAGCTACTGGGGAAAGAAATTTAGCCCAGGGTGGAAAAAAAGGCAAAAGAGAGAGAGAGAGAGAGAGAGAGAGAATATATTCAACATGAAAACACTGAGAAGGATGACTCTGAAACCAGACAGCTAAATGCAATTCTCAGGAATATCTTCCCTGCAGAATGAATACCAGGGATAAAGCCAGGAGGACAGCATTCTATCAAAATGTGCAGCGCTAAGGTATTTCCAAAAGGAGATTTCCTACAAATGGTGTTTTAAATAGCATCCCAGTCCATCTGTGCTTTTAAAATCAGCTTATGCTACAGGATCCCCCTGGCCAGCGCTGCTTAGTCATTGAGCCTGGACAGGGAGACAGTCAGGTGAGCCTCCTCTCAAAGGACCATTGCTACCCAGCTGCTGGCTCTCACCCATTAGCTGAGCTTCTGGTTCCTTCAGGTAGGTGGAGAGAGTGAAAAACCAGTTGGGTAATATGAGGACTCACCCCTGGATTTCCTGGCCCCCAGTGCCAGTTTAGCTACCACTCCTGACTGGTGTGGCAACTTTCCCTGAAACCAAGTCCATAGCAAGCCACACCTGCCTGACCCACACGTCCAGATGGAAGTGTCATTGCATTGCTAAACACTTTACTTCCTTGACTGAGAAAATGAGAGGAAAAAATGTGTGTGTGTATGAGAGACACCTGGTAATTGCTAGAAGCCATGGTTTTCATATGAATGGTGCCATGTTACTATGGCGATTTAAAGTGTGTGTATGTGTGTGTGTGTGCTAATCAACTCCTTTAAAAATTCTCATTTCCTGAGTGGGGCTGCCAATATTATAGGGCAGGCGTTTCTGGATGCAAGGCTGGCTTCTGGTTTTATCTGCTATCATAGAGCAAACTGCCTGGGGGCAGTTACACAAGCTAAGGAGACTCCCTTTTGGAAAAGCTCTTTGACTGCAAATGCCTTCTATTGATACCACAACTGAACAGACCAGTGCCAGCAGAACAGCAGTACAAAAGAAAAAAAAAAAAGGTGGCCTCAATTTCCTCACTCCTGATTCCTTCCCCAGGAAGGATGAGCAGCCTCTAGGAATTCCCAAGATGTCACACTTCCTTTCCTGACCTGAGAGTCAACTGTCACAGCCTGAACAGCCCACTCCCACCTGTGATCCCATCCCACAGCCCCTGGCCCCACCCACAAGACTGAACCTTCCCTACGCTGAATACGAAGTACAAGCAGCACATCACCAGCTGCAGACCCAGAATGCCAAGTGCTTAAGGAAGTCAAGTGTCAGATACTCATCCCTGTGCTCTACAAAAGCCTCACATCACCCACACAGACCACACATCTGGGAGCCTCAGATGCTGAAGGCACCAGCTGAGAGCATTCAATGCCTTGCTGCTAAGCATGATTGCTGGTTCAGATCCATCCCTGACACATGGAACTTTTCATTATTTATTGTCCTCTTTCTTCTCTGGGACATTGTGATTTCCTCTCAGGATTTGTACCTTTTCATTTCCAGACCTTGGTAACTCCCAAACTGCAGTTTCATGTGGTTTTGTGATTGTTAACCCAGCATGGGGAAAGGACTCAGGCCATAAAGGCTCAATGGATCCTGTACGGGAGACATGGACAGCGAATACATTTTCTCCTACATTTGTAGTCAAAGAACACTCCCTAACCTCTCTCACTTTCTCTCCCTATCCTGTGCAAGATACAACAGCAGCCAGACTGTCAGAGAGATGGTGTTTTTCCAATCACTTTAGCATAAGAAAGATTTTTCAGGGCCAGCTGTCCCTTGCCTCTGTCTGTTCTTTGAACCTCATTAAATACATCTTTCTCTCCTGTGTGGGGCTGAGTTGAATGAAAGCCCCTCTCATCTCATTCATCTGTGATCTTTCAGCTCCTTTGAGCTAAGGAAGTGGGTTTACCTTTTGGTTTTTGCCATGCCGATACACCATCCAGTCTTCCCCATTAGTGCTGACCTCCAGCTTGTAGGATTTGACATAGTAGCCATTCTGGGTTTCCCTGGAAATTGCTCCCTGGGTTGCAATGGCTGTGAGCATAGTGAGGAAACGCAGGTCCACCTGGAGAAGAGAGGATAAGGAGTAAGGGAACCACCATTCCCAACGCCCGTCTAACACCATCTGGCTCTTTCTGCAAAGGACACAATGATCATACAAAGCTTACAATCTGGTAGCATGATTCATGAGATGGATTAGTAATTAGTATCAGTTTACAATTCCATTGGGAAATTAAACTTGGCTTATTTGAGATCAGAAAGGATACTTTGAAAACAGAACTTGATTTTACTCCGCTTGATTTAAAAAATATATAAATAGACAATATTCAAATTATCCTATCAAATACCTAGAAATGTGATCCTTCCTTATTAAACCATGGGACTGAGAAATCACAGCTGTCTTCAAGAAGCAATGGATGGCTAAATCTACTCCGCTACAATCTAGTCCAATTCACTTATAATGTCTTAGTTGAAAAAGTCACAGCTCATTCTTGTCTCCACTCCTTACTCTCACTCTCTCTCTCTCAGTCCATTGTGTCTTTAGTTGCTCAGGTCATCAAGAGGTCAAAGGGCATGCAAAATCTGCCCAAGCAATTAGGCTGATGCACCAAGTTCTGACCTTTTGCTCCACAAGGAGGCTGGCCCACATTCTGAGGTACCTCCCCTCTCACAATGCCAAAGTCATTTGGAAATTGCTGGATATTGTTCCCTTGCTGGAATGGGGCTTCTTAATGGCAGTCTCCGTGTGACCAAAATTTAGCCTGTGCACATTGGTAAAAGTCAATTTAGAAAGCACTTATTGGCTACTTAATATGTGCAATGTCATAAATCATTCAAAAGAGAGTGCAGTATTACCTATGTGTATGAGAATCAGGTGGATAGCAATGCTAAAAAGTCAGTGATTACAGACCAAAAATAACGTGCGTAGTCAATAGACTGCCAATTACAAAGAACTTTCTGGATGTTTTTCAAAATGAAAAGATATCTGGAGAGGAATGACAGTGACAAATGGCTGTATGTTGTCCTGTTAGAACCTTCACCGGCTCCCTGGAGTTTCTAAGTGGTCTCTGACCTTTCCTGCTGTCTGCTCTGCAGTGTTCTTCTCAGAGCAAGGGTCATTGTGTCACATCACAGCTAGGACAGTCTTGTCACTGGGTCACAAGGCTGTCTGTGTGGGTCTAAAAGCAGACTTTGGTATAGAACTAGCTGCTTCCTCTTCCCCTGTTTACCTCTTCCCAGGGGACAAGAACTGGACTCGTCTGCAGTGCAGGAGATTACTCCACATGAGCTGCAAGACTTGTTCAGGAAGAAAGCAAACAATAGTCTGAAAAGACTCTGCAGAGCATCTGGGCAACTTGAGTTTCATTCTCCGGAGTGACATTTTCCCATGTGTTCTTCTGATAGCTAAGTGCAAAACCTTCCTGGCAGAGCTCTTTCTAAACAGCAAAGATCAGGAGAAGTTGCCATATTCAGCTAGCACCCAACAAACCTGCCCTTAGGAAAATGCTCCCCCTCCACATCTCTGATGTCCCCTCTGTGCCAAGAATGAGGAAGATCTGGAATTATTTATAGAATGTTCCCTGGATACTGATAGAGCAAACAGCATCCCAGCCAAACAACTTCTTCCAAGCCCATTAATCTCCACAGGGGCAAGAACAAGGACCTACTTACTCATCAATTTATTCCAACACAGAATATAGCACAGTGCCTGGCATAGTCTTTTTGGTGCATATATATATGCATATATATATATATATATATATATCTGCACACACATATATATGGGTATGTGTGTATATATATATATGTATATATTTAAGTATATATGTATATATACATACATATTTAGGCAAGTGAATGAAAGCATGGCTAGAGTTCTTATGTATGCTATGTGTGTGTGTATCCCCTTTATCCAATTCTATTGAGAACCAGATCACTGTCCCATCACCACACATAATTTGCACACCTCTGGTATCTGAGTAAGTACCTGAAGATACTCTTTGTTAGAATCCAAGTTGGGGGTCCAGCCATTGTCATCACCATGGAGCCGGCTCTGTTGAGGGGTCCACCTTTTATCAGTATATGTAGATGAGGCACTGATTTGCTCATTAGCAATCCGGCCAGACTCCATTCCCAGAGGGACATTGCACTGAAAGTCTGAGGGAGAGAGGAAAGTCAAGGGGCAGAGTTAGGCATCTCAACCTCAAATCCTTGGGACCCTCAAAGCATGGCCTGATATTAGGAACAAGTCCTTACAGGTACTCCTTCAACTTAAAAACACTAACTACACAATCACATAAAAAAATCACCAAAAAACCCCACCCCAAAACAAAACTATATCATGCCACTGAACCTAACAACCCCTCTGGCTCTGAAACTAAATTGGACCTAAAAAGAAATTAGATGATGGATAAATAAGAATCATCATACAAATTAAAAATGCTGTCTAAAACATGAGAATTGTTTCTGCTTTGGGCTATGGATGCTTGCAGATGCCAGAGGCACTGGCAACACAGGTGAACACGAGCTAGATTCATGGCAATTTGGGTGGGCTGATCCACGGTGGGAAGCCTGCTTTATTAACGCATACCCAGGAGGCACATTTGCATTTCTCTTTTCTATCCAACTGTCTTGTGCATTCTGGCACAGAAGATAGACATTACAAAGCATAAAGGCCTGTTTTGGGGGAAACACAAGTGTGTCACACTATATTCCCCTGTATTACTTGTCTGGGTAAACAGACCCAGAAAGCCCTAACTCTGGCCTTGTGCCATCAGCTAAACTGCTGTTCTCCGTATGGACACTGTGGATACAGGTCAGCATTTGCATGTGCATGTGTTTGATAAGAACCAGCAATCTTTTTCAGGTATCAAATGTGTTCTTCATCTCTGTGACTGCACTGTGCTATAGTTTGCCATGCTGTTCCTTTGTCATTCGGTCTTTTATGGACTTTGTGATGAAGATATGGAAAGCAAACCCCAGAGCAGAACCTAACCACTTTCCAGTGGGCCAGGTTGCCATGTCTGTAGTTACATAGGTGGAGAGATGTCTGCAACTATAGGAGGGTTCTTTAGCTCTCACCATCCTTAAATTACTTCTTCCTTCCTTCCAGAGATGATCTGGGTTTCTAAGGAGATGCGGGCACATGTCTGAAGCATGTGGTTAAAAGCAGTTGGGTTGAAGATAGAGCTCAGGACTAGAGGCTGATAGCCTGAACTGCAGGTTCCATGACAGCCAGGGCCAGAGCAGTGGTTTGCACAGTGCTCAGCCCATAATAAGAGCTTGAAAACTGTACTTCATAGAAGTGTGACACAGACTATCCAAGCAGTTGTATTGTGTAGCTAGAGAAACCCTACCCAGGGCCACAAAGGCTTCATGTCAAAACACATATGCCTCACAGATGTTTCGAAGGGCTCATTGTATGATGATGACTTCAGGTTTGGAGAGGGGGAACATGGTCCCAGTCTCAAAAAAAGTTAGACCTTCTATAGACCATCCTAACTACCCCCCTTTCCATTCATAAATAGATGGGGGTTTGAGTAGCTCCAGACTTTCCCTAGGAACAATAAAATCTAGGGAGACAGATATGTAGATAGATGATAGATACATAGATAGATGATAAGATAGTAACTTGACAGACAGACAGATTTCCTGAAATGAGCACAGGTTGATGCTGATTCTTTTGTCATTGATCTCTGCCTGGCACCCACCTCTGAACTCGAGAGGCCACCGTGTTTGTCATGTTACCATCTCCTCTCACAGTGGCCAGTCCTTCACCTGTACCCATTTCAGGTCCTGGTAGGAAGACAAAGAGGAGGTTCCCAAACATTCAACTTACTCTCCAGTGGCTCTTGGTGGACCAGGTAGTAACGTGCAGAGAAACCATCCTTAGCCACTGCCATGTCCGTGTGAAAGGTCAGGGAGAGGATCCCTGTGGATGAGCGGAGCTCAGATGGTGTTCTGGTTCCACAGTATCTGCCAATCAGAGGGCCAACTGAACAGACAAGACAAAGAGAGGTCACCGGTCATGGGGATTCCAAACCCAATTTCCATCCATCCATCCTACCATAACACGACACTCAATCAAGCATCACTGCGTGTGCCTGGCCATAAAAACCAAAGACGTGCTTTCAGAATGAGGTTGAGTATTTTCCTGTACATTAAAAAGTACTTTCACTGAGCTGGCTTCATTCTGTTCTTCTAGCCCTGGGAGATGGGCCAGAAAGGTATCATTATAATACCTGCTCTGCAGAGGAAGAAATTGAATTTCAGATGGGTCATCTAATGTTTCCTTGCTCATACTGCTAGGAAATAGCAGAGCCGGGGCTCAAACTCTGGTTTCTTGACTAAATTATGTGCTTCTCCCCAGAGATGAAATTGCTCTTGCTTAGTCATCACATCTTCTTTATACTGGAAAATATTTGAATCACTACAAAAGTGAAAGATCTGATCCTTCCCAATACTGAGGGCCTCAGAGATCTATGGTCTCCCCCTGACATGCACAACATTTCTCTTGGCTTCTCAACATCCATCTATGACTAGCTTAACAAAAAAATAAAATTATAGTAACAGCAATGATGATGCTAGCATCATTACGTGACTAGGAAACAGAATGATTAAGTACTTGTCAATATTGCACAGTAGTCAGTATTTGAGCCCAGCCATTCCGGTTCTAAGGCCTTGGGGTTGGCTATTGAGTCACTTTCTATTCTGATAACTTGGTGTGGAAAAGAATACCACTAATACCCATCCTTGACTCAGTCTCCTGTCATCCTCCAAAGAAAGTATCTCCAGGCAGGTAGACTATCTTCAGGTAATTTTTCTAGAACCATCCTTGGAGAGGAAGAGAAAGTCATTATGGGTTCCTAAGAGCTCTAAGGAGCTCTGAAGTGTGTTGTCCTTTCTCCTCCTTACTGAAGCAATTCACAGGCAAAGGCCAGGACGGAGGAGTGCCTGCGACAGTGACCTCATCACTCACCGTGGGGAATGCCATCCCAGATGTCCAGCCAATCATATTTGCAGTCTCCCTCTCCCACCTGCAACGGGTCATGCTCCAGGTCAAAGGTCAAAAACTGCAGGATGATCTCCATTTTGGGTGTGGCCAGGATGGTAAAGGTACAGTCCAAGTTGTGCGGGTATTTCTCAGGAAAGCCAGGGGATTCAATGGTCCCATTGGGACTGGTGAAGTTTTTGGAACAATCCTCAGAGCCTGTGTGTCCAAAGAGAACCATAGGATTAAGAGGAAGCTGTCTTTGTTACCTCTGACATATGGGTTATTAAAATATTTGGACCCAAATCTCCTCACTCACAAGGCTTCTTTTTTTTTTTTTAATTTTTTATGGCTATCCTAGTGGCTCTTGGAGCAACATACTCTTCCCATCCGAGTTCCATGCCCTCAAGCCAGGCCCTCATTAGGAGAAATTAGGGAGGCCCTGTATATTAGACCAAGAGTAGCCATTGAGGAATTGAGGGACCAGAGGGTGGAAAGAAGTGAGTGAGTGTGTGTGTGTGTGTGTGTGTGTGTGTGTGTAAGGGAGTGAATTCTCTTGAACAGAGTCTCCTTTCTCAATCACTCAGCTGCTCACTCCAGAAATGTAAGTTATTTCAATCCTTAAGGAAGGCTTGCTTGTTGCCAGCACGGAAAACAATGTCCCCCCTTATTTATTGCTGACCTCAACACTAGCCCCTATTGTACCACAGCCAGCTAAAGTGCCCCTTCTCTCCCCAAGATCCAAGGTGCCTGAGGGGAGGGGCAAAGGGGAGCTCGGGTCTTATTCATGTCATGACTATATTAAAACGAGCTGCTCTGTAGTGGTCAGACAATTAACAATCGATGTTTTTTAGCCGGTTGATCACAGCGGGGTGTTGGGGATGTTAAAGCCACAAGTTTGGAAAGATGCAGCAGTGTATTGACATTTGGAGGGCTTCTGGTTCTTTTGTGGTGAGGATGGCCTTGTCTCTCTCCTAAGCTCTATGTGTCTGCTTGCTGGGCACATGGAAGCATCCTGATTAAATGCTGTACACATTCGCAGTCTGGTGCAGGCTTGGACAACAGCAGGAACTCTAAGAGGATTACAATTACCATATCTCTTAATACCTCTAGGTGGAGTCATATTAAAAGAGCCTCCTTTGGGCTTTAAACCCAGCCACCATTTGCCAAGGAAGAACCAGGGATGGGTCTTGGAAAGCAGGGACAATCAGACCCTAGGGCCTCTCCAAATCTAGACAGAGCAAGATCTGGTGTTGTCCATGTAAATGCTTGACAATTACAAGTGGATTTATTCACTGTGTTCATGTTCTAAAATAAGAAAAGGAAGCAGGATTTATGAAGAAGGCACTCTAAGCATGAAGAGAGAAGAAAAAAATATTCACAGAAATTCTTAATAAACCAGGTGTTTACTGGCAGGAAGCATCTTCTGGGGATGGTAGTGAAATATAACTACGTGATGTCAATATACTGATCTTAGCCCACGGCCATGTCTTTATGTGCAGCTCCTGTAGACAGCTCCTCTGCAAGTCTCTTCATTGATGAAGGCTTTCTGGAAAGTTGCATGTCTCAATTGGAAAAAGGTACCATGCAAATAAGTGGGGGAGGAGAAGGTCTTCCAACTTTCTTTAGCTTGGGCAGGGCCATATCCCTATTTATCTATTCATCGGCGGCCCCTTGAGTAGCAGCCTTGGCAGTGTGAGAACGGGGGGACTCATGAGCAAGAACTAACCTTCATGAGTTCTTTGGGAGCTCTAGGTACCTCACCTCAGAGGCTCTGCACTGCATCATTCCGAGGAAGGGAGACCCACAGCTGTGAGGGGGCCACTGGGCTCAGAGGGAGGAGCTGGAGTGGCCTCTACCCCTCAGCTTTGTTTACCATGGGCCTCCAACTCCTGAGGGCCTCCTCAATGGCCCAGGGTGATGCAATTGGGCAAAGCCAGGCCAGCTGGCAGGTCTTCAGGGGGCCCGAGAGGAATTTTGAAAAGGTTAGAGTTTAAGGCTGTTATGCAGCGTTCTTCATATGTTGGTCACTTCGGGAGCCTCACACAAGGCTGGGTGGAAATGAACTATTTCCAACTGGCTTGAGGGGGAGAAAAGGCACCCTGACATTCCCTGCTAGAACTAGTGCCATTGTCATTCTCTTAGAAAGCTGGGGAATCTCTCACCCCCTGGGGCAGGGGGCTTGATGGTGGAATCCCTTTCACGATGGGGTTGGAGTACCAAGGCTTCTACATGACACCTAGTGAGCCCAAGGCAGGCCTGAAGCATGGGAGACTTTATTCCATTTCCAGAGTTCTGAATCCTGCATTCAACTAGATAGAGGGAGTTTTTCAACTTTTATAACTGGAAGGAAGTTTCAACTTTAGAATTTAAGCATTCCCTAGCCCCAAAATTGTACCCTAACTGATATGACTAGAAATGACAATATTCACTGGCTTCTTTAGATCAGGTAGGAAAGCTTTTATCCAGCTTTATCTTTGTGCCTGTGTATACGTGTGTGTGCACACGCACACACACATGAATGTGTTGGTACTGATGCTTGAACTCAGGGCCTGAGCTTCTTCACTCAAGGCTAACATTCTACCACTAGAGCCACAACTCTACTTCTGGCTTTTTGATGGTTAATTGGAGATAAGTCTCCTGGACTTTCCTGTCCAGCCTGGCTCTAAGTCCCAATCATCAGATTTTTGGTCTCCTGAGGAGGAAGGATTAGAGGTGCAAACTCCTGCACCACGCTACTTTTATTTTTCTTTATTTTTTTGTCAGTCATGGGGCCTGAATTCTGGGCTTAGGCACTGTCCCTCAGCTGTTCAGCTCAAAGCTAGCGCTCTACCACTTGAGCCACAACACCCTTCTGGCTTTTTCTGCTTATGTGGTGCTGAAGAATTGAACCCATGGCCTCATGCATGCAAGGCAAGTGCTCTACCACTGAGCCACCTTCCCAGCTCAGTTTTATCTTTTTTTTTAAATAGAGAAAACTCAAACTTGTTTATTAAGCTCATACTTTCATCTCTAATTGCATCACGGTCAAGCCATTAGAGTGGAAGTCAAATGTTGAAAAAAGGAGAAGAAAGTTGAGTCATGCAGAAATCTGACTAATGCAAGATACTTTTCTGCAATGTGTTGAAAAGATAGAATTTACAAAAGAACAACTCAGTCAACAAATATTCAAGTCTACTGGATGCTAAAACTGTCCGTACAAGTCAGAAGTTTGGGTGGCAGTGAATGATTTCATAACAAAGAACCCTCCCTTCATGTTGACCGCTGTACATTTCATAACTTCGTGAGCAGAAGAATCTGTATGTAGAAACACAGTGGATTTTTATCTAAAGTGGACCACAGATGGTAAATTCAGGTAGACCCTTAATTCAGGGGTGGGGTAGTGGGTGCCTTAGGTTGCCTGTGTCTATAAATGGCCTTAGACATTTCACTTTCAGAAATGCCATTGGGCACCAAGAGAGAAAGCCTGATTTTGAACTTTGGCTAAGAAGCATCAGGAAAAACAAAGGTCACACACATTTTCCCACTGATTCTGTTTCCAGTGTTACTTTTCAAATTATTTACTCCTTCCTCTAGTCTTCTCAATATTTTGGTGAGTGGAAATTGCTTGCTCTTGGGAGTTTGTTTGGGCTTACTCTTCTTGTGGTGGACGATCTGGTACTATATAGGATCTTTTATACCCCACAAAGTGCAGATATGACCCTTCTACTTCAGCCACATGCCCTGTCTAGGTCCCCACACTGTGAAAATATATCTGTCACTGTAATTCTGCAGTGCAGCTTCGAGAATGCTCTGTATGGCTGTTTGAGTATCTGTGTTTATAGTTTCCCTCTTCTTCCTTTTTATGAATCCAACTAGCAAACATAGCTGTGTTTATTTGGATTTCTTCAGCATGTCCACCCATTTCTTTTATGTTCTATGAATGTGTATTTTCTCTCAGGACTGCAATCGTGGAAATAAGGGTAAAAGATGTGGCACTTAGAAGAAGAACACATGTCTTTCGAAACTTCTTAGGTTAGAATTTGCTTCCTTGTACATTCTGTACATTCCTCTGTGTGTGTGTGTGTGTGTGTGTGTATGTGTGTGTATGTGTATGTGTGTGTATTGGTACTGGGGCTTGAGCTCAAGGCCTAGATGCTGTCCCTTAGTATTTTTACTCAAGGCTAGCACTTTATCACTTGAGCCACAGCTCCACTTTCAGCTCTTTGATGGTTAATTGGAGATAAGAGTCTCACAAATTTTCCTGCCAGGGCTATCTCTGAATCAGGATCCTCAGATCTCAGCCTCTTGGATAGCTAGGATTCTAGGTGTGAGCTTGTGTGTGTGTGGGGGGGTGTATTTGTTCATGTGTTCTCTATAGGGGCCGTTCAGATGGGCAGGTAGGGATGGCCTCATGGAGACCTCTGGACTCTCACCTACAGAAGCATAGTTGTTGATAGGGCAGCCACTCAGTGTAGCTGGCTCTTCCAGAGGTGAGACATCAGAGCAGGCTACCCCATTGCTCCAGGCGAAAGCCACCCACCTTTGTCGGCTGCCACCATTGTTCTAGGCTATTTACAGATTTGCCGCTCATTCAGAATTCTATTTCAGCATGTCATCAGAAGGACTGAATTGTGATACCCTCTTGTGTGTTATCTTTTAATGTCTTCCTTTCAAGTGTGCGTGATAGACTGGGTTAACATTCCTCTTTTTCCCCCCATGTGGCTTTCTGGAGAATTGGCATCATGCCTTATAAAATACTGAGTTGGGAGACACTGAGATTAGAGATGATCTCTCATGGCCCGGCTCACCCTGGCTCTGACTTCCCTTGGCTAGCTCCCCGGAAGATCTCGAGTGGGCTGTTTTCCTCTCATAGTTAGGACTATGCTGCTGAGTGACAGCTTCAGTTACTCGGGACCATGCTATCTGATAGACTCCAAAGAGCTAGTCCCTCAATGGCTCTCTCATTTTTATGCCCACAGCATATGATTGTACCTTCACTTAGCAGTTAGCCATAGTATAATTGTCCTTTCAATTTGCATATATATTCACCCAACATCATCCCCAGTGCTGAGGGTTCCCACACTAGTCTCTCCCACTAGCAGAGACCAATACTTAGTTCTAGTCTGTCCCTCTTTTCTCTTCCGACTGCTTTACAAGAGGCCTCATCAGAACCGGTGGCACGGGTCTGCATCTTGAACAAACATCAAGGGATACAGGTCACACTAGGATGAAGCCTGGACACACAAACCATTTGTTCCTGGGACCTCATTGTAACCCAAAGCATGAAAAGCCAACATGGAATAATCTGGGCCCAGTATCCTGTGACTGCACAGGCTCCTACTCTGGTACAATACAGTTCCCCTGACCCCACCCCTTCATTTGATTTCACCATCTCGGGCAGACAAATTAGACAAATATTTAGACAGAGTGGATATAAAAAGTGCTTTCAGCAGCTACCACTTCCTTTCAAGAACTGTTTAATGAAAGAGAAAATATATATGAATAGTTCCCCTCACACTGAACTCAACAGGCGCCGGTCTTGGGTCTCTTGATGACAGGGCTGACAGCTTCCCTGTGAACCAGACCCTATCCTCAAGCTGTAAAACTTAGGCTACTGCAGGAGGAAGACATTTAAAGATGGTGCAGGAGCCTCTGTTGTGGGAAGCCAGGCAGGATGAGGGAGAGTTGGAGGTTAGGCCTCCTTTAGCCTTCACATAGCAGGACCACTGGCTCAACAGGGGGCAGCTACTTGGAGACTGTATGTGTGGATGCTGAAGCAGTGTCCTATAAATAGAAGTCCCTTCTACCCAGTCAAGGACATGAGCTCTGGTCTGAGTTCTTTGGGCCTAAAGGGATCTATGGTTGGGGGTGAGAGGGCACCAATGTAATCAGTCAACTCCAAAGAAAAGCTGGGTGTTTGTGGCTCACACCTCTAATTACTGAGATCTGAAGATTGTGGTTTGAAGCCAGTTCAGGCAGACAAATACAAAAGACTCTCATCTCCAATTGGCCAGCAAAAAGTCAGAAGTGGAGGTGTGGTTCAAGTGGTAAAGCAACAGCCTGGAGCAGAAAAGGCTAAGGGATATTCTCTATGCCCTGGGTTCAAGCTCCAGTACAAAAAGAAGAAGAGGAGGAGAAAGAGAAGGAGAAAGAAGAGAAGGAGAAGAATGAGGAGGAGGAGAAAGAGAGAGAAGGAAGAGGAGAAAGAGAAAGAAGATGAGAAGGAAAAGGAAAAGGACTAAGAGGAGGAGGAAGGGGAAGAGGAAGAGAGAGGAGGAAGAGAGAGAAGGAGGAGAGGAGGAGAAGGAAGAGAAGGAGGAGGAGGAGGAGAACAGGAACAAGAACAACAGCATTTTCTGCATCTTTCTCTGCTATTTTCTCAATTGCTTTCACAAGCCTGTGACACGTAGGACCTCACTGTAGAGCGATGGTAAACTGGATCACCAAATTGTTTTTATTTTATTTTTTGGGTCCAGTCGTGGGGCCTGAACTCTGGGCTTGGACACTGTCCCTCAGCTCTTCAGCTCAAGGCTAGCGCTCTACCACTTGAGTCACAACACCACTTCCAGCTCTTATCTTTTTGCTTATGTGGTGCTGAGGAATCGAACCCAGGGCCTCATGCATGCAAGGCAGGCACTCTACCACTGAGCCACCTTCCCAGCCCCGCCAAATTGTATTTTAAAACAACGGCCTTTCCCCACTTTGAGGGGGTGAGGATTATGGTGCTCCACCTCCATGTGAGTCCAAAGAAAGGCAACATTAAACGGGGAAGCTATTGGAAGGAGTATAATCAAATATTTCTTCTCCCCATGACAATGAGTTTGAATTTCCGATATAAAAGTTAGATTCTCTCCAAAGTCCTTTTGCATCTATTTTCTCCTCCTTTCTGAGCCCCTCACTCCCACTCTTTTAGTGCTTGGCCTACCCCATCAAGTTGAATGACAGGCTGGTCTGGCTTTTCATCTCAAGTGTCTCCAGATAGACCTAGAACCTCTCGCCCAGCTCTTACCACCTGACTCCAACCCCCTAGCCTTGATTCCTCCTCTCCACCCCACTATCCATCTTTTTTACATGCTCCCATCCCCCATGAGCACACACTGACCTGTCTTGAAGATCTCATAGCGCAGCGAGAAGCCTGCCCCCTGTCGGGCATAGTCAGAAGTGAACTTGATGTAGAGCGTAGACCCGGAGGAGATGATGGTGGGCGGGGCGATGTTCCCACAGTGCTTGCCCAGAAGGTCTGCAGATTCACTGTCCCCATCCCGAATCTCAATGAAGTCATACCTAGGGGAGGGCAAAAAGGGGCCCGGGAGAGAAAAGAAAATCCTTCAGTTCTCTCCATCCATTTATAGGCGGTCAGGTGTCTCAGTGATAAACAAAGACCACACTGTGCTTGGTTGGGCACGCCCGCAAACAGACTGGGGAAGATGTTTTGTTCAAGACACACAGAGAATGAGTGCAGGGGTGGGAGGTGTTATCTCTCGCACACATAAAAGCAATAGCAATCATTCTATCAAAGGTCTCGGCACAAGAACTGTTTTCTTCCTTGGGCAGCACATTTTATTTTCCCTTTTTCTATTTCCACAGCTATCTCTCTGATTCTTAGTTTCTCCTTAGGTTTGGGTAATGACCTTTTGAGCATCAACATCTTCATCTGTTAGATTAGAAAAATATTCTGAAGACTGGTATGGAAATGGACTGAGAAAAGTACCCATGAGAGAGCCAGACACTGTGCTAGGTACACCGGGGATGGTTTTAGAAGTTTTTCTCCTTTTCTTTGCTTTTGGCAGTACTGGAGGTTGAACTCAGCGGCTCACATTTACTTGGGCAGACACTCTACCATTTAAGCCAAGTTGCCAGCCTTGTTTTGCTTTTCAATTGTTTTTCAGCTAGGTTGTTAGGTTTTTGCCCAGGGCTGGCCTTGTACCTCAATCCCCCAACCTATGCCTCCCATGTAGCTGGTACCACAGACATGCATCAACATGCACAAGTCTGTTGGTTGCAGTGGATCTCTCTTGTTCTTTGCCTGGGCTGGCCTGGGGATACTAACTAGAACAAGAGGAAGCTACCACCAAGCCATGCTCAGAAGTGTTTATCATCTTCATCTTGCTTTCCTTATTTTTAATTGATGGGAACCACCATCAATTAAAAAATAAGAGAATAAGGGTAGGAGCCACCTCCCTCCCTGAGATGATTGTCTCATCAGCAGTGTTTAGTCAACAACATGTTTTAGAAAGGAACCAGCATCGTGTCAGATAATAAAAACATTTCTCTAAAAGAAGGAATGAATTCCTGGGAATCCAATGTCTGTGCATACCAATATCCTCAGGGAGAGGCTGAAGCCAGTCCTGGGGCTTGAACTCAGGGCTTTGGTGCTGTCCCTGAGCTTCTTTTCTTTTGCTCAAGGCTAATGCTCTACCACTGAAGGCACAGAGGTACTTGTAGCTTTTTCTGAGTATTTTGTTGGAGGTAAGAGTCCCATAGCCTTTCCTGCTCAGGCTGGCTTCCAACATTGATCCTCAGATCTCACCCTCCTAAGTAGCTAGGCTTTGAGGCATGAGCCACCAGCACCTGGCCGCTCAGTCCCTTTTATATAAAATCAAATTGGCCTGCTGTGGCCGAAAGATGCTGCAAAGCCTTCCTGAGCCTGGTGTATCCATGGAGTCCTGCTCCATCTTGGCACTAGCGGAGGAGCAAGCTCTAGCGGTCACACTGTACTCTTGTCTCTGCTCCTTTCTAGGCTCCAGTGAAGTTTTTGCCACAGCTGTTAGGGTAGGAAACTTCCTCCCTACCACATGAAGCTCTCTGCACATTTTATTTGCTAACATTCAGCCATCTTCCCTTCCCTCCTCCCTCTCTATTTATTTGGCATCAACCTGTTAAAACAACACATGAGAAATCTCTTCCTTGTAGGTAGAGAAAGTGGCTGGCCATGTGGCCCCGCTCAGGATATGCCTGCTGGCTCCTGTCATGCTGGGCTCTGTGTACAGTGAATGCTTCCACAAGCACATGCCTTGAGCTAGAGAGTGTGGAGGCCTCTCTGGAGCCCCTGAGCCACATGTCAGTGTGCTTATCCACCACCAGATAAAGACGACTGTGAAGGAGGAATGAGCGGACCAGGAGTACTTCGTTCTGAGACCCCAGAGGATCATGCTCCTGCCTGGGAAGCAGAACCAGGCTGGGAGAGAGCAACTCCCCCAGGAGCCATAGAGAGAAAGGCAAATGGGGGAGGGCCCAGGGTAGGGCAATCTGCTGGGGTCTGGGGTTTCAGTGTGGGAAATGGTGGTGACTTTGAAAGCAGGCTTCCTCATTTCCAAAACAGGAGTAAAAAGACCCTTAGTTTGTTCTCAGGGGAAACTCCCAGGAACTTCTGGAAAACCCCTCCTTGCTGTTTCTACCCAGAGGGTATGTGCTGTCCTGAATCACAGTCAGCTGAGCAAGGGCGACCATCTAGCAACGTGCCCACACACAAGTAGAAAATCCTGCCAACCTACTCCTTCATTAGGCATGTCCCCAGGCTCTTCGGGAAAGACCTCCGCGGCCTGGAAGGAGACAAGGCAGGGTTTGGAGTCCTACTAGACCACTTGGATGCCCTCAGGCAAATGACAGGACCTTTCTGAGCCTCAGAAATGTGGAAAAATAGGGGCCATTCAGACCTCCCTCTATCTTCCTAGGGCTGCTGTGAGATTTACATGAGCAAATCTAATCTACATGAGGTACATGGGTTAATACTCCATTGGCTGGCCCTGTGTGTGCTTAAGAAGGTTAATTGTGGTTTGCTGTAGCCTCAGACCCCTGGCAGAGATAGGGAAGCTGGACTATGGAGAAGATACTTGCTGAGAGAAGGGGGAGGGGGAGATGAGGTGGGGGGGGGGAGAGAGAGAACAAATATGTAGAGGTATCATATAAGTAAAATAGAAGGTATTTTTTTTGGCCAAATGTGACACAAATTAACATGTACATAACCTTTAATCTAGAAGTTCATCTGCTAGAAATTCTTCCTAAGAAAATACTAAGACAGTTGTGGAAAGATATATATATATACATCTTTTGTGCAATTTTTTTAAAAAAGCATATGAAGTAGGAAGACATTTATAAATAGCATCATGTTGAAAAAAGCCTAACCAGAGAGGGCAAGTAAATCAATTTTGGTACGTTTATAAAATGAAATATCGGCTGTGAGAATAAAGAGTGCTTCAAAGCGAATTTTTTTTGAGAAAGTGTTTGTGATATACTATTAACCAAAAACAAAAATTGAGCAGATTAAAAAATATGCTTAAAAATACATGCCTGTATTTCCTTGCATAAACATATAGGAAGCATCTGAAAAAGTTACATACTAAAATACCAACAGTGGTTAAATGCATGGGTGGCAGGATAATTTTGCTTTCTTCTTTTTACTTTTCTATTATCTCAATTGTTTTTTTATAAGCCTGCATTTCTTTAATAAGTCAAAATTTTATAAAAATAGAGCTGCTTCCATTAAGATTCCTTTTTTGTTTTTCTAAATACAGAAGAGCTGAGAAAAATAAGCTCTTAAGGTTAGGCAGAGGGGGAAAGAAATTCATCATTACCACCATCAGCAGCAGCCATGCCACAGATCTGGAGAGAGGACCAAATAAGACATGGCAGGTCACAATACCTCGAATAGTGTGGCGAGGACATGGCACATAATCAACACTTTAAAAAATTTGTTTCATACTAGCCTTGTGTTGCTAGTTTCTCTGGAAGGAAAAAGAGGAGACCCTGCCATCCTACTGGCTTAGTCTTCCAAAGTGGGATGGCTTGTCAGGCTGCCTAATCACCCTTGGTGTCATTTAGGGGATTAACTGAGTCTGCCAGGAGGCAGGGCTACCCATAAACACCATCACTGCAAGCGCGACTCAATTTGCTCAATAGACTGCCCCATCCTTATTTGTAGTGTGGCCAGCAACACACACAGCTTCATACATGTATCATGGGAAAAACTCACAAGTCCTATACCTACACATAGAGTGTGAAAAATTTACTTAGATACTGTTTCTCTGAGCTCGTTAGTGAATAGACTCTTGCCCTTCCTCGAGCTTTGCAAAAACTAAAGAATATTTAGATTTTTTTTCTGTCTTGTTTGCTTAAAGGAGAAGTGGCTTGGAGCTACAATTTGCGGCTGAACTTCCTCATCTTCCAGGGGCCTCCTTGTGCCCCACTTAACCTTAAGGCCTTCTGTCTGGTCACACTTGCAGTGACTTACTGACTTCCACAGAGAATGTGTGATTTACCTCCCCCGTGACTGACTCATTTGGGGAATTTTCATCATCATCATCATCATCATCATTAGGGATTTAGTGCAGCTGAAGTAAATCTCAGAAATTTCAGTGTTGTCAGGTTCATTTGTGAAGAGCTCAGGCATGAGCTTAGGAAGTTTTGTGTCCTGGGAGTAAATACAGCTTTGCATCTAGCTTCCAATCTCCTGTGTTTGTTTGGGAAAAGAATCTGAGGTACAGATTCAGAGCTCACCCCAGGATAGTCAAGTGGGATAAGTTGAAAAGCTCCTCTTAGAGCTTATTAACTTCTTTTCTGGAAGGCCCACATACACCAGCTAAGAGACATATTAACTACAGTGTTTGTGTTTCATTCTTCATAATCTCGCTCAAATGAAAAAATTCCTTGGAAAGCTTAAACACTGCCCATCATTATTTTATTTATTTACTTATTTTTCCCGAGTCAGACTGGCCACTTCTACTCCTGGCTATTTGTTTCTCTCCATAATAGTTCCCCATGTGTCTCTTTTCTGATCTCCATAGATTCCATCGTCTGCGTGGGGAACATTGGTCTAGAGAATACTTTCTTAATCTTCTCGCTCAGCTTCAAAGTCTTCATTTCTTCTCTCCAAACCCACAGCTGGGGTGTGGGAATTTTGACAGTAGAATTAATTTTAAGAGTCCATGGGGGGGAGAGATGAAATAGCAACAATCTCATCTCTTCCTTCATCACTGGCAGACATGATGAAAGGCTTTCTGGTGTCCCTTGCTCTGCCCATGCTTGATACTTGCCAGCAAGGCAATGGAGCCCATGGAGGAAGACTCTCCAATGAGGCCTGCACCCAGAGCGAGATTAATTTCTGCCCAAGTCCGACTCCTTAAGTCTCCTAAGAATGCTATGCTCATCTATGGGATTTTGGGCTCTATATCCAAATGCTTGGTTTCATAACCTTTGCCAACAGGTGATGCCTTCCTTCCTTCATGCTGTTTGCCTCAGAATATTTAAGACATTTTGTCGATGGGCAAGCTATTTATGAGGCTCTTTCCTCTGATGGCAGTACTTGTATTATCCTTGTCTAGGGCTGTTTTTTCCTCATCCTTTTGGCATAAGTGCAAATATCACCTCCTCAGAGATGTCTGCTCTGACTGTTCATTTTAGATGGCACACTCTTTTCCATCTTATTCTATCCTTCTTTCCCTTCCCTACTTCTTTGCTCCCTTGCTCCCTTGCTAGCGTCCTTCATTGTCTCTCTCTCTCTCATTCTGTGTGTATGTGTGTGTGTGTGTGTGTGTGTGTGTCTATGCACATGCACACCAGTACTGGGGCCTGAACTCAGGGCCTGAGCTCCACCTTCAGCTTTTTTACTTAAGGCTTGCACTTTACCACTTGAGCCACACCTCTACTTCTGGCTTTTTGGTGATAAAGTAGAAATAAGAGTCTCACAGACTTTCCTGTCTCAGCTGGTTTTGAACTGCAATCCTTAGATCTCAGCCTCCCCAAATAACCAGAATTACAGGCATGAGCCATGATCACCCAACTTCTTATTTCTTTAGTGGCTATGACTGTCCTCTGGAATAGTCTTGTGGTGTATATGTGTGTCTCTTTGTTAATGATCCATCTCCTGCAGTAGGTAGCAAGTACCATGGGCAAGCACTTGCCTTGTCTCTTTCAGATTTGGAATACTCGTTTGGTAGCAGTCACAGGAGGGATCAATGTTAATCACACTGACGGTGTGCTAAGTGAATAAACAGATAAGAAACTTGAGGTTGGTGCTGTTAAGAAGACATGCTCTCTGGTGACACTTTGAAGGGTTTGATGGGTTGGTCTATGTGCTAGCCTCTACCTTTGTGCCCCAACACATTCCATGAGCTATTCTGGTTATATCTGAAAACATAAATGTTGCCTCGTGACATACACACACACACACACACACACACACACACGCGCACAGACAGACACACACAAACACGAATATAACATTTTGCAGGGAAGAAACAGCTCATATCGTGCTGACAGCATTTTCGCTATTAGCGGCAAACAAATCAACTATAATTAAAATGCTGTCAAAGTGATTTGAGAATTTTCTCACACTTTCAAAGTTCCATATTTCATGAGTAGATTATCCAGGCCAGAGAATTTACCACCTCCCGGAGTGCCTTTCTTCCAGGAAGCTCAAAGACGATGACAAACACTGTCTTATTAATCCTGATATTAAAATCTGCAGGGGAAAATTGGAGGAAAAGCCACCACTGTCATGTGCAAGTTCCCAACAAAGAAGCTACAGAAGACAGAAGTAGGGTGTAGGGTGGGCCTGCATAGTGCTCAGCTCCCTGGTCAAATCAGGCTCAAAGCCAAGCCACCTGCTTTTGGGCTCTACCCTTTCTGGAGAGATCTGCTTGCTGTCATGTCCTATCTTTTAAGAAGTACATTTTATTTCTTTACACTATTCCCTTTTGTTGGTACCACTCACTTAATGAGCTAGTGTATCAATGGGAAGGGTTCACATTTTATTGAGCAATTACTATGAGGGGTTTGCTCTGGGTTTAGATATTATATCATTTAACCCTGCTTTAATACCTGCCACATCCTGACACGGTGGAAACAGACTCAGAGACTGAAGTTATCCAAGCACTGGTGACTCATACCTTGAATCCTAACTACTCAGAGGATCAAGGTTCAAAGCCAACCTGGGCAAGAAAGTCCATGAAACTCTTACCCCCAGAAGTAGAGGTGTAGCTCAAGTAGCTAGCTTTGATCAGAAAAAGCTAACAAACAGCCCACAGGCCCTGAGTTCAAGACCCAGGACTGGTACACACACACACACACACACACACACACACACAGACACACACAGACCCACAGGTAAACAAACAAACAAAAAACCACTAATGTTATATTCAATGTCATGACGTGGAATGGTGGTTAGAAGCCAGCTCTCATCCCTCCCTTTGCCTCATTGAACAAAGACCTTAGAGTCATGAAAAATCCAGATTTCTAGAGAGTCTCATAGGGAGCAGACAGAAGGAAACCTTTAGTCTCAGGTTTCCCACAAAATGGGCAGAATGAATGTAAGAGATTTCAGCAAATCTTGCTCTTTTTACCTAGCCCTCTATTTAAACAAAGCCTGCAAGATGTGCCAAAATTCACAGACAAATCACCAAGAGCAACAGCGAGCTTTGAAAGACACGGTCTCAAGATTCACACAGTAGAAATCTAGCTTGTAAATGTTCAGATGGGATAACATATTAATTTTGCTAAGTGTAGTATTTTTATAAGCGAATGTGCACCCATATGTGAACATATGGCCCACAGAGTGAGAAAAATAGGATCCTGGCTATTTATATGCTCCTAGAGTATCAGCCACAGATTCTGAAGTCCACAGGATTTCCAGCGAAGTCCACATGAGAGTCTCACTGGCTGGGAAACCCCCACGATCACATGTTGAAATTGTGTGTTCCACCCCATTTGTTAGAAAATGGAAAGACTTGGAAAAAATTCTATTAAGTGAAGTAAGCCAGGCCCAAAGAAACATAGGTCCCATGGTTTCCCTTATTTGCAATATCTAATATATGTCTAGGACAAGCAGAAAAGGTCAAAAGCTATGTACATATGATCATATAAGATGATGCTAAGCAAAATGAACCCCAAGATAGGGACACAAGAGGTTTTATTTTTCTTGCTGTTGTTTTTAATGTACTTATAATGTACTATGTGATTTTTTGGTTGTTTTTGAATGTTCTTCCCCCATGGTACAATCCCTGTTTTCACTGCATTTGATTCCAGTGCCCTACATCTTATATATACGTTTTTTTCTAACTTGGAGAGGGGAAGGGAAATAATAAAATGCTGAAATAAGGATACAGGTTGGCCCATTGTGGCAATGAGATGTACAAGACACTATGTTGAAAATGAACTTTATCACTTTTTTTGGGGGGGAGGGAGGAGTTGGGAAGGTGGGGAGGGAAGGGATGGTAGGGGAAAAACAAAGGAGGGGGTAACAATGCTCCACAGGAAACGTACTCATTACCTTACTCATGTAACTGTAGCCCCTTTGTACAGTATCTTTACAATACAAAATAAATATTTTTTAAAAAAGAAATTGTGTGCGCTTGTGGGGAAGTGCATTTTCCTATGGAAGGAGTCTGTGATAATACAAACCTGAAATTAATATTACACATCATATCCAGTAGGATATGATGGACCCTAAGGCGTGTAACTATGGGCTCTATGGCCCACCCTAGCTCAGTTGCTTGCTAGTGGTGCACAGTAAGTCAGGCCAAGATTTTGGAGTTCTATTCAGACTCAACCCAGTGCCAGATACCTGAGAAACCCAGGCTATTTTTTTTTTTTTTGTCACCATTGTTCAACAAAACTGAGTTTGGGGAAAAGAAGAGTCACATAGACCTGGAACTCTAGAAACTTGACACAAGATGACATATCAAGTGGCAGTTACAGTCTTAATGTCCCCAACTTCACAAGCACTGGAGCTGGGTTTCCACAAATCCACCACCCACACAAATCCTTCATCTGAGTCTTAGAGATTTGACTTTAGTCTTGTGTTTGTGAGCCCAGGCTGTAGAACCAACCTGCCAGGCTTGGATTCAAAACCACCTCTCCCCAACTCAGTGGGGGATCTCCCTCCCCACTGCTTGTGAACTCCTGCCCAGCTCACCAAATGACAGCTCAATGAGTGGCTGTTTGTTTGGTGCCACTAATGCCATTATTATTTATCTAACTTCCAGGCTACAAATGGTTCCCAAACACACTCTCTTGATTGTATATCTGCATTGGTGCCTCCTGTCTTTTTCATAGCAATTGTTTACATTTTTCTTCCTTTTTTTTTCTTTTCTACCACAAATCTCTGATATTGGGTACTTTTTATTTGCTACCTCTTCAGAATCAGAGTCATCACAGCTTCTTTAGAAAGGAAGAAATCTGACCACCCAGCAAAGGAAGTATGCACAGAGAATAACCCAAAACAAATGGAGGGAATTATTCTTTTAAAAAAAACAAACCCTTGAAGGCAAGAAAATGGAAACAAAACTACAAATAAGATCTATTTATAATCCCTGGTCGTGTTTTCCGCAGAAGCCCCGGGGATGATGGAGAGGGCCCTGTCCCATTGTTTCTTGTGGAGCAGGCTGCCAAGAACATGTTCAACGTGAGGAAGGAGACTGCTCTCTGCACAGGGTGTCTGATAAATGTCACTACCGATGACTTTCAGAGAATGGAGGGCACACAACAAAGCATCCAGCACTTCTGCCCTGACCCTGTGGGTGAATGCCACTTCACCCTCCCTGCCCTGGTACATTCCTAAGGCCTCATAGTCACAGATCTGCTGGCTCCTGGGCCAGCAATGACTCTGGCAGGTTGCTTCGAGGGACCGTGTTTGCTTATGGAAGTGGGAAGTTCAAGGTTTGGGGATAAACTCTTTCCAGTGCCATTGTGCCTCTTTTGGTCTGCTCTGCATCTGTGGTATCCTCACCATTCTGGCACGTTCAAAAACCCCTTGCCATGCTACCGGAGTACAAAGTAAGCAAGATTAACCCACAACTTCTGTCTGTCTGCTTCTTCTCATGGGTAGCAGCTGCCTTTGGTGGTTATATGTTAAGATGAATACTAGCAGAGCCCAAGACTCATTCAATCATCCAATGCTGGCCTAGATCCATCATACTCCAGGGCCTCAGTTTACCTCACCTCATAAATAAGTGCAGTGATCCTGCCTGTGTGTCTCCCAGGGCTGATGGGCAGGGGTATAAGGCAACAGGTAACAACTGAGGGGAAATCAGAACACATCACTCGGAGGCCCTGGTGTTCTGGCAGCATCCCTCCACTTGGCGGAGTGAACTGTTCCCTGTGGGACAAGAGTTCACTAACTCTTGGCTCCCAGAGGACCCAATTGTGAGAACAAAATCATAACCACCCCATCTGTCCAAAAAAAACCCCAAAACAATGGGGGTGGGGAAGCCTGCTGGGAACAGAGGTATGCTAGGCATCAGGGAACCAATCATGGCATGAAACAAGTCCTGTTGGTTTTTTTCTATGGGTCTTAGGCTCCCAGTCTTCTTTCTACCTTCTCTGCTGGTAACCACAAAACTCAGCAGACACAGAACTTGCCAGAAAAACATCCCCTGTTGAAAGCCCACGAAGGGGACAATTGGAGAGGAGGTGGGGAGTATGGCGGCATGATTTTGGATCCCTCAGAGCTTCATTTACAAAGCTCAGAGCGTCTTCTCTGGGCTCCAGGGACAAAACTTTGTCACCGCTGTGCAAAAAGCACTGGGGTGTGGAAATGACAGGCCCACACTAATGTCCAGGCAGGAAGGGACTGCTGCCACACCAGGGTGGACATTCTGAATATAGCTCTTAGTGGCCGCTCAGCTGGAACGGCTTCCTCTTCTCCAAGTGTCACTTGGACACTGCATCCTGGATGCTGTGTCACGAAGTGTCCTGGCTTCTGGAAGTACAAAGCTGGTCTAGTTCAGGCAATGACTGTCCCAGCCCCGGCCTTAGCCTGCCATAGAAATGTGTCTGCTCTGCTAAAAGGAGCAAGCAGGGGATTGTTGGGGATAGAAGTGGCCAATGATGGGAAATATTGGGAACTTTGGGTACAAAGGATGTCAGAGCAGGATGGTGAAGCCTAAGTCAGACCCAAAAGATGTAAGCAGCCTGGTTTTGTCTGTGGAACTGCTGGCTGACTGGATGGCTGGCTGGTCACCATCTTGCAGAGACCAGCAGGGCTTCACAGTATGGGGGAGGCATTCGTGCCCAGGGTGAGCTGTAAAAGCCCCATGTGGATAAGAGCCGAGTGGGAAGAGTACAGCAGCCCAGAGCCCCCAGAAGAGAAAGCAACACCCGAATACTTAACCTGGGCTTGGACTTCAGTTTCCCAAGGTAAAAGACCCCACCCCCACCCCAAGTCCTAACACTTTCTTAATCTCCCACTGCTCTTCCAAGGGTTGATACAGAGATAAATCACTTTGAACTTTCAGATGAAAGGTGCAGTATAAAATCTGAGGTCTCATCAACGGTAATTGTTACGGTAATTATTTTAATGATAATAATGACGATAATGGGAAGAGGAGGGTGGGGTGGAGACAAACCTCCTACCTTGAGACAAAGGGAAAAAAAATTCTTCCATGAATACCTGTTTCCACGAATACCACGTGCTTCCTTGGGCTGCCAGCCTGCCACCATCCCTCTCCAACTGCCAATCCCTGGGCTGAAATATTATTTACTCCTTTCCTTTGCTACAAAACAATTATTTGTTCCATGGTTTTCCCTCTCGCTCACCCTCCGGTGTGGTGTGTCTAGCTCAGTCCTGACAGCTCAGCCATGGACTGTTTACACGTCTCGCTCACCCGCCCAGAATCTGGTTCAGCTCCATTGACACTAAAGGCAGGAGAATTCTCTGTGTGTGAGGAATCAATTACTTCCGCTGACACTCCATTACTGGCCTTCACGTCTCCAGATTCCAGACAGAGAATGAAGGTGGGACTAGCAGGACTGGTTATTTGAAGAGGGTGGTGGGGGTTGGGGGTAAGAGGTGGGTGACAGGGGGGTAGATGAAGACTATTGACTAAGTCAGGCTTCAGGCTCATCCTAAAAGAAACAGAAAGACTTTTTTTTTCCTTGATGGCTCCACTAGCATCCGCCTGTGACTATGTGGCAGGAAGAAGGAAATAAAAGGAATAGAAAGGAGAGGAAAGCTAGGCAGGCCTATCTCAAGAAGTCAGGGGCCCCAAATACCTGAGCAGGGGCGAGGGGATGGCACCCTAGGTAGACACTGACACAGTCTGAGTCACAGGTGTGAGGAAGAATTTTGGGTTCACAGGCTTCCATTCAGCTCTGCATCATTTCCCAGAGCCCCTGTACTGTTTAGTGGGAATAATAGGAGTCTAGCTTCATAGTTTGTTGTGTGAGTTGAATGTGGCTATCACCTGCTGTCTCTAAGAGCTCCTTAAATGCTTTCTACTGTTACCTAATCTCCCCCATACTCCCTACACACACACACACACACACACACACACACACACACACACACACGTAAAACCCCTAAACAGAGCACATCAAACAAAATCTTTAAAAAATATATACATAATATACTAGGTGCTGTAATAGCCAGAATATGGAAACAACCCAGACGTCCCACCACAGATGAATGGATCCAAAAATTGTGGTATCTATATACAATGGAATATTATGCAGCCATTAGAAAGTACAAAGTAATGGCATTTGTAGGGAAATGGATGGAGCTAGAAGAAATCATTTTGAGTGGGGTAAGCCAAGAGCAAAGAGACAAACGGTACATGGTCTCCCTGATAAGTGGATGTTAAATCCAAAATGTTAGGTGATACGACAAAATTAACAAGACTTGAGAAACAAAGGATTTCCACTCATCTGGTGGAATCACCACTAAATAACCCCATGCTGCTGATCACATGTATGGTATATATGTGCACACCGGAGGGAAACCAGGAGGACAACACAGAACTAGAGGGAATCAGGGAAAAACATACAACAGCGGGACCCATCAGCTGCACTGGACATTGATCAAAATGAACTAAGCAACTCAATGGCAGCAATGGGAGGGAGGGAACAAGTGGGAAAGAGGGAACAGGTGATGATATGCAAAACAAAAGAAATGTACATATCACCCAATGTGGAAGAAATCACTGTATTGCAAAGCTCATAGAACTCATAAATGTTATAGACCATGATAGACAATTTGCCCCATGAAAGTTAAAATCTGTTTGTGACTTTAACTAAGCATCACTATCCCACAATACGGTGAAATTTGGGAAATTATGTAACCACTTAATCACAATAAAGAATTTGAAAAACAAAAACAAAAAAACCCCCAAAACAAAAAATGATTGTCATATCAAATATGTTAATGCTGTGGCAAGTAAAAATGAGGATTGGAAGTTGGATATAGAGAATTTATCTCAGAGATTAGGCTAAGTTGTTCTTGTGGTTACAAGATAACAGTGAAATAAATGAGGAGCAGCATCAAAAAAAATATACTAGGTGCTGGTGGTGGCTCACACCTATAATTCTAGCTATTCAGAAGGCTGAGATCTGATGATCAGGGTTCAAAGTCAGCCCAGGGAGGGAAGTCCATGAGACTCTTATCTCTAATAAAAAAAAAGCTAAAAGTAGAGCTGTGGCCCAAGTGATAGAGTACTAGCCTTGAGCAAAAATGCTCAGGTAGGGACAGTACTCAGACCCTGAGTTCAAGCCCCAGAACTGGCACACACACACAAAAATCTATCTATCATCTATCAATCAATTGATTGATGTAATATAATAGTGTACATAATATATACATACTCATGTTATATATGTAATATACAGATAATATAATAGTATATATTTTATGTATTGCCAAGGTGTTTGGCTACAAAACTAGAAAAACACATCAAAATATCATATGATCTTTCTCTCAATGTATAAAATCCTATGCCATCCTCCAAAACCTAAGCCCGATCCACATGTAGCTTCTTCTTCTTTCTTAAGTTTTTGATCCAGCTAAAATTTTTTTCCAGGAATTTTTCCTTCTAGGAAAAAAATTTTGATTATGTAAATTAAATACAACTTCTATCCTGCAATCAACTGGGGTGAGGTATCCCTTATAATGAAGGATGATTATGGAAGGTTTCTGTAGAAGAAATGATAAGGGAAGCACACACACACACACACACACACACACACACACATACACACATGAATATACATATATATATATATATGAATATATATGTGTGTGTGTGTGTGTGTGTGTGTGTGTGTGTGCTTTTTTTTTCTGGGATGATTTATCCATGCAGAAATACAAGAATGGAATGGAATTAAATTATCTCTGAGTTTCTCGTTATCTAAAGATTTAAATCCTCTTGCTACTAAAACAGACAAAACAAAGACAGTGTGCTCTTTTTTCTTCCTTCAGGTCTCATGACTACAAGAAAACCCACAAATCTCTTTTTAGAAAAGCCTAATGTCTTGACTTGTGTCTTTCTGGTCTCTGCTTTATCCCCTCCACACCTGGAGCTCCCACTGAATTTCTTGACAGGCTTTCCAGCCGGTGTAATTAGATAGGAGAATTACAAGGAGTTACATGGGGTGAGACTCAGGCCCTCTGGGATCTCTGGGTTTCAAGAAGGTGCCAGGGTTGAGAGGCAGAACAAGTGGGATTGTGCATGATAAAATCTCCAGTGATTTTCTCAATCAGAAGATAAAATGCATTGTTAAGAAATAGATCCACCGTGAAGCTTGCATTGAGAGGGTTGTGATTGCAACATCGCATATTTAAAAACAAACTACCAAAAATAACCTTTGTCCCAACTGCACTTTAACCTTGGTAAGAGGAGAACAATCTGTGAGTTGTTGTCGTTGCTGTTGTTGTTGTTTTTAATTTTTTTCCTCTGCTCCTTGGGTGTGCTGAAGTTCCTTGATGGAGTTCTGAGTTGGATCAGGGTCAGTGGCTGTCTGGGTCCCAGTTAGCAGGACTCTGGGCCTTACTGCACCAGTACCCAGAGGCCAGTCTGTTTCTGTCATTAGAGGACAGTTGCAATACAATGAGGTCCTGATACCACTTACTGGTTCCTCTGGGGAACAGGTACAGTTCTGGGGTGGGCAGGCACTAACTCTGTCCTATGTCATGAGGAATCAACCTGTGGCCTCTCTCCTGAGTGAGTGGGAGTTGCCCTTTTGCACACAGAGAAGTCTTGCTCTGCTCTGCTGGCTTTCTAGAGACTTCAGTGGACTCTAGCTGAAGCCACACTCTTAATTGGGCAGTTTGGCCTCCTGTCCTCTACCCATAGAAAAGAGAGTGGATTCAGAGTCTGTGTAGAAGAGCTTAATCCAGCATGTTACCAGTACTTTACTAGCCAAACACACTCTTAGGCACCAAACCCAGAAGCCCTGGATATAGCTATGGGTATGAGGCACTAGAGGTCCTATAACAGCCAGGGAAGGTAGAGGCAGCAGAGTCCTTGTAAGATCAGTCCTTCCTGCTTCCTGACTACAGTCCCTTTTCTAAGGAGATGGTGGAAGTCACCTGGCCAGGAAAATTAAATAGCATTGCCAAGGAACCTCTGCCAGGAAGAGGGTTGTCTCTCTTGCTCTACCCTTGTAACATTCTCAGGAAAGGAAGTCAAGCTCAGCCATGTTCAATTACTGTTCCCAGAGCTAGGAGACTATCCCCTTCCTGTCTTTGAGCATATGGGTCTCTACTTCGACCATCAGCCATGCACACACTCCTGGCTAATTTCTCCCAGATCCTTGCAAGTCATTGTCTCCTCCAGGAAACCTTCCCAAGTCTCACTATCTAGGCTGGATCTGGATGCTATGAGCTCACATAATAGTCCTGTATCATGTTCTGGCCATAGCACACAGTATGGGTATGGACATGCAGGAGGCAGGGAGCACAAGAGCAAAGAACACTGATTAAAAAGGAGAATCTTTGACTTCAAGTCCCTTTTCTGCTACTTTTGAAGGCAGAAACATAGACCAGTTGCTTCACTTATTTGAGCTAAGTTTCTTCATGGGCAAACAGGAAGGAGTAGCACCGTATCATAGCTTTGCTGTGAGTTTTACATGAGACAGTATGAAGTGCTCAGCAGAGGGAGGGCTCAGAGGTGCTTGCCTAGCTGGGCCAGTTTTCCATGCAGCCATATCTTCTTGTTTGACTCCTACAAACCCAGAGCTCTATGTGGTCCAAGGGTACTCATCACAGTATTCCCGTGCTATCATCAAGCTTGGCACATAATAGGTACTGTATAGAGTGAGAATCTTGATCCATCAAGAAAAGACTTGACACCCTTTAAGTGTTGATTTTGCTTAAGAAGATGTGGAAGAGTAGCACATAATTTATAATGTTCCCTACCAGAAAATTAAACAACAACAACAACAAACTCTTGGCTGGGTATTGTAGTATACACTATAAACCTAGTTACTCTGGATGCAGAGATAGGAGAATCACAGTTCCAGGATGGCCTGGGCAAAAGTGTAAGACCTTATTCGAAAAACAAACTGAGAGCAAATGGTTGGGAGTGTAATTCAAATCACAGAGTGCTTACCTAGCAAGCATGAAACCCTGAGTTTAGTCCTTAGTATTGAGAAGGAGTTTTTGGAACTTTTAAAGGAGTATGTTCTAGTATTTCACTTCGTTGGAATACTGTTGTTTGATAATGATCATTTTGAGATAAATAAGACACTATTGCACTCATAACATGAAATATGAAACATAACATATGAAATCACTAGTGTTGACCTCACTTCCTTGTGAATCTTTAAGAAATATTCTTTTGAGTTGGGTGCTGGTGGCTCACACTTGTAAATCCTAGCTACTTAGGAGGCTGAGATCTGAGGATCGTGGTTGGAAGCCAGTCTGGGGAAGAAAAATCTATGAGATTCCAGTTAACAACCCAAATACTAGAAGGATGATTCTACTTCTCCAATAAACCACTAGAAAACCGGAAGTGGCGCTGTGGCTCAAGCAGTAGAGCGCTTGCCTTGAGCTGAAGAGCGCAGAAACTAGAGTCTTTCTAGTGGCTTTGGCAGTTTCTGGAAATGTTTTTTAAGATACAGATGTAGAAATGACCAATTATGAAAAAGACCCAGGTTCTTGATTTTGGTTGTTTGAGGCTCTGCAATGGGGGCTTGCTTGGCCTGATTGAGGAGTCACGCCTAAGCTGCAGAGGATATATTTGTGTTATTAAACATTTTAAATTTTACAAATGGAAAATCGTGTGTGTGTGTGTGTGTGTGTGTGTGTGTGTGTGTGTGTTATTCTAAAATCCAACTAATCTACTGGCTGTGACTCAAGCCAAAAGCCTCTGTCTCCTTAGGCATTAGCCTAGCAGTGTTCTCTGCTTCTTGGGAGACCAAGTAAGTGGCTTCTCTTTGTGGCCAGATAGCCTGGAGCCCTGTCCTTTTGTCCCTCAGCACCAGAACCTCGCAAAGCCACTGTGGGCTTTGGTCTCTCCTGGGAGCTGCTATGCAGGCTTTGGGAAAGCCAGTAGACATTCAGGGTTGGGCGCTCCTGGTGGAGGGTGAGGGAGGAGTCAGGGTAGCTCACCAGAGATGACGGCCTTGGGTTTGTTCTGACTCAGGCGAAGCTTAGTCAGTGAGTAAAATTTTCCTTGCAGACAGAAAGCTTCAATGGAACAAAATGAGCAAGCTGTGGTCAGGGGAAAGATCTGTCTGGGGTTTGCTCAGCAACAGCCCTGACCCTTGGGATGGAGACTTCAAAGTACAGACAACGAGGAGATTTGGAGCTTTCACCCAGGATAATCCTTCATATCAGGTCCCAGGGCCGGGTTAGTGGGCAATCTTTGCTGTTAATCCTACACACAGAAAGAAGAAGAGAAAACACTGGGGCAGACATGTTGAGCTAGGCTTTTTCTTGCCTTTCTTCCTCATTTTTCCTTCCTGCTAGGGTGCTTCAGAACATTTTGGCTTTTTGCTGTACATGACCATCAGAAGGACAGTTGAGGAATTTTTCTTTTGGGAAGTGTCCACTGTTGAGACCTTGAAAGCCAAATCCAACTTGAAACATATCTCCAAAATGAAAGGAGAAACCTGGTCAATTTCCTTTCCCCTGTCACACAAATGAAATGTGGCCAGGCGCTGATGGCTCGCACCTGTAATATTAACTACTCAGGAGGCTGAGATCTGAGGACTGTGGTTCAAAGTCAGCCAGGGCAGGAAAGTTCCTGAGACTCTTAGCTCTAATTAATTACCAAAAAGCCAGAAGTGGAAGTATGGCTCAAGTGGTAGTGGAAAAAAGCTAAGACACAACACCCAGACCCTGTTCAAGCCCCAACACTGGCACAAAATGAAAAATAGAAAAGAAAATGAAGAGAGAGTGAGAGGAAAGAAGCAGGGTTTCAATTAGATTAAGTGTTCCTTTTGTTATAAAGTCAAGCAAGGCAATAGGGAGAGGGAACCTTATTTATTCTGAATGCAAATAGTAAAACAATAACATTGAAGAGTGAGAGACTGAGAGAGACCAGAGGTGTCCTTCTATATATAAAAATCGGAGAAAGAAATGGGGAGTAGAGAAGTGGCGGTGGGGGTAGGGAAGGCTGAATAGAAGAGGCTTTACCCCAGGGAAGTTTTTTGACAATTTGGTACTGGGAGAAACAGATTCCAGAAAGTTGGTTCTCCCCCCCCCACCCCCCACCCCGCCCCTTTTCCTTCTGACCTTTGACCTTTTAGGTTGAAGCCAGAAGCTGGGATGAAGAGCAGAGAGAAAAACAGGAAGCTACTTTAGTGAAGTTGAGAGCCCAGGAGATAACGTGCCACATGCCTGCTTCCTCTCCTCCAGCCCCAGAAATGGCCAGGTCTGTGTCCCCTTTGCTGACAGAGGCTCTGCAACCCCCCCACCCCTGCTTCCAAACCCCCCCATCCCCCCCCCTCCCGGGGCTGAGGCTGGTAGAAGAAAGCATGTCCCAGAGCCCAAAGCCAGGCAAGACTATTTTCCTGCTTCCCAACTCATTTGAAGCTGTGCTTACTAGCACCCAAAGAGTTCTTCCTTCCCAAAAGCTGGGCCTTTTTTTCCGCTCTGTCACTATGAATAAACATAAAAGGACCTCTTAGCAATTTCCTCTGGAGATTCACTGGCATCAGCATAACCCAATTTGGCCTTCAGTCAGGAGAGGTACTTAGTCAAATTTCTCTGAGCTGGGACCTAGCACCCTGTACATTCTGTTTCTGTTTCTGTCCACCTCCTGCAGCCCAGCCAGAAAGACCCCACACACTTTCTAAAGAAGCTTTGAAAACCAAAATTTTGGGGAAAGTTCACTGTCTAGAGAAGCAGAAGTCTTGAGTGAGACTGAGCCAATATGTCTAGGGTATACCTTTAACTGAGAAAAGGGAAACAGATGTCCCCCACTCAGTGTGGCCCTGGGATTTAGAAACTCATCTTATGACTACTGGTCACACACAGCATCCATATGGGAAACCCTTTGGTTTTCAACAAAGACTACCTCTTGTTAGGAGGGGGGAAAACACCCAGCATTCAGTAGGTGTAAAGTAGTCCTGGGAGGGCAATAATGACATCAGTTCACTGGGTTTCACAGCCTGGTACGGTTAAAGAGGGGTCTTGTTTCCTCCATGAGGAAGCGAGGGTCTGGACCGAGGCCTGCTCAGAAATGAAGGCCCGGAGTGGAGTGTCGCCTGCTTCCTTATACCTGTTCTCTTACTCATTATTTGGGACTTACAGTGCTTGGTCATAGGAATGCTCAGACTATTTATTAGTCACGTGGGAGCAATGAACATTTATCTGAGCACTTAGATAGGCTGAGTGCTCATTTGGAGCAGGACTGACCATTGGTGCATTCTTTTCTTCACAGAAAACTCTTCTCCCCCCCTCCCCCGTCTCCACCCCTTCTTTTCTTTTTCTTTTTCAACAGGGAAAGCATTTAAGATAGAGCTCCAGAGGACTGCACACATGTCTGCACTCTTGACATCGAAATGTTCATGCTTCCCCACTGTAACGTGCAGGGACTTTGGTTTTAAACACAGTGTTTCTAAAGCACTTGCAAATGTCGAAATGTCCATCTGGCATTACCAAAACCCTACTTTTCTAAGGTAGCTGACTTCATGCCCTGGTTATGGTTAGGTTTTTAAAAAGAGGTAGCCGAGTAAGAACAGCACCACGCACGTGGTATTCAGGTAAGGGGTAGGTTTATTCATCGTTCTGGCTGGCACCAGGCCATGTTGGCCCTCCACACAGCTGGGAAAGGCCTCGGAAAGAGAGAGAGCTGGGAAAGAGAGAGAAAGAGAGAGAGCTGGAGAAAAGAGCTAAGAGAGAGCTAGAAAAGAGAGAAGAGCTAGAAAAGAGCAGAGAAAGAGTCTGGGAAAGGTGGAAAAGAGAGTAGGAAAGAGGAGAGCTGGGAAAGAGAAGAGAAGGAAAGAGCTGAGAAAAAGCTAGAAAAGAGCAGAGACAGAGCATCTGGGCCTGGGCTAGGCCTTATCTAGGATGGGTGGAGAAAGGTGTGGCCACATCAAATTCAGATGTGACCTCTACCAGGTGTCCCAGTTGCCTAGGTAATGCAGGTACTGGGTGGAGACTTTGCTGGGAGGAGGGTGGAGTCTGCTAGCCATCCAGGAGTGGACCTTACAGTTATAAAGCCAACCGAGTCACCTTGGGTAACTGACTTAACCTCTCTATGCCTCACTGCAAAATGGAACTCATGAGGGCACAAGCCTCTCAGGGCCATTGTAAGAAATTAACGCATTATGATTATTTGTAGAACAGTTACAATGTTGGTTAAAATTAATCCATAAGAACAGCTTTAAGACTCTCTAACCTGAGCAGCATAATAGATATCAGAAATCAATCTGAGTCTCAGACTTACCCTTACAGACTCAGAATTGTCTACTCTCTCTTTCTATAAGGCACCAGCTGTGACATTATAAACTAACAGGCTGGGCCTCCATGGCTGGAGGCACTGTGAATCTCTACTTGAGTGCCTGGCTCCTGCTTTATTAAGGAAGCCATGGGCTTTTTCCAGGAGGCAGCAGCGGGAGTGGAGAGATCTCCAAGGGAAGGTCAATTTCAGAGTCAAGGGGTGGAGTTCTGGAGGCCACCCCCTGCCTCCCACTGAGATTCATTCACTTCCCCCAAAAGCGGTTGGGGTGGAAGTTTCCCTCTGTGGCCCTTGGGTGATAGGAGGAAGAGGAATAAGGGGAATGGCCATAGGTGTGAAACGCCTGTACTCATCAGAGCAGTGCTTACTTGCAGTCGTGTTTCTCGATTTCAAAGTGAGGGTTGAAGTTGAGGACGATCTTCTGATTGGGCTCTGGGGCATAGACGACCCACTCGCAGTTCTGGTGGGAGGGGTAGTCCTGGGGGTACCCCGGGGATGTGATGTAGCCAGCATCTTTGGAATTCAGTCGGCCTCCACAGGCTGGGTCTGAAAGAGAAAGCAATGCCCAAAGAACTTGAGATACAGTCAGCCTTTCCCCCCTTCTCTCCCTGCCTCCTCCTCTCCCACGGGTGGATCACAACTATTTTACAGACCTTTTATGGCAATCCAGGAGGCTAACCTACTTACTCATTTAGTGGAAGAAATTATTTCAGCTGTCATACATACACCCCTCATCCACCAACTACACACACACACACACACACAAGCATGCACATGCATAGGCACACAAATATTCCAGAAAATGGTCATAAATATTTCCAATTATATGGTCTGAAATTCTAAAAACAAGAAGGTTGTACACTTAATATGCCTGCCTTTTCCTGTCTGTCCTTTTGGGTCCATTTCTCCTCATTCTAAACCTCTCATTCTCTATCTGTTCCTCATAAATCCTTCATTTATCCCCTGTCTTCTAGCTGGGCCTCACTCAGGCAGCCAGCAGACCGGCTCCAGGAGCTGACAATTGTGGTTTTGTGGTGCCGACCCACAATCAAGCCTGGCAACAATTACATGTGGTACAAGGAATCACTTTCAGCTTTGGACTAGAACAGACCCTGGAGGGTGATTTCACTTTCTTCTACTTTTTTTTTCTTTTTAAGAAAGAAAAAATAACACCCTTCCCCCCCAAAAACATTTAATTGCACATACACCACAAAGCTGATTTATTGTTTTATTATTGAGTGAGTGGGAAAAAAAAATCTCTATTGGAGAATTCACTGGCTCTGATCTCAGAATTACCTACAAAAGGTGCTTTGTGCTTAAACAGAGGCTGGTGATTTTTCTGTGCTTTCTTGCCCACTGTCCTTCCTGCCTGGTCACCACCACCAGAGTGTGCTGCTGCTTTGTCCAGCCAGGAGCAGCTGCTTGACAGGCAGTGGCTACTGGCTTGGGCTGCCTCTGGGCTCCTCTTTCCTGCAGTGCCTGGCTGGAGGTAAATAGCTCAGTGGGCCAGGAGGGCAGGGTCGACCTTCAAAAGCAGAAGAAGTGGGAGATGACATTTGAAGAATCTCATCTACTTGGGAGTGGGGTTCTTGGGGAATGGGGGGTTTTTGCTTAATACCACAGCAGTTAGAACAGAGAGGCATGAGAGCCAGGGAAATATTCAGGAGCCTCTTGGAGACCTTCCTGAGTTGTGTGAGTCTCTGAGCATCAATCACGATTTAATGTCGCCATCTGTGTGGAGCAGCATGGGCCTGTGAATTATGTATTACAGCTCAACAGCCGCCCTCCAGGATGGGGTCTTTCTCCTGTGTTCCCTCTTTGAGGGAACGGGTCATGCATTTTTAACTCTACAGGTGCACTTTGCCATTCCCCGTGTCTGTTGGCATTATTGTCTTCCAGACCTCAGCTCCAGAGTACCAGCTTGACAGGCTTTAAATGCATAAATGATGGGCACACTGCACAATGGTGGTGAGGACACAAATCCACACAAGTAGCCTTTTTGCCATCCAGCCTCCAAGAGCTTCAAGAGCTCCAACTGTGCTGCGTTGAACTGCCCAGAATCTAATGGGATTCAGGTCCATTTCCTACTGGGGGGAAAACAAAAGCGAGCCATTTCCTCAGGCTAGCAGCTACCATATCACCCTCTACCTAATGACCCTGCACCCTCCCCAGTCCAGGAAGACAATGGGCTCATCCCTTCTATACAGATGCAGGCGGGCCCTCTGCAGCCAAGGCCTGCAGGCTTTGCAAGCACCCATAGCTCTCCTCCACGCTGGGCACCTTATCTTTCAGTCATATGGTAGCCTATGGGTTCTGGCTCCTGCATGTGAAAAGAGGCGGGGAGTGGCTGAGAAGGCAGAGGTGTGGGCACTTTAAAGCACCAGCTGCTTTTACCCAACTCGCTGCAGAAGGAATGTTCTAAGCGTGCCCAACCCCTCTGCCAGCTATTCTGCAGAAAACCACAGGCTGGCCACTGCCTCACCCAAAATTATACTTTCATTTATTTATTTATTTATGGCCTTGGAACTCATCAGAGGAAACACGAGCTGAGCTCCTGTTTAGTAACCCTTATGTTTTCCACATCATCCACGTGTGTGCTGTCCCTCCTCTCCCACCCCTCCCCTGCTTCTCTCCAATTACTCTTAAAAGAAGAATTTCTCTCCTCAATTCCCTAGACCCCAGGCTTAAGCGTTTAGTAATTAGACCAGGCCCACAGATCAGCAACAAAGACAGGAAAGAAATCATCCTTCCAGGATGGTTTCATTTCTCATCTACACTAGGAGCAATCATTGCCCTGAAAAAAAATTTAAAAAAAAACTGTATCATGTATTCCAAGGCTGATAGTTTGCACTTTCTGTTGTTAATTTTTCTCTTATCAAAAGAAAAAAAAAGAGTAGCACATTTCTTTTTCTTTGGGTCTGTCCTTTATATGAAGAAAATCAAGGGACTTATTGAAATATCTCAGAAGCCATTAAAACATCTGTTTCAGTGTGTATGTGGTTAACCTCTTTAATACCCAAACATTTACAAACTCCCTTTCTTGTTTAGATTACATTCACACTCAAGCACACACAGGCACAGATATTGAACATACATCAATTACACGTACATATTGGTAATTCACACTTTAGTCCTGTACACACGTTCACACCTCTCAGAAAATATCACACATCATTTGCACAGACATATATCTACAAAGATAAATACTAGAATTTTCTGTCTCTATTTTTCTTGGAGAGCACAGAATTCTTGAAAGACATCAGGAAAAACTGTAAAGAAAACACACTTCTTCATTTCTTCTTGATAATTGAACTTTCATCTCCACGGTTGGAAGCCCTTTATTTCTTAAATACAAACATGCCCCAATAGAAATTAGCTAGAATTTCTTCTGAAGAGCTATACCATCCATTACTCTGTAGGCAGCTATTGTGTTCAAGAAATGAACTTCATGAATGCTTTCTGTCCTGTTTCAGAGGAGTCAAACCAAGCCAAGGGAGAGTTGAACTCAAGGGCAAACCCCTTAAGGCCAATCTCCATATACAGAGGGGAAATTGACTGAGCTGAAGTAGGAGCTACAGAGCCTGTTTGGTGAGTTGACAAGGGACTGCCAGTCTCTCCAACTACTCCTTGAATACCTTTCACCTGGGGCAAATTCATTTCCCAAAGAAAAGTAGCAGAAAAATCCAGTCCTAGAATGTTCAGAGCAGTTTTCTCCTGCCTCTGGGAAGGGGGGGGCGCTGAAGGGATAAGCAGGGTCAGGTCAGAGGTCAGCGTATAAAAGGCCCCATGTGACACCTCTCCAAGTAATCTCAAGGAAAGACATCGGTAACTTCTAAAGTCACCCACTAGTTTTCTCATATGAGGACTATTTAGGTGCTTGTATCTGAAATATAAAATGCCAGGTGATTTTATAAAACCTCCCCTAAACACACAGCATCATCTGATGCTGTCAGGGATAACCTAGCTCTGAACAGGTTAAGAGTCTGGGAGATGCTGGTGCTCATTCACTTAGGAGCTCACCCTCTAAGCCATTCTAGGCAGATCACTAGCATGTTGGCAGAATTTCATTTTGAAGAGTATCAAGGAGAGGTTAAAAATCGCTAAAACTGCTTTCTTGGAAAACTGAATGTATGACAAAATCTTTTTGCTTTGGGAAGAGAGCTGAGAGCCCACTAGATTCCTAGGCCCAGGGGCTCCTCTTGCAACCCTATGTCTCTGTGACTTTAATGTGTCCTTGAGAAGAGGAGAGGAAGGATTACAGGCATCTGTTTCTTAATCCCCTTCTTTGCAGTACAGAATTCTATGGGGTCAGAGTCTCATTCACCTGCAGTCAACCTGCACTGGTACAGCTCAATGAGCCTCCTCCTTTGACGCGTGTCAGGAGGCCAATAGTAAGCCTAACCCCAACTCACAATGTGTCATCATTCACCGAACTGCATTTCATGACTAGGCATGCAATCATCCCACTCTGTCATGAGGACAGTGAGTTTAGGAGAGGAAGATATCTTAGAATCCAAGAAACCACATCTATATAACGTTCATTATAAGTATATGACAACACTTGTTATTTTTGTTATTAGTTATTGTGGTTCATCTCTTTGAAAAGCTTCATTTATAAACTAAACTTTTTTACAGGAATGTATACGTAGGAACAAACAGTGTTCATCTGAGGTTGAGGGTGGTCTGATGTAGCCCAGGGCACTGTGGAGAAAAGCAGTCTCAGCTCTCTTGAAAAGAACAAGAGATTTATTACGATTTATTCTTTGCTCACCACATAATCCTGTCTTATCTCCAATTTCCAGCATTGTTTTAATTTGATCATCGGTAGCCAGGCCAAGAAAGAAACTATCCTGCCTACTTACTGAAAGGGAGAGAAAGCTGTCACCTTGCCATGTCACTCACTCTGGCAGAGCACATTACTGGAAACAGCATTGGGTAAGGATTAAGAGCCTCCTAATCAAGGGGTACTGCTTGCTCATGCCTATAATCCTAACTGCTCAGGAGGTTGAGGTCCTCAGATCAAGGTTTGAAGCCAGCCCAGGCAGTAAAGTCCATGAGACTCTTATTTCCAATGAATCAGCAGAAAGCTAGAGGTGAGGGTGTGGCTCAAGTGGTAGAGTAGCAGACTTAAAAGAAAAAAGCTAAAGGAGAAACTAGGGCCCCCTACTGTCACCAAAAAAAAAAAAGAGAAAAGTACAAAAACCTAATCAAATCTAGTCTCACCACTGGAAAGCTGTATGGCCATTGGTAAGTTAGTCAAGCACTCTGGGCTCTTAAAGGTCAGATTCCATTCAAACTTCAAAGCCTACATCGTGAAGTGGGGAAAAACTCTATAAGCCATAGATCGATCAATACAAAACATTCAAAAGATTTTCTTTTCTCCTAAACAATAGGACATTTATTTATTCAAGGTGTTACCCTACTTGTGTTTGCTTGGTAAGCCTGAAACAAAACTCAAGGATCTGAAGATGAACATGTCTGTCCCACATAATGGAGAGTTCAAATGTCTCTTTTAATCACATTTAGTTCTACTGACGTGAGTTGCTTTTCTGCACTGAGTCTGTGGCTGCGTATTTATGAACAGGCAGTTCAGTGTGTGAGCACCACAGAGATACATGAAAAAGAAAAACTGAAAATGAGTTTCTTTAAATCCCTCACCCAGATCATCTGAGCCCTCTGCTCAGGGTTTTAACCAAATTTTGCTCACCAACCCAGGATAAGCTGCTTTTGAAGAGTTCTTTCTGTGAGCTGAGGCTGGATTTTGTTTTATTCAAAGTGACTTGAGCCTGTCACAAGACACTCTCATAAAACCCGTATCTTGGCTGAAGCTGGGAAGAAATGAGCCAATCCATCAGCCCAGGAATGCGGCTGTTTGACCACTTCCTAAGGCAAGTAGGAAAGGATGCAATCTATTCAATTTATAGAGCCAGGTGGCATTGAGCAATGCTCTCAAAAACGTAGCCAATGGGAATCGCTATGAACGTGTGCAATGATAAAGTTCAAAATCTGAATAAAAGGGCCATCTGGGAGGGGATGAGAGAAGGGACCAGGGAGCAGCAGAGGAAGCCTGCACGTGTCCATGGAAGACAGGAAGGATTGGAGCAAGCTGCCTTGTCTCAAACACCTCCAAGGAATTCAATGCGCAAACAACTGGAGATTGGGCCAGGAAATGGGGCCTTTTGAACGTCTCTTCCCTTCAATCTGGATGCTAAAAATGAACCCTCATTTAATCAGTAAAATGTAAGTTTGATGTGATTACCTCCCCTGACCTCGAATCATGCCACCTGTGGTAACCTTGTTATTTGTCATCTTATATCATAAACAAATGCAATTCCAATAGGGCAGCCGATATAATATCATTAGTTTATATTTATGTCCACTCTTTTCCAGCCCTCACTGCAAATGCAATTTTAATGCCATTGATGAGAGATCTGGGATTACAAATCCTGACCATTTTAACAGACATTTGGGGGGAAGGAAACATAGAAGAATAATATTAAAGTCTCTCCAAAAATCCAAAGGAGGAAAAATAGTAATAGAATATATTGTTTTCAGTTATTTTGATTAATTGAAGCTTAAAGTAGAAACATCAATGGCTCCCCCATTGGTTAGCACATGATGCTCAACCCTGTCCCAAATCACCAACCCCTCTCCTGGGCCTGGTGACTTGGACCTTGCATTGCATTTAATCCACACTGTTATTTCTAAGCTTATTTGCGCTTATTTCCAACTATACATTGTGGGTTTGTTTATTTTGTGTCATGCTGGGACTAGAGTTGAAATTCAGGACCTGGGCCTTGTCCCTTAGCTCTTTTGCTCAGAGCTAGTGCTCTACCTTTGAGCCACAACTCCACTTCTGGCTTTTTGGTGGTTAGTTGGAGATAAGAGTTTCATGGACTTTCTTTCCCAGGCTGGCCTGGAACCATGATCCTCAGATCTCAGCCTCCTGAGTAGCTAGGCAACCACATGTTCTAAAATGCAGTTTCTAGGTGTTCCCCCCAAACTAACCCAGTGTCCAGGTCTCTGGTCTCATCTGCCTTGTCTTCTGCATCTGCTTCTCTGTTGTAAATTTCACCTGGCCTTTGCTGATCCTCACCCACACACACACCCCTGGTGCCAGGATTATTTTTCCCAATCCCTGTTCAACAAAGGCAGAAGTTCGGCATCTTCCAAGAAGTGGGAGAATTTGGCCTCTTATCCTCTCTGCTGGGCCATCAGTTACCTGAGTATATAAACCCTTTCTGACTACCTCTGGCAAATCCAGAGCTTTACACAAAAGTCAAAGTCAATGAGATTTGACTAATTATAACAAATTAAGAATAAACTAAAGTAGTTCCAAAAGTACCACTAGATATAAAAATTTCTGAGTTTTTTTTCTTATGATTCCACTTTTTTAGCTACTACCTTTCTTTTCTGACCAACAGCTGTTATTAAGCAAAGATATTTGTATGGGTAAATTGAGAGTTTAACTAACTTTCCTGGGATAGTCACATTTAGGTAGAGGTCAAGGTGGACCTGGTGTAAACTGTCTTCTAGCTCATTCTAGCCTGTGATAATGGAACCACACATTTTAATTTTAGTAATAATACAATAATGTATTCTCTCCACCCCCTCCTGACTCCTAAAGGCAAATTCTAAGCATTTATTGACAGTAGCACCAGGAAGAGGAAACATTACCTCATCCCTAAACTACTTGCTGGTATTGGATTTTGCCTTGCTTGGCTTCAGCTCACCTCTCTCTACTCAGTGGGTCCCAGTACTCTTACATCTGGCCCCTAATATGCCTTTGAAGTCTGTTTTATGTTTTTTCCCTTTATTCAAACAATTATTATTATCACTCAGTCTAGTATAATTTGTAATTCCCTTTATCTTCTGCTCTCCAGACTACCAAACCAGTGGCTGGTTATCAGAGCATCTTTGGAGGCAGGAAGCAGGGTACCAGGAGCATGTAGCCCCATCTAGCAACCCCATCCACTGCAAGCAACCAGGGAGAGCTCTCTTTTGTTATTCCTAGCCTCCTTCCCTGTTTCCTGGATTAGATCATGACTCTTTTATGAAGATCTAGAGGGAAATGGGATTATTAAGAGTCTTGCTGGGTAAAAGCTATTTTGTCTTTCTGACGACTTTTTTTGAGTTCAGCTGCTAAGGGGCCTTAATGCCAGAGTCTAACTTATTACAAATTCTGGAGAGCGCCTTAAACACCGTGATCCCTGCTGAGTGCACTTTCAGTGATGAAGGATGGAAGGGGAGGAAAAGGAATGGGAAGAAGAAAGATTTGAAAGAAAAAAAGTATGGATGAGAACATGGAAAACAGAACAAGGAGAGAAAAAAAAATGCAAAGAGGAGATGTAAATCTCAGAGGAAAATCCAGCAGAGAATATCCATCTTTGAAGAACAGTGTGGGGAGAGATAATCTGGTACATTAAACCTTTACTGTTTTGTGGGGGAAGAGCTGAGACTGAAAAATTATTCACTTCTCCCCCTAAAATAATCTCATAAAGATAAAATAAACTAGGCAGGTGCTGGTGATTCACACCTGTAATCCAAGCTACACAAGAGGCCAGATCTGAGGGATCAGGGTTCGAAACTAGGCCAAGCAGATACTCTCTTCTCCAAGAGACACTCTTGAGAGTCTCTCTCAAGCAGAGACTCTCTTTTCCAGTTAGTCAGCAAAAAGGCAGAAGTGGAAGTGTGGCTCCAGGGATAGAGCATGAGTATTGAGTGAGAAAAGGCAAGAAAGAGTTTGAAGACATGAATTCAAGTCTCAGTACCAGTACAAACACAAAAATAAATAAAAATAAACTTTATCACCATGGTGATCATGAGATAGTTCACAGACAAAATGAATTCAGTAAAGGCTCAATATGTATCAAATGGCATACTATGGAATGTGACATAGTACAACCACCCTAGGGGTAGATACTATTACTGAAAACATTTTACAGACAAGGAAACTGAGGCAGAGTGACCAAGCTCAATGATTACACAGAGTACTTGCAGGTATTCTTGGTAACTGGCTTAAACAATTGGCTCTTAAACCCATGCTGTCTGGCTCCCACCATTCAGATGATAAGAAGTGCAGTGATGACACCCCTCCCTAATTTCTCAGTGACACACTTATTTAGTGGTATGTAAGGAATGACAAATGTTTTTGCCAGTTTGAAACCCCTTTTTCTGTGCCCATGCCAGCAATATGGCAGTGTGAACAATAAGAGATGTGTTCAAGAGATGTGTGGGAGCAGGCTGGAAGCATTTAACACCTCTACTCTGTATATACAGGCCTTGTACTCTGTCATCCAGATCCTCTTCCTGTGTTCTAAAAACTCGTTAGGGAGGAGAGACTTTGCACAGGTCTGAAATCAAGTATCATGCATCCAAGTTTGTTTTTTTTTTGTCAACGCGCATTTTTTTTAAACCCCCTCTTGTCTACCCTAAATGCCACATTATTATTGTTCTATTGGATAGAGCAGCATTTTCAGAAATGGGGGATTTATTTTTATAGCACAGCTGGTCTGCCAAAGGTCACATAATTTGGCAATGTTCCCAGTGGTTAAAAATTAATTTTTCCTTATTAATACAACCAAGGTCCCATAGGATGGGAGCTCAGTCTTATCTAAACTTGACAGCTTCCTAAACCTTTAGAAGAAGCTTTCTCCTAGAGGGCCAGCAAAGGGACAAGGCCAGAGTGTCCTAGGATACAACCCCACTGAATCTTGTTGGGTAAGGAAACCATTAAGCCTGGGGCCCTTTATCATAAAGGCAGGTAATGCCTGGAAAAAACGCTGTTGGAACATCAGAAAAAAGAAAAAAAAACTAACATCTTCCAGGAATAAGTTTAAAGCATTACACAAATAGCTAAGTCCTTACCTGGAAGGTATAGTACAAGGATTAACTTCTAGCTCAAAACATACACCTGTCACTGGCAAGGGGGTGGGGGAGGGAGTGTTGGGGAGGAATGCCTTATTTGGAAAATGATGGTTAAATGGTAAATATCTCAAGTATGTTAATGATACTGTCAACTACTGCTCTGGTATCCCTTTTCAAGTCCTGTTCAAGAAATTTCAGGTGCTATACTTGTCAAAAGGCCAAATCATGACAAATTTAGTTATGGATTTAATTGGCTTTCATGAATTGGTCAACATGGCATCTACAAGATTAGGATGAGACTCTTGTGAGTTAAGCAAAGGAGGTGTGCAGAAATGGGAACAGAACACAAACCTTGATTCCTGGATTCAAGGTTACCTTTTTTTATAAGGTTAAAGTAGAAGGGACTTCAGGTCTTGCTAATGTATCAGTCAAAGGATCCAGGAAGCCTTCCATTGGTTGTTATCACTTTCTGGTTTTGTTCTGGCCCAGTTCAGAGTTCAGTTTGATAACCTGACACCCAGAAGCTAACATGAAACACTCCATTCTTATTTGATATATATTTTGGTCTGATTTGCTGTCAGGCTTAGTTAGCTCAGGAGCCTAATCCAAGACAATGGTCTAAACATTTTTTATATACCATGCTTTGATGCTTATATTTTTATAAAGGAAAAAAAATCTCACTTCTGATTTCTAACACCTTTCCAAATTGGATCTTTGAGGAATGTGTTCTGAAAATACAGTTCTGAAAACACAGTGAACTCAGAAATGGTCCATACTTAGCTCATCCCAAGTCTGTTTATTCTCCATTGCTTTAGTGAACAGCTGAATGAGATACAAAACACCAAAGTCCTCAGAGTTATATAGTTTATGGTGTCTTTCCCTACTGACCAACCCCACTCCTGCCCCCAACCTTCCCTTAACTGTTATTCGCATCGGTGCCTTGTTGCATATGAATTGGTGTTGGGACTCTTAGTTTTTCCTGTGTTTAGAAGCTAAGAGCTGGCCAGTTTAAAGCAGAATGCAGACTTCCCACGCAACAGCAGGAGACAGGAGCCATTTGATAGTCAGTAGCAGACTTGTCCGGAGAGCCTGGGTTCCAGTCTCCACAGCTTTCTTATTTTGCATTTTGCCAGTTGAGAGCTCCAGGGCTTGCTAAAGGCTCCAGGGGATGACATAAAACTTCAAACCCAGGTGCTATCGCTGGGCATCCACAAATCTACCCAAGCACAGCGGGGACAAGTAAGGGCCTGTGCTGAAGTCCTGTGGGGAGCTTGCCCCTTTCCACTGCTTTGCACTGTGTGCTCCTTTGGCAACTAGCAACAGCTCCATTACCTCGGTGTGTTTCTGGGGAAAAGTTGACTGGGCACTGTTTAATGTGGGTAGGTACTCCAGTCTCTGGGAACCCAGTTCAAGCTAGAATCTAGGATTTATTTTTGTTGTTGTTAACCTATTCCTTACAAATGAAGCACATCCCTGGGGCCAGCCCACGCTTTGGGGAGAGGGGTTAAAAGAAATCTTCAAATCTGGTGCTGAGACCATCACTGTCTCTCTAGCAGGGATTTGTTTGAACTCAGATCCATCTCACATAGCCAATTTACACCTCTTATCTGATCATACAGTCCAGACAGAAGGTTGGATAGACTGTGTCAGCCCGTGTCTATGGTGATGGTGTTCAAGCCCAGCACAGATCAAAGCTTTCCAGTCAAGGCGGGGGGGGGGGGGGGG
>NW_012267217.1:41934410-41948655 GCF_000151885.1 Dipodomys ordii | reverse complement strand
TACACACACACACACACACACACACACACACACACACACACACACACACACGGAAGATTAGCCCTACCGATGTCACTCCCTTCTGGTCACCCTCTCCTCCATCACCTCCAACCCAACTGCCTGACCCGGTGGGGGCGCCGCCAGCCTCAGGCGAAGGTTGGGGGCAGTCGTTTAATGGCAGTTTGCCTGGCTTCCAAGAACTTATGTTGATATGAAAAAGAGATCGATCAGTGAAAACGGGGGGATTGGAGCTCCCTCCTCCCCCTCCACTCATATGCAAAAGCTAAGCTCTGGGAGGAGGGGCGGCCTGGGCTGCGGGGACTGCGGGGCGGGTTCGGAGCAGAAGAGCCGCAGCCGCAGCCCGGACACAACTTTCTGGCACCCAGCAAAGCAACGCCAAGGACGCGCCGCGGGCTTCTGCCGCGGGCGCCCGAAGTCCGGAGGTGGAGTGTGAGGCGCCAGCGTCTGGGAGGCGTGAGCCCGGGTTTTGCTCTTCCCTGGGAATATTGTTGCCTAATAGAATGTTTATGGATTGCTCAGCTCGGTTTCTGCTGCGTAGCCCAAACAAATCGATGCAGTGCTCGGGGCCGGGCGGTGCCGGGGGGGGGGATGGCTGGGGGAGACACCGCATCTCCACCGCATCTCCCTCCACCACGTGGGCGCCAGCGCGCCGCGTGCTCTTCACCTGTTCGGTCGCCCCTGCGAGCAAGCGCGCAGCGCTTCCGCGGGCCGTGCGAGTTGGAGCGCATCGCCGCGGCTCCCGCTGGCTCCTTCCCGCTTCTCTCCCCACCGCCTTCGGCTCGGGCTCCCCGCCACCCTGCTTGGCCAAGCCTCCGGGCCCCCTGCGCCCTCAGAGCCCACTCTCCAGAGGCTGCGGCGAGCCTGCGGCGTGGAACCGGTGCGCCAGGGCGGGAGGGGGCGCTCCGGGCAGCGGCAGCAGAGCCGCCCGCCCGGAATCCCTGAGCCCGAGCGGAAGAGGGAGGCCGGCGGCTGGGCTGCAGTCGAGCCAGGCAGCGTCGGGTGGAGTGGAGAGTCGTGGTGCGTGGTGCCTAGGACCCGGCCTCTTGCCACCCCAGGAGAGGGAAGCGGGGGGAGGGTGGATCTGCGCTCTGCCACCCCCAGGTCCGGGTATTTGCTCAGTTGCTCCCCGGGGCAAGCTTTCCGCCTTCTTTCCCCCCTTGATTCCTTCTCGGAATCGGTTCTGGCCGCCGCTTGGGGCGCCTGGGCCGGCCCACCGCCCAGCCCGCGCACGCCGGGTGAGTCAGAGGTCTCCTTCGGCCTCGCCCTTTGCCACCCGACGCCAGCTCCCCAGGTGCCCGTCGGTCGCTCTGGCTTGCGATCGGCTTTTTCTGGCAGTTGGAGAAGACCTGCTATGGGCAGGTCTCGACTGCGTTTCCATTCCCGTGGCCAAAGCGGCCCGCAGCCTCGGGAGTGGGTGACCTGCCCCCCGCACTCCGCGCCTCGGTGACGCAACGCGAGCAGGGATAGGGAGGGAGGGGGCTCTGCGGAGAGCGCGGGAGGCAGGTGGCAGAGCGGGAGCGGGTCCGAGCGGGTGTCGCACACACGTACGCAGACTCTGCACAGCGCTTGGGGACAGATGTGGGAACATCTGGGCTAGGAGATGGCCTCGGGAATCTTCGGAACCTCTCCCTGTGCACACAACCTGCACCCAACACACGGAGCCTGAAAGTTGTCCTGTGTATACGTCCGGGTGTGTGATGTGTGTGCCAGTGTGCGCGCACTCGCACGCCGGGGCCTACCGGAGTCCGCGCCTGGATGCATAATACACCGTGGGCATTCTCACGGCGCGCGCGCGCGCGCGCACACGCACACGCATCCAGAGCAAATCACACAAACATACATAATTTACGCGGCACTCAGATCTGTGGGAGGTAATTTAATTTCACTTCAAGCTGGGAATTTAGAACTAAGCCGTGAAGGGATAGGAGGCCCCGAAAACCTCTCCATGGTCGGACTCGCACTCGTCCCTTGGGTGGGATCTGCAGCTGTCGATTGACCAGTTATGGCAGAGGAAGAGCTGCCAAATGGTCAGATTTAGACGGCAAAGGCAAACCTCAATCTTCCAACCTCTCCAAGAAACAAAAAACAATCCCTAAATACCCCAGCTCGAAGCCGCTGCGTGTATTGCGGGGGGAGGGGGAGGGCTGAAAAATCAGTGCACCGACCAGGCGCGTAGCTTTCTGCTCAGGACCCGCTACGCTACTCCAAGTGCTGAGAGAGACGCGGGAGGCTCTGCGGAGTCAGCCCCGCCGCCAGCGACCCGTACCTTTCCAGTCCTCCGGAGTAAAGACGCTTCTGGAATCTCCCTCCCCTACTTTCCTATTTCCTCCATAGATGGTTTCCCATCCTCAATCACCTGTAGCAGCTGTTAAGAGTTTGTCAGGTTCTCAGAGCAGAGAGGGGCTCACCTGGAGTGTGGTCCCAGGATGGAAAGGCTATAAGCCCCTACTGCAGGAGTCCCTGAAAAGACAGATCCCTTCTCAGGGACAGGAGGACCTCTAGGCACACCCTACAAATAAATGCTAGAACCTAGTGGGCCTCACCATGCTTATCTCCGCAGTCTGTGTCCACACACCCTTTTTGGCAGAGGTTGAAAACACATTCCACTCAAAAGTTTCTAACCACTTCACAAGAGTGAGAGGCCTTCCAGGGCCATGCAGTTTGTTTTATCTAATAATAATTTTTTTGAAAAGAACATATGATTTACTTTCCCAGAAAACACATGGATGTAGGAAAGAGAGCAGGGACCACCAACTGCCTTGAATGCCAGCAGCGCCCAGCAGAAAGCTCCTGTCTCAGCCGCTAGCCAGCCAGCTTGTTCCACCAGCCTGAGTTCTAGGGTTTCCATGCTTAAGCACCCATTCTGTATAAAAATCCACAGCATCTGAAACCCAAACTAGACTCTGGTCTTTCCCAAACCCAACATTGCTCAATGTAGCTAAGTGGAGAGAATGCAAATGATTTATATTTCCCTGGCTAGGTTGAAAAAACTCAAGGGAGATGTGTTCTGCTTCAAGACAGGGGGGAAAAATCCCCCCAAAACTGTAATGCAAAGGCTTTGTAGTATTTTTAAACCTTTGATTCAGTCCATATGTGACATCTGAACACTGCCAAATTCTGTTACAAAACACACACACACACACACACACACACACACATTCCTAGCAGGAGAGAAAAGTTGGATTTAGTAACCCTGGTGGTGTTGAGGGCTGGCTAAGATCGCTCTTTAAATTATTGAGGGAGCCTCCTCCGAAGCCTTTCTGCGCGGGCCTCCCTGCATTAACATCCGCTTTCAAAGACGGTAACCATATTAGAAATGAAGGGGGGAGGGAAACTTTGAGGGGCTTACCTGGTTGGCCTCTCACTTCCTGTCCTGAAAAGTAGAGAGCTAAGAAAACCCAGGTGAGTGGAACCATATCCATTTTGGTGAGACAGGCTTTCTCCAGGGTTGGGCTTATAGGATTCTTGTGTAATTATAAGTCTTTGTGTTTTTCTCCTCTCTCCTATTTTCTCGCTTTCAATGTCTTCTGCACAGGCTTCTAATGGTCAGTGAGTGCTTCCTTCCTGGGGTCCCGGGCGGCCCGTCTTCACCTTGCTTCTTGCTGGAATTCCCACCTGGTCAGGAGGAGGGTAGCGCTCGGAATCAGCCAAGAGGGAACCAGCCGGCAAGAGGGCACGGGTTTCCTCTCAAAAACAAAACGCATCTATGTGCTTTCCAGTTCCTCAAAGTGTCATTTCCTTTATCCTACAACATCGCGAGTATTTCCCGAAAGCCAAGCGTAAGTGAATAATAATAACGATAGTGGTAGTAGTAGTAATAATAGTAATAATCAAAGGCAAGACTTGCCTTGGGCATCCCACTGTGCCCCCGGCAGCGCTGCGATCTCAGCGGCGTACCCCGACCCTCCGCGCCCGGCACCCGGGACAGACACGCGGGCGGAGGCAGGGACGGCTGGACAGCCGGAGTGGGAGGCGGTAGCCTCGCTCTTGTCCTCGCTGGGTTCCCCTACTCTCCCAGCGGCGACACCCGCTCGGCCAGCCTCTCGAGGGGAGTCGGAGGAAGGAAGCGGCGGCGGCGGCGGCGGCGGCGGCGGGTGCTGCGGCTGGAGCGGCGGCAGCTGGGATCGCCTGGGAGTGAGCGAGCCCCTCTCCGAGTTCGCTGGCGCCCGCCCTCACCTCCACCTCGCCCAGCGGCTCGCCGAGGGTCTGCGCGTCTGAGGAGGTGGCCGGGCTGGGGTGGTGGTGGGAGGGGGTGGGGGGGAAGCGGACTGCGGGCTGCCGCCTCGCTCGCTCGCCTCCTCTGCCTCCCCTCCGGCTCCCCCCGCTGCCTTTTCAGGCCGAGCAGCATGTGGATGTCAGAGCCGCGCAGAGCTATCCGATTACGCGCCGGCTCAGGGCCCGCCCCTTCTGTGTTCCTGATTAAAGAGGCAGCGGCGGAGACGCGCGGCGCACAGCCCGGAGCCGCGGCACCCAGCTCGGGCGGGGCGCGCGCTCCCCTCCGCACCCCACCTCCACTCCCGGCTGCCGCCCGGTCTAAGTTCACCCACCCCTCTGCCACCCCGCACCTTCCACCCGGCCCGCACACCTCAGTGCTCGGCCGCCGAGAGTGCGTTACGCCCCAGGGAAGCAGCCTCTGCCTCCCCGGGTACCTCCGGGGCGCGCTGCCCTTGGCCGCATCGCCCCCGCCGGAGGGAAACTCCGCAGCATCCTGGACCAGGGCGTGTGTGTGCGTGTGCGTGTGTGTGTTGGGGGGGGCATGCTTGTTCCCCTTCAAGTCTGTGACTCCGAGGCCACACACGCAGAGCCCAACACAATGCCGATGCGCCATGGCGTTCGCCCCACGAGTTGGGTGGCGTGCGGTGTTTGGGGCAGGGAACGGCTCCGCAGCTCGGCCGTGCGTTCGCAGAGGCAGCCGTGCGTGGCGGCGACACACGCGCACCGTCCGCCCGCGCGGCCTCGAACCCCACACCCTCCCAGCCTTTACTACTCGGGTCCTTTGTTGTGTCCCAGCAGGCTCGGAGGCTCCCTTATATTAGGAGTTATTTAGGACTCCTCAGACCAGTGAAGATATTTGTAAAGAATTTCTCCAGGTAATGACATTGGGTCCAGCCCTCAAGAGTCACCCCAGAAAGCACAAGTACACGAAGCCTTCTCCCGGAAATGCTACTGTTCACATTTTTTTACATGGAAATGTGGTCACTACACACACACACACACACACACACATCCTCACAGCATTATGCCAACTATTTTTAAGCGGAGGCGTGAAAATTGTGTAAGGGTTGCTAGCTGAAGCTGACAGTTGGAGGAAAACACTTGCATCTTTGTTTCTGGGGATGACCATGGATTCCCAAATGTCTGTTCACTGGACGGACCCTATTACTCTGCTATCATAAAGACTCAATAGAAAAAGAAAAAAAGAACTCAAATACCACTCTGCATCAATGCCTTTACTTCCGGTCTGCAGATGAAAGGTAAGCGAAGTTTGGGTGACCAAGGCACACACATTTGACTATACCATTTCCTTCTTTGCTTATACTTGCGGATCTTCTCGGTGGTATTCCTTCTTATCTGGACTTGCCATTAGCTCTGTTTATCACTTTCAGTGTTTGAAAAATCTGTAACTCCCACTTAACTGTTATTTACACGGAGATAACCCGAACAGAATTGAATCAGAAGTGATGTGCAACTAGTTCAGCCAAATGATAGAGGGATTTTGCCTTGGAAATCCACAGGATTTTTCTTTGGAAATCCAGGGCAGGTAGCAGAGGCCTCCTGACTTCTGCTAGGGACCATTCAGCATACACAACCTTAATCACTGTTTCCCTTTCCTTCCACTCTCTACCTCCTTCCTTAGACTGGAAAGCACAAAGTATTTCAAACTACTCCAGTTCAACAATGTTCCTATTTAAAAGTTCACTTGTGAACTTTAAATGAATCCCAGCCCCACATATTTGATGAAGAAAAGGGGGTGGTCTGGATTTTGAGCCTCATTCAGAGATCCCAGATTATGCCATTGCCAGAATGCAAACCAAAGGGCAAATAACATGATATGCTCCGAGAGTCCATGAGCAGAAAGGACCACTTAGCATCACCTCTCCCATCACTCACCAAACCAGCAAGTGCTGGCCTGGCCAGGGAAAAATCCTGTTTTGGGGAACACCATAGCTAGAGTTTAGGTAAAAGGCATGGTGAAGACAAGAGTGAGAAAAAGGAAACAGGAGCCCACTGAGAACCCAGAATTGGTAACTCTAGATTGCTGGCCTTGGGGTCCCAGAATTGAAGTCCTATCAGGTTATTTCCAGAGTCCTGAGTATGGTCTGGGAAAAGTCAGGGAGAGTGTCACTGTACTGTTCCTGGATCCACACCCAATATGACAATTTTCATTTTTCAGAGGTACCCTAAAGGGGGCGCTAACTTGCTTCCTGGGAGCCTGTGTTCTGTCTGCTGCAAGGCTACTCAGCAGCCCACTAGGGTAAAGGCTTCCTTTCCTGCTTGGGGTTGGGAGAAGAGCCTTAGGTCCAGAGCTCTAGGGACTCCAAGCAGCCATAGCATTTTTCAGTCCTCAAGGGGGCAGCACTCAATAAATAATGCCACCACCACCTACAATCACAACTGTGGTGAGTGCCTTTGCTTCTAAGAGCTCAAAGCATTTCATGGGGCTGTGGAAAATTGAGAATGAGGCTAGCTCTCTCTCCTCCAGTCCACTCTGAACAAGACCCTACCAGCCTAGGGAGGGCTGAGAATTGCTAAGGACTCAAGAACAAGGCACAAATCCCACATGTGCCCCACAGTCTTGACAGCTGTAGGGAAATTCTCCAGATAGGGGCTGGCTTAGACCTGCCAGCCTTGTTTGCTTCTAGACTAGAATCTCTGGGGTTCAGCTTCAATTGGTTTGGTTTCTATCAGAGGTGCAATGATGAGGAGCCAGATATCAAAGGCTCTGTGAGTTCATGTCCTTGACCTGCAAGAAAGCCTACAAAAAGGCCACATTGGTGCCAGAGACAATAGGGTTATGAGTAGAATCACTGAACTGGCTAGGAAACAGCTAGCTAGTGACCACATCACTCATTCACCTAGGATGTGTCACATCATTAGCTTTAATTGTGAAATAATAAGAGATCATCCTATCCTACATTCCATTCTTTTGACAGGAAAGGATGTGGGGGAACATGGAATGGATGTGTAAATGATGACAAGAGAAAGCTGTTTTCCAGTCATATCCCAGTGGAAAGTTGGGTTGCTTCCAGATAGCCCTAAAATTATCTAGGACAAGTATAGATCCCTGAACACCACCTGGACTCCTGGACCACCAACTGGACTCCTCAGGTCATATATATCCATGCTGGGATTTGAACCTGTGGTCTTGTGTTTGCTAGGCAAATGCTATACACACTTCCAGGCCCCCTCCTTTTATTCTGTTACTCTTCAGAAAATTTATCATGCTTTTCTGCCCTCAACAGCCTCCCATATAGCAGGAATTACAGGGGGTACCCCAGCATACCTGGCTTATTCTTTGATAAAGAGTCTAAATTCATTTTTTCCCAGCTGGTCTTGAACCTCCATTCTCCTATTTCTCCTCCTGTGATTATAGGCATGAGCCACCTGTGCTGGCACAATCTATATCAAAATACACACACCTTTTAGATGATTCGTATGCAAAAAATAATTCTAATGTATTATATTTACATACAGGCTTAATATATGTTCTTCCACAAAAGGACATCTGGACAAGTATCCCTTCACAGTTTCTCTCTGGACACTTTCTAGAGAAGGGGAAGCTGTTTCAGGATGCAGAGAAAACCTATCAAGAACACATCTTTTAAAATACCAATGTGATTGGGTTCCCAGGTTTACCTTCTGAGTTTCAGCCTTAATAACCCAGAGCCTGAAACACACACACACACACACACACACACACACACACACACACACACACACAGCTCATCCTGTATGGGCAGGAGGTGTGCAAGAATGTTCAAAGGACCAGTGGGCAGGGTTTATGAACTAGGGCCACCCTTTACCCACTCCCAACCATAGACCATTACTGGAAGTTGGCATCAGGTACGGCTTTCCATCTGTGCTTGTCACATTGTACTTATTAAATGCTCATGGAGGCATGACTACACAGGAGGTATGGAAGCAAGACAGACCTAAGGTCTTGCCTCTTGGGAACACAGGATCTAAGAGCTCCAGAAGTTTCGTGCTTCCACTATAGACGCTGCCCGTCACATAGTGCTTCCCTTATCTCAGCCTGAACACTGACAAGCTCTCACCCTGAAAGGGGTGATAGGAGGCATAATTGCGTCTTAATCTGTAATTTACCACACTGTCCTCGTTAATGTTTAGCTACATCTGTCTCAGAAGCAAACCTTCAGTTAAAATGTAATAGGTCCTCATTTTTTATTCTCTCTCTTGTTTGACATTGAAGTCCAGGTTGTAATCAATAGCGTTGATTCACCAGCCCCTTCCCACTCACTTTGAAAACAATCAACCCCCCCTTAACATGGCTTACTAGGTTTTATTTGATTTTATCTCTGGTGGGTTCCCACAGTACTTGCAGATTTCCAGTAAGTATTGAAATCTCTTTCACCCGAACTACATGTGTCTCCTCTCTTCCTCCTCTTCCTCAGACACAAACAGTGGATCTGGTAGGAGGAAACCTCATAAATGCAAACAACCTCAACACAGCAAGAATTGTATGATATTCATTCAAACAGCTCTTCTTGGCAAAAGTCACTAAAAAGTTCACACTTCAAAACAAGACAGAGAAGCAGACAGGAACAGCAGACACCTTGAAGGCAGAGTGGATGGCCATAGGTCATCTCACATTTCTAATGAAAGGGTTGATTTGAATGACTTTTAACCCTATTTGTTTTTGGATTTGGGCTACGTCTCTTTCTTAGTCCTAGTCTCATTCATGAAATTAAAACTGGTTTTAGTCCGGATTCCACAGGCCACCTCCAGTCTTCTGAAATTAATTATTATTTAAGAACTTAAATGTGTTTATGGGGCTTCATTGAATACTGCCAACCCGTCTTCTTTTCTCCAAGAATTATAGTATGTCAGGTGTTTACACAGAGCTTCCATGGGAGGTATTGTTGGATAAAGGCTCTCCTAAGGTATTTTTAGACAAAGGCTCCAAAAAGAGACAGAGACAGACAGAGACAGAGACAGAGAGAGAAGTTGTATACCAGTGGCTCATGCCTGTAATCCTAAATATTCAGGAGGCTGAGATCTGAGTATCGCGGTCATGGATTGAAGTCAGCCTGGGCTGAAAAGTCCCTAGGAGACTCTCATTTACAATTAACCACCAGAAAACTGGAAGTAGAGCTGTGGCTCAAAGTGGTAGAACACTAACCTTGAGCAAAAGAGTTTAGGAACAGTGCCCAGACCCTGAGTTCAAGCTCTACAACTGACAGGAAAAAAAATAAGACAATAAAAAACAGATTCCACTTAGTAACCAAGAGTAAATTCTGAGAATTTATTTTTACCTTCTCAGCAGGGACTGGCTGGCTATGTGATTGGGAATCTTAGGGTTAAAATCTGAAGTATTTTTACCAACCAGGAAAATCTTCTTGGGAGGCGAAATTTCCTTCTTTTCCTAAATTCACAGGCTAATTTTCTGGGGAGCTCAACACTTGTATACTGCTTTGTTCTCATTCACATGTACAAACATTCTATCCATCCCTGTAGATTTGTAAGGGATTTTTTTTGTTTGTTATTTCTGTTTTCAGATTTGTAACCTGTGACTTATGGTGCCTTAATTAGACATCTACATGGCAGGTGATTGTTACATTATGATGGCCAAGAGCTGCTAATTTGAGCATGAAAGTTGTGATGGAAAGGCAAGAGTCAGGCAGCTGACCTTTTGCTATTGAGGATACTGCACAGGGTGGGTTAATTCACACCCACTACAGTCATTAGTTCTCACTCTCCTCCTTCATATTTACTCCTACACAGTTTACTGAGCTGCCAATCAACCCTTAGTATCCGGATGAGCACACTGACAAAGGGAGAGGTTTGGAATGGCATGTGTTTGCTGCAGAGACCAAGAAGTCATTTATAGAAATAATCTCCTTTCAGGCTCCACATTTAGATTCTATTTCCTTTCTGAATTGGGGGGAAAAAAGAGGAAGTTAGTCATTCATATACATTAAAAAAAATTCAAACAGCACAAAAGGTTATTTAATGAAAACTTAATACCTGCCCCTTTCTGAGTTTTATAGTTCACTCTTCCCTTCCCCCCAGGGACCACGTCAGCTCTTCCAAGTTAAAAGCTACAAAAGCTAGGATACATTTGATGTTTTTCTCCAGCTTGCTTTCTCCAGTTCTCCTTCCCGCTTCCTCTCCTCCAGCCTAAGCAGTAATGATCTTGAATACCATTAGGGGGCAGCTGTGACCAAAAAAGAAAACCACAGGCAAAAAATGAAAAGCCAAAATCTTAAAGAGGGAGAGACCAAAAGGAAATGAAAGGAATGCTAAGAACAGAGATCCGCCAAAGAGGAAAATACAAAGAAAGAAAAAAAAAAGAAGTAAATAAACCCAAAGCATTACAAAATAAAGAGCAATGGAGAATGGAGTCCAAGTACTAAAAAGCTAATTAAAAAGTCAGCAGAAGAGCCATTTTCGAAAGGCCTGCAAGTATGGGTGTGTGTGTGTGTGTGTGTGTGTGTGTGTGTGTGTGTGTGTGTGTGTGTGTGTGTGTGTTTAAAGCCAACCTGTTGAGCTTAAATTTGTTCCCTGTCAGCAGAAAGTAGGGGTTTATCTTTTTTGGAACCAGAAGCTATTATTATACTAGATTTTATATTCTCAGGATCTGTTTCAAACAGAAGTGTTTTGAGCACACTGTGCCCACTCAGGTATGGGAGGTGGGATGTGGGAGTGGGGAAGAGTAGCCCCCTTCCCTTACATCTTCAGAATGCGTAGGAATGCTTTCAGTCCTCAGCCAGGCAGTGAAATTAGCCTGAATGTAAAGGTGTAATTCTATTTCTCTGTGCAGCAGAACTCAGAAACCAAGGAATGGTTTCTTTGAAGCTGGTGCCATAATCAAAGTGCTTTTAGGTGTACTTGGGGCAAACCTTCCCTGGATGCAGCAGGTTAACTTCATTAAAGCTCCTAGCTACTGCTTTAATGTTTCCTGTCCCCTGCCTTGGGTACATTAAGCAGAAACAAGCCCTTATGGGAGCTGTGTACCCTGATGTTTTGCATTGGGAATAGAATACAGGAACAACGTTGATGTGGGAGATAAAATTAAATGAAAAGTTGCTTCTAGAGCATAATACATACTGATCATTTTAGTTAATGCTTTCTGGCCTTGAATTCAAACTCCCCCTGGCAAGAAGTTCTGGAAAGCCTCATCTAGAGTCAACATACTAAATGCAATGCTTGCACATGCTCTGTGTATAAGTATCTACTTCTGATTCTGAAGACATCCCAAGCTCTTCTCAACTCTGTTCCCTGTGCTATGCTTCAAAATCTGGTGAGAACTTTCATTTTCAAGTCAATGTCACTGAATCTCAACTTTCCTACACAGTTGATGGATTCATGTAAGTTGTTGAACAGCCAGGATGGATAGGGGACACTTTGGGCATGCTGGGGTTACTAAAGAAAATGCCAGCAATGTGTTTGCTGCAAGGAAGCCTTGAACCTTGTGGCAGACAAAGGTAGAGCTTTCTCAAGTGGACTCTGGAGGCTGTGTGTGTGTGTGTGTGTATGTGTGTGTGTACTGAGGCTTGAACTCAGGGCTTCATGCTCTCTTTTTTTTTTGTTTGTTGGTTGTGGGGCTTGATCTCTGGGCCTGGGCGCTGACCCTGAGGTCTTCAGCTCAAGGTGAGTACTCTTCCATTTGAGCCACAGTGCCATTTCTGGTTTTCTGGTGGTTAATTGGAGTTAAGAGTCTCCTGGACTTCCCTGCCCAGTCTGGCTTTGAACCAAAATCCTCAGATCTCAGCCTCTTGAGTAGCTGGGATTACTGGTGTGAGCCACCAGTGCCCAGTACTTTATTTTTTTTAACTTTTAATCTTATTGTAAAGGTGTACAGAGGGGGTACAGTTATATAAGTAAGGCTATGAATACATTTCTTGTCAAAAATTGTTCCCCCCTCTCTCATTTTTCTTCTACTTTCCCTTCACTCCAACTCCCCCCCCAGGTTATAATGTTAATTTCCAACATAGTGTCTTATGAATATCACTGTTGCATTGGTTCCCCTTTGTTCTTTGCTCACCACTTTTTATTCCCCTTCCCTTCTCCAAATCAGATATACACGGCACATGATACCAAAATCAAAAACAGGGACAACAGGGGATAAACCTAAGGAAAAGAAAAAAGAAAATGAAAGAAAAAAGAAATACCTTCATACAGTACATTAACAACAATAACAACAACAAAACCCAAAATGCTTTGTTTCCCTATCTTGGAGTTCATTTCAGTTAGCATCATTTTATATGATCATATGCACATAGCTAGTGAGTTATTGTAATCCTTTGCTAAGACTATCCTAGACATATACTAATTATTACAAATAAGGGAAACCATGGAGCCTATGTTTCTTTGGTTCTGGCTTACTTCACTTAATATGATTTTTCCAAGTCTTTCCATTTCCTTATGAATGGGGTGATGCCATTCAGATGGAAGCATAGAATTCCAATGTGTGTGTGTGTGTGTGTGTGTGTGTGTGTGTGTGTGTGTGTGTCTGTGTATCATTTTTTTGATCTATTCATCTACTCAAGGGCACCTGGGTTGGTTCCATAGCTTACCTATGGTAAATAGTGCTGCAATGAACCTAGTTGTGCTGGTAGCTTTAGTGTGGCCTTGTTCATTTGGGTAAATGCCCAGCAGTGGGATTGCTGCATCATAGGGTAGTTCTATGTTTAGTCTTTTGAGGAACCTCCATACTGCTTTCCAGAGTGGCTAAACCATTTTATATTCCCACCAACAGTGTAGTAGCATTCTATTTTGGCCATACCTCTTCCAGCATCTACTATTATTTGTTTTCTTGTTAATGGCCATTCTAACTGGCGTGAGGTGGAATCTCAGTGTGGTATTTCTTTTATGGCCAGAGATGTTGAACATTTCTTCATGTGTGTATTGGCTATTCTTATTTCCTTTCCAGAGAAGCCTCTTTTTAATTCTTTAGCCCACTTATTATCAGGATGGTTGTTTCTTTGAAGATTTTTTATTGGGGGTTTAATTTTTTGAGTTTTATGTATATTTGTGATATCAGGCCTTTGTCTGTTGTATAGCTAGTAAAGATTTTCTCCCAATCTGGCCTCACACTATTGATTGGCTTTTTCCATTCAAAGCTGGTGCTCTACCACTTGAGCTACACCTCCATTTCTTTTTTTTTTCTTCTGCTGGTTGATTGGAGATGAGTTTTGCAGATTTGTTTCCTTGGGCTTGCTTTGAACCACAATGCTTAGATCATAGCCTTCTGAGTAGCAGGGATTATGGGTATAAGCCACCGGTGCCTGGCTGGACATCAGAGTTTTAATGAATTAGTGTAAGTTGAACAACTTAAAAAACAGTGGTTGTTTTACAGAATTTGGGATTTCCCTTAGAAATGAGATGTTCTCTCTAATCTTTCTCTAGTTCCCCCTTTTCAATGACATAAATTCATAGAATTTAGTATCTAAGAAACATTAAAATGAATACTATAAGCTTGACCAAACAGAAACCTTTTTGAAGGTTGGACAAATAGGATTGCATGAAGTTGCAGAGCTTCTGCATGGCAAAGGACATAGCTAGAAGATCAATAGAAAGCCCTGGATTGGGAGAAGATCTTTACTAGCCATACAGTGGACAAGGGTCTCATATCTAAAATATACCTGGAACTCAAAAAATTAAATCCCCCAACAACAAATCCTCAAAGAAATAATTGCCTGATAAATAAGTGGGCTAACGACTTAAAGAGAAACTTCTCTGAAGAGGAAATAAGAATGGTCAATAGACACATGAAGAAATGCTCAACCTCTCTAGCCATAAAAGAAATGCAACTCAAAACAACATTGAGATACCATCTCACCCCAGTTAGAATGGCTATAATCAAGAATTCTAATAACAACAGATGCTGGAAAGAATGTGGCCAGAAGGGAACCTTACTGCATTGTTGGTGGGAGTGTAAATTTGTTCAACCACTTTGGAAAGCAGTATGGAGGTTCCTCAAAAGACTCCACATAGAGCTCCCCTATGACCCAGCAATCCCACTTTTGGGCATTTACCCAAA
>NW_012267217.1:41902546-41934165 GCF_000151885.1 Dipodomys ordii | reverse complement strand
TGAGACAAGCAGAAAAGGTCAGATAAGATGATGTTAAGTGAAATGAACCCCAAGATAAGGACACAAGTGGTTTTTTCTTTCTTGCTATTGTTTCTAAAGTATTTATAAGGTACTACATGATTTTTTTTGTTGCTTTCTATGTCCCTTCCCCACAGTATAACCCCGTTTTCACTGTATTTGATGTTGGTATAATTTGGGGAGCAGAAGGGAAAAAACATATTGTTTAAATAGGGATACAGGTCGACCCATTGCAACAATGAGATGTACAAGAGGCTATGTCAAAAACAGAGCTTTACAATTTAGGCAGGGGGGGTGAGGGATGGGGGAGTGTAGTTGTGGAGGTGGGAGGGAAGGGATTGGAAGGGGAAAAACAAAGGAGGAGGCAACAATGCTTGATAAGAAATGTACTCATTATCTTGCTCATGTGATTGTAACCCCTCTGTACAGTGTTTTCCCAATAAAAAAATTTATTTAAAAAACCCAGAAACCTTTTTGAAACAAGAACCTTTCAGTGATTCTTTGTTAAGAGATCTGGCAAGGATATTATATATGAAAATGGTAGTAATTTAGGAGAAATAAATATGTTTGACCTGTCAATACAAATGGGTACATGTTTTTCTCTTTCTGTGTCTGAGAGTTGTATCATAAACAGTGACTTCTCTGACACTGGTTCTCCAGACTTAGAAAGTAGAAAGGTTACATTTTGGTGGAAAGGAATACTTTGGGATGAGACAATCTAAAAGTACTGAACATTCGGTTAGAAATATAGGACATTATATCCTAGTTTCTGTTTCTGGCTTTTGTATGGATATTGACTGCCTTAGAGCAAATTCTTTTTTATCTCTATGATTCTGTTCCCTCACTCAAAAAGGGTATGATGTTCCTTCACATTAATGACCCTCCTAGACTGCTTCTGTGAAGTGGTGGGTTCAGTTTAGAGCATTTGTTGATTCAGTATTTATTGAGCATGTAGTATATTCCAGGCTCTGCATGGACAGAATAACAGCCAGTGATACATAAATGAAGATGGTTGTTCTCAGATTTACTTTCTACAAGAAAAAACTGATAACACTCAAGAGGACAATGAATAAAAACCAGTCAGATGGTGATAGGGAATTCGGAAAAAAAGAAAAGAATAGAGGAGACTATGACTAAGACCAATAAACAGTTAGACAGGAAATCTGCCCCTTTTACTACCCAAAGCTCTAATATGAGCAAGTCACACAGCTCAGACTCAATCTCTTTTTAAGATAAGGGGTTGTGCAACACTGTTGCTTTTCAAAATTTAAATTAAGATCCATTAGTGGGTTATAGAATCAATTTATGGGGATTGTGATCTGCATTTTTAGAAAATGTAAGAGACAAGAAAAACAAGAGACTATTTTGTTTCATGGAACTTTCCATGAATACACACACATATATTTCATATGTATGTAAATATACTTGACTTATGAGCCATATGTAAAATGTGTTTCTTTTGTGCAATGGATCATAAGATCTCTAAAATATTTTCAAGTTTCAAACTTGGATTCTACTAAAATGTTATAGAAGAACCCAATGTAGCATAGTTTTTGCTTGGTCTTATCATTGAATAAATAGAATTAGTCATCAGAGTATCTGAAGGCCTAACTCAGTCACAGGCACCATGATGGGTAGTTGATTAATCTGTTTCAAATTAATGGAAGTAAGATTTATATACTAGGTCTTGTCTTATTATAAATACAGCAGCCTAAATGAATCACTGAGCAAACTTACCAATCAGTTGTCTCAAAATAATTTATTATATTTCCCCAAATGTGAAGCTTATAAGCTAAATTAAAAAATATATTGGCTTTTCTCCTTGTGAAACTAGGAATTATCTTTTTCTTGAAATTTTTGGAAAGTCTATTGAGATTAAAGGGGAAAAACAAAAAAAGAGCTTAAAACGTTATTCTTCTCTTTCTTATAACTATCATTCAATAAACTGGACTTCTTCAAGAAAGAACAGATTTATTAGGGAATTTGTTTTCTATTTCTTGTCCTTGGGGAGCCAGATAATTCCTCCTGCTTAAAAATTCTTCTGACCTCATGAGATGTCATTTGCTAAATCATCTTTGCTGAGCAGCAGTAATCTTATTTAAATACAACTTCTTTCCCCTAGTTATGGCTTAACTAGTAGGCTTTAAAGCAGTCTCAAAATCATTTTTCAAAAATTATGCATTTGATTAGAAATAGATGATCCAAGTCTTCTGTCTTTCCTCTCCAGAAACCCTTGTTGACAACCACTGGGGAGGGAGAACCAGACCAAGGAGATCCCATTGAGGAATCAATGATACATCATCCTGAAGAAAGGCAAGAGGCAATGGACCCCGCTCACAGCCAATGCATGTGTTCATGAGTTAATTTTCAAGTTCATTTCCTTAATTGCCTGAAAATCCATGGCCAGACAAATTGACTCAGAGTTTAGGACTGCCACCCTCATCCTTCTGTAACCATGCTCTCCCACCTCTCCAGAGCAGGGCAGACACACACACACACACACACACACACACACACACACACCAAGAGGAAACAGTAGCAAGCTATCACTCCAGCCCCATTGCCACTGCTCACCTAGTGCACACCAATAGCCAATGTCATGCTTCCATTAAGGAACATATTGGCTGATGCAAAAATTCACTGGAGATATAGAAAATCACATTTTTGTGAATCAAAGTGTTTCATAAATAATCTAAAAGAAGGAACTCTTGGAGCTAAGATGCCTCCTCTAGTGTGAGTGTATGTGTGTGTGTGTGTGTGTGTGTGTGTGTGTGTGTGTGTATGCTCTAGCGCATGTGCATGAGCTCACACACATGCTAGTGGTAGGACTTGAACTCAGGTCCTGGGGGCAGTCTCTGAGCTTTTGTGTTTTTGCTCAAGGCTAGCACTCTACTACTTGAATCACAGCTCCATTTTTAGCTTTTCGGTTGTTTATTAGAGATAAGATTTTCACAGAATTTCCTGTCTGGGAAACCTTGATCCTCAGATCTCAGCCTCCTGAGCAGCTGATAGTCCTGAACCTATTTATTTTGGTCAGTCGTGGGGCTTGAACTCTGAGCCTCAGCACTCTACCACTTGAGCCACAGCACCACTTTCAGTTTTCTGGTAGTTAATTGGAGATAAGAGTCTCATGGACTTTCCTGCCCAGGTGGGCTTTGAAATGTGATCCTCAGCTCTCAGCCTCCTGAGTAGCTAGGATTACAGGCGTGAGCCACCAGGACCTGCACTGCTTTTTTGAAGTGAGTGTAGAGCCCTGTAAATTTCAATTGACATGAAACTTACCAAAGCATATTTGCTTAGAATTAGTTCTGAAAACACTGTTTAGTCCAAAATGTGTAAAACTCTCAAAAGACCTCTACATCATCTTTAAGGTCTATTACTTGTATTGCTATTGCTGCTACCAGTGATGAATTTGCCCAGATCAGGGAAATTCAATGTATTCACATTTTCTTTTCATGACCAACTGTAAGTCATATCAAATATCACCTCAGCTTTTGTAGATTTTTTTCCCATTGCAGAGTGTCTCATAGACTTTTTAAAAAAATGACACTGGTGAAGATATGCTAAGACTCATTTTTTTTCAGTTGCTAAAGTTAACTGAACTCATCAGTATAAGCTAAGATACCCAAATGACACTGAGTGATGGCAGGTTTCAGTTAAACAAATGCAAAGCTGTATTTAGGCACTTTTGCAACATTGTGAGGAAGAAATCAAAGCCTCTCTTGCTGCTATTTTAAAAATACTCATCGGGGAAATTCGACTGGAATACATTACACTAGCTTTCATATTTTGATCATATATATTTAAGGTTAACATGATAAAAGAATCACTAGATCCAGCGAAATGTGTGTGTGTGTGTGTGTGTGTGTGTGCGCGCGCGCGCGCGTTGGTCCTAGGGCTTGAACTCAGGGCCTGGGCACTGTCCCTGAGCTTTTTTTATTCAAGGCTAGTGTTTTACCATTTGAGCCACAGCTTCACTTCTAAATTTTTGTTGATTAATGGGAGATAAGAGTCTCATGGACTTACCCTGTCTGGGTTGCTTCAAAGTCCCAATCCTCAGATCTCAGCCTCCTGAGTAACCATTGGTGCCTGGCTGAAATGATTTTTAAAAATCAACTTGAATCAAGACTACTGTGGTATCTGTTAGAGCATTAAAAAAAATTCAGAGTCTAAAAGGTGGCAGTAGAAAGTTTGTTTAAAGACAAAGGAGGCAGGTACAGCCCAGGAAGAATGTCAAGTCTGGGATCCTAACTAAATGTTTCAGACAAGACCCTTTACCTTTTGTTAATTGCAAAATAAACAGCTCCCCCTGCTCTGGAGTTGTTTAGACAGTCTTCTTCCCTATGTGTACAGGGGCGCCAGTTTATTTATCACACAAAGAATTGTTGGCTGACAAGGAAATGAAACTAAACTTCTGACACAAAATTCTGTACTCTCACCATGGGGCAATGTTCAGACTCCAACTAGAGTTGGAGTCTTCCCACATTTTTCCACATGGTTTATTTACTCACACACCTACAAAAAGACTAGGTAAGAGATTCCAAAACATACTACAAATTAGCATTAGCTGGCCAATCTGGGTTCTGTTACCAGGGTGATGATTCAAAACAACACCCCCTGTCCCCAAAAATAAAAGGTCATAACTACCCTAAGTGAAAACATGTCATCTTGCTTTTACTAAATACCTAATTGTGCCTGGTGTGTAGTTGGTGTTATGCAGAGAGAGAGCGCTCCTTCTCTAGCATATCTGTGATCACTGATAAGCATAAGCACACCCAATTCGACTGCTGGTGTTTAGGAGAGGGGCAGCAGCAGATGTAGTGTGCCCGGATATGAGTTCATACTCGAGTAGTATAACATGGCATATTGTGTGGCATATTGCAGCCAGGATCAAGCAGATAGAGGTACTTGGGTGAAGGTTATTTTTTACTAGTTCCGATGGGGGCTAAGTTAAACACACCAAATCTTACCTCAAAGCCATATAGCCGTCTTAAAAGCAGAACATTCAAATAGCTCTTTCTGAGTTGTCTCCTGATAGCCCCCATCCTTTCCCAAACAGCTGTGCTTAGCTCCGTGTTGGGGCCAGGTGTGGGGGTGCAGACTCATTCATCAGCCTTGCAAACAAGCTGGTTTGGTTTTGATTTCAGATATCTCCCAAAGGTATGTGTGCTAAAAGCCTGGCCACCAGCCTGTGGTACATTGTGGGAGGTGATAGCATTGTTAAGGAGAAAGCTAGGTCCTTGGGAGTATGCTCTTGAAGGCAATATTGGGATCTTGGTACCTTCCTGTTTTCCTCTTTGCTTCCCTTTCCAGGTACTCCCCTCATTGGACTACGCTTCCTCAGGCCCAAGGGCCAACATCTGAGGCTGTGAACCAAAATAAACCTTCCTTTCTTTTTTTAAAAAATAGTTGATTGTTTCGGGTATTTTGTCATAGCAATTGCAAAGCTGAGTAGCATTCATTTTTTTCTATTTTTAACTTTTCTTTTACATTTTCTAAACTGTCAAAGTGATGCACAGAGGGGTTACAGCTACATAAGTAAGGTAATAAGTACATTTCTTGTCAAACTTGTTATCCCTTCCCTCATTTTTCCCCTACTCTCCCTCCCTCTCTCCCTACCCCCAAGTTGTTCAGGTCATTTCCAACATATTGTCTTGTGTATATCGTGTGAGTAGCAGTCATTTTACACAACTCTCAGCATTTTCTTCTTGCTGAATAAAAATGGGGAGTTTGGAGATTTATTTTCTTAGATGACTGTAGTTTGTGCTCCACAGTGTGTGTGTGTGTGTGTGTGTGTGTGTGTGTGTGTGTGTGTGTGTGCGTGTGTGTGCGTGTTCTGCCTGCAGAGGAGCTTGAACTCAGGACCTCACACTCTCCCTTAGCTCTATTGGCTCAAGGCTGGTGTTCCATCACTGGAGCCATACCTCCACTTCCTGCTTTGTATTTGTTAGTTTGGGTTGATTAATTGGAGTCTCAGGGATTTGTCTCTCCTAGATACTTCAAACCACAATCCTCAGATCTCAATGTCCTGTGTAGCTAGGATTTCAGGTGTGAGCCACCATCTGAGTTCCTTAGTTTTATAAAGCACAAGTTCCTTATACTTCCATGAGGCACTTGGCTTTGCACAATGAAAATGGTTGCTCTCACGTTGGAAGAGAGAGCCTGGCAATTTACAGGTTAGCATCCTTCATCCCAAAGTTGCAGAGTGAGGCCCAAGTTCAGGAATGCAAAGATGATGAGGGTCAGAGGCCATGATCTTCCTGGGTCATGGATAAGACAAATGCATAATGGATGCAATAGGATCTTGATCTGGACCAATGGCAAGGTCCCTTCTTCTGGTTTATTCTGTCATGTACAAGGTAGGGGCTCCTTGCCCAGTCAGAAAGAAGAGACTGGGTGGTGAAGGCAGAGTCCATGGCTGAGTTCTATTTGTTACCATAAGAAGGCAGTGTGGTATGGCGAGAAGTGAAAATCCTGGTGCACATATGTGTTGTTTTGGCAGTGATCTAGAAGTGTCATTGTGTGACAACCCCAGGCTATTCCCCTGAAATATTTAAGGGCTTACACAGTGGTTTGGAGTCAATAATAACTGTAATGCTGGGAAAAGCATGTAAGACAGTTCATCTGAACCAAGAACCTTCTGGTCAAGAGGAGGGTCCTACGAAGGTAGGAGGGTCCTACTTGAGAAGAAAGGGGAAATGTGTTGGAGTAAGGGGGCGGTCAGTGCTATGATGTGGCTGGTAATGCACACCGGGCTGCTGTGGTCAAGCAGAACAGATTAGACCTATTCTGTGCAGTCCAGGCAAAGAAAGAGCAAACACAGAACACACACACACATGTCCTGCATGCACGCAGACACGCACACATCTCCCTCTCTCCCTCCCTCCCTTTCTTTCTTCCTCCCTCCCTCCCTCTCTTCCTTCCTTTCTTTCTTTCTTCCTTCCTTCCTTTTCTTTTTTGTGCAGCTCCTAGGGCTTGAATTCAGGGTCTGCACTGTCCTTAGCTTCTTTGCTCAAAGCTAATGCTCTACCACTTGAGTCACAACTTTACTTCTGGCTTTTTTCTGTTATTAATTGAAGATAAGAGTCTCATGGACTTTCCTGCCTGGGCTGATTTCAAACTGTGACTCTCAGATCTCAACCTCCTGAGTAGCTAGGATTACACACCTTCAAGTTAATAGGAAGGTAATTGCTTCAATGTTAAGTCCATCTTGTCTCTCCTTGCTTGCTTTTCCATGAGAACTTGAGACTCTGCCAGGTTCTCAGAAACTCACCTTACCCAGTGAGGAAACAGGAAGAACATCTATTAGTGCCTCATCTTTGGGAACGAAGGGGAAGGAGAACATTTGGGAGGACAGAGAAAAGAAAACCCAGATCTTGGGGCTGGGAAGGTGGCTCAGTGGTAGAGCGCTTGCCTTGCATGCCTGAGGCCCTGGGTTCGATTCCTCAGCACCACATAAGAAAAAAAAAGCCGGAAGTGTGCTGTGGCTCAAGTGGTAGAGCGCTAGCCTTGACTGAAGAGCTGAGGGACAGTGCCCACCACTGGACCCCCCCCCCAAAAAAAAAGAGTTGGTACTCATGTGAATAAGAAAACCCAGATCTTATGTGAGTGTGGGACAGAGCCGGTGGATGAACAGTGGCATGAAGAAGTGGCAGGAGGATCTGTGGAGGGCATAGAAGGCTGCAGACTCCCGCATGTAGCTGATGCTGAGGACAGGGAAATTCTGAGACCATTTACTTGATATAAAGAAGTTAGCTTCCCAGCAGGAGCCTTCCCCACACTAATGTTACCAACTGAGATGGATTGTACTATTGATCCTAATGATTCACCTTACTTGTTGCAGAGGTTTATGTACCTGTCTTTTCTTTAGTGTATGTCCTTCTCCATGGAGCAATGGATGTTCCTTCCTTTGGCCATCAGAAGTGACCCTGGCCATTTTGGCCCAATAGAATGCGGGTGAAGGTGACAGATTCTGCCTGTGAATAGGCATATGGCCAGCCATGTGATTTGGCTGTTGCCCCTTGTCTTTGCCACAGGAATACCATGTATCAGGCAGGGCACCTTGTGAGTGGGGATCTCAGCTTGAAGAGGTCCTGAGCGGCAGAACCATGCTGTGAGCAAGATACAACCTTTGCGCTGAGAGTCATTAAGATGTTTGGGTTCGTACCAAACGAATCTAGTAAATGTGGACTGATGTTTATTCTTTGTGTGGTTGTCCCTCCTGATTTTTGAACAAAGTAAGAAGTGGCACTTCCTAGGGTTCTGAGACAAGGTATGACCTTGGCAGAAGGAGGTATTTTCAACCCCCACAGAGTGGGTGGGAGAGATCAAAAGTGCAGAGACTTCTAAGCCAAGCTTTCAACTAAGGACATTCCCAGCTATACCCACCTCGAATACGACCCAAAGAAGGATCCTATTGCCTCATTCACTATCACCAAGTCTGTACAAAGCAGAAAGAATGCAGAATTGACCCACAGAGAAAGGAAGTTTGGGGCAAGGGATTCTGAGTCCAGGAAGTTCCACTGAATTACAGTGTGGTGAAAAATGAAATGATTTTTCTTTTTCTTTTTCTCTTTCTCCTTTCATTTTTCTCTCCTTCCTTCCTTGCTTCTTTTGTGCCAGAACTGGGGCTTAAATTCAAGGCCTCTTGCTTGGCATTTTTTTGCTCAAGGCTGGTGCTCTACCACTTGAACCACACTTCCACTTCTGGCACAAGGCTCTCATGGACTTTTGAATTTTGATCCTTTGATCTCAGCTTTCTGAGCAGCTAGGATTGTAGGCTCAAGCCAACAATGCCCAGCTTAAAACAAACAGTTTTCTTTAGGCTGTAGGGAAGTGGGGTGAAGCTGGGCTTGAGAGAATAAAGATTCCTGATTTTATAGAAACCTTAACAAAAAAACGTGAAAAAACACAAAAGCAAATAAACAAAACTGAGAGAGAAACTCGAAATGCCCCAAGGCTTTTTTTTTCCCCAAAAGAATAAACTCTGTTCTTTCCTCATAGCAATGGGGAATTACCTGAGTAATTGGTGACATAGTCTCTCAAGATAGGCTTACTGGGAAACTCACCAAGCTTCATGGCATCAACAAGAGCCTTGAAGGAAAGCTTCTCAGTTATCTGTTACAGAGTGAAGTGGACATGTCTCTCCCATTCACAGAACAGGGTGGGGTAGGAGCTGCATTGGTAGGAGGTAGGCTAGCTGACCTCTCCAACTCTTCCAACACAAACAGATTAATATTTATTATTTAATGCTATGGCTCATGACATTAAAATGTCAAAATTGACTTAATTAGGGCAAACAAGTGGAATTAAGTCTAAAATGCAAGTAAAATGAAGCAAATAGAATTAAATGTAAGATGTAAGTATACCAGTGTGTTTTGTTGATTCCTACAAGTCACATAAAATTATTTCTAGGACTGAAGTAAGGTATAAATAAGTGAATAAATAGCCTTAACACCAAATTAGACTAATATTAGTGAGTAGTCTGTCACTTGTTTTTATTTTGTTTTGTTTTGTTGTTATGGGGCTTGAACTCAGGACCTGAGCACAGTCTTTGAGCTCTTTTGCTCAAGGCTAGTACCCTACCACTTTGAGCCACAGCTCTTTTTCTGGTTTTGGGGTGGTTAATTGGAAATAAGAGTCTCCTGGGGACTTTTCTTCCCAGGATGGCTTTGAACTACAATCCTCAGATCTCAGCCTCCCAAATATATAGGATTACAGGTGTGAGCCACCGGCACCTGACTCACTCACAGTTTTGTGAAGTTCAAGAACATGTCAGTAGAACTCCCAGTCATGAGAAAAATTCTAAAACACATGAAGATGGACAGGAAAGGATGGGTGGAGTGGATAAGGACTATGAATTCCAGCACGTCCACCAAACATTGGAAATGATTGAAAGGCAAAATGAACCATTTGGTGGTTCCCAGCAGGCACCAGCATATCCTTAGGAGAGATGTGCCAATGCTATGGCTTTATTTTTAATTTCATTTTCATCCCAAATGCTCATTTTTGTCTCCTGTGAGGATTCTTTTCCCCCAGTGTGACAAATCTTCCAATTTTGTAATGGAAGCCAGGAGAAAATGGAATTCTCTTTATAGAAATCCATTTTGTAGCCAACTTTCTTGAGATGCATCTAATCCTGAAAGCAATTTCCTTCATCTGGGTGGATGTGGCTGAGGTGTTTAGAGCTGGTTAAGTGGCTCACTGACAATTTGCTCGTAGAGCTTGTGGGAGACTTAACAGCAAGGCCTTGGGGGAAAATGTGAGGAGGGTTGTCCTCTCTAGAACTTTCTCCAGCTGTGCTGGCCCACTGTTTTAAAAGCAGGAACTTCACAAGAGAAGGGTTTTGTAGAGGGATGTGGCTAGACATTTCAAGGTACCAGCCCCAATTAGCCTACATATATATGTCTCTCCAGCATGTTCAGGATCTGGCAGGCAAACTCCACGGTCCACCAGAGGTAAATAGAAGACAAGTCAACTGGCAAGAGTGGTGTCATGGAATTTCCCTGTCCCAGACCAGAAAGGCCACTGAGGATTTGTAGGAACATGGAAGATATTACAAAATATAACTAGAACTCAAGTCTGGTTGGCTTTTTGCCCTGGCTTACATTCTAATAGTGCCTCTTAGGGGGCACATTTATGATTATGTAATGGCAAAACAAAGGCACTTGGTAGTAAATTAAATCATTTTATACCATGTGGGTGACTTGTATCCAGGGTATACCGCCAGGCTTTGACGCATTCCAATGTGGGAAACGTACTTGAAGCAGAACAACTGGCTCTTCTCCATCTGTTCATGTTCCCCATTTGACTCATCCCTGCTCTGTAAATACTCTCTGACTTGTTAGCAAGTTGAACAAATTTCAAAGCTATGTGAATGAAGTGCATGTAGGTCAGAAGGTACTTTGTGGGAGACCTCTGAAGACACATAAACTTGCATTGCTATGAGAAAACATTTCATCCATTTGACACTCATGTCAAGCTATATTTCTCAGGAAAGCAAGGGGATGCAAATGCAGATCAGATGAGGGCTGCTGGGACAGGAAATTGGCCCCAAAGTAAAAGTTAATGTCCAAAAGTATAGGCTGAAAACCTACCATTGGGATATGATAAGGAAAAATAAATGTTCACAAAAGTAACAAGCCAGAAAAAAATTATTGACAAGCATAAAAGGAAAAGCTCTGAAATTCTTTGTTGAAGGTTGATGAGTGTCCTTATTCTCCCCTTGATGGCTTCCCTCACAGTGACTCAGGATGCCATCTGCGACTCTTCATAGTGGTGACATTCTGTGATAGGCTTTCCTGAGCATGCCACCTGCTGTCCAACCCCACAGGACAAGGATTCAGTGTGGAGAAACAGCACCTGGATTTCATAGGCAAAACAATCAAGAGAATATGAAGTACACCTTGTGTAGTAGAGGGATTGTGTCTACACACTCATAGTCAAATGAGTACTGTAGGCTAGATATCACTTATGATATTAGCATCTATCTCTTGAGTATATGCTATGATTCAGGCCCTATCTCAACTCTTATACTGGTGCAAAACAATTTAATATTTACAATAATGAGGTAGCTTTATTTTTGCTTCCCCCTTTTGCAGGTAAGAAGAATGAAACTGAGAAAGAAACAGTAACTAGTCTAAAGTCACAGAGCATGTCAGGATTCAAATCTGGGCCACTGAGCATTAGCAATAATAACCATGCTCTCTAGTCTATAAGTACTCCAATCCAGTCAACAAAATCCTGTAAATTAGTCAACACACACACACACACACACACACACACACACACACACACACACACACACGAGTTACATCTTAATGCTTTGATGGAACTAAGTAAGCACACTGATCTCAGAATGAAAATTTGTTCTTTTGGCCTATCCTTCCTTTAAATCTCATGAGCAGTTTGTGACAACTAATACCAACTTAACAAACACAAGATCCTACCATGTATCAGTGCTATAGTTTGGATATAAAAAGTTCCCAAAGGCTCATGTGGTGAAGGCTTAGTCTTCCCCAGATGTGTTATGGAGAGATGATTGGATCATGAGGATGCTGATCTCAATGGATTAATCTGCTGATTAGGTCAAAGCTGAAAGGGCTAGTGAGAGGTAAGGGCTTAGTTGGAGGAATAAGCCACTGGTTGGTCTCTCCCCTCTCTCTCCTCTCTTTTCCTCTCTTTCTTCTCCCCCATCTCTCCTCTTGTCCATCATGAGCTGAGCAGTCTTTCTCCATCTTCTGCCATGTTTTTGCCTTGCCACAGGACACAATGGAGTCAGGTGACAGTGGACCACATCTATGAAACCATAGGCCAAAATAAACTCCTTCTCCTTTAAGTATTTTTCCACCCTCAGGTGTAGTCTCACAATGATGAAAACATCTAACATAATTTGGCAGGGTAGTAAACAGCTATCAGTTCTGACTTTGTCTTACAGAACTTCCAGTGTATCCATAGGACAGACTCAGCTTATTCCTAACCCGTAGACAATCATAAGATGCCATGGCAGAGCAGTGAGACATGAATAAATAGTAGAGGAATAGTAACTGAGTGAGAATATAAATGAAAGGTAAGAAGCAGACTGGGAGAATGGACCTCAGATTTCTGGTGATGCCCCACTCAGAGGAGGCCAGTTATATTCTTTTTGAAAAATAGGAATATTTAAAATAATTGTTTTCTATCTTTTTCATATTTTCTGTGAGAAGATTCACAAGGCAGCAGCTTCATCCAAAGCATGGAAGTAGGAGGTTATGTGGCTCACTTTTTCCCAAAGGCAAAACTGATAAACTTTGTCTGTTGTTCAGTGGTTCATGACAGTATTAGTTAAGCTTTTCACTATTGGGAGGAATAGATATTCAACTCAAATTAGCTTAAGTAAAAAGGGGAATTCACTGATTCATATAACCAGGAAATCAGGAGTCAAGGCACAGCTTGATCCAGGAACACAAGTAATATTGTTAAAGCATTAAACTATTGCCTCACATTACACATGTGCTCTAAGGAATCATCTCTCCTGTCTCAGCTTGTTTCTGCTTGATGACATTCACATGAAGGCTTTGTTCAAGCCAAGCAACTCATATTCTTTTGACTTAATAATGTTAGTAAAAACAGGGTTTCGTTCTACCAACATCTATCTGTACATTAGCCGTTGAAAAGACTCCAAGCTGGCCAACCTGGAGTTAATGCCAAGTCTGTAGGCCAGAAATGGAATGTTCTGATTGGCTAACCCTAGTCATGTGCTCACTCTATCCAAGGGTGTGAGTAGGATGCCATGCATGGAAGCCCAACCAGAACTACATGGTGTTGGAGAAGAATTTCTCATTGGAATTAAGAGACTAGATAGGGAGGGATGGGAGAAGCTAGGTCGACAAAAACCAGAACTGGTAATACCTAAGATTGACCATCTTAGAGCTTTTCATCTTCCCTTATCAGTGAAACCTGTGCAGGTAAGAAGCATGCCACACCTTAGAGAAGCTACCCCGTGTGCTTTATGACTAGAAGCAAGTCTGTCTTCCTGTAACTACAGGGTTCTTATGCTGACTGGACTTTGGCTATTAGCAGCTACTTATACTTGGGTACCTGCGTGATTGACAAAACACTTCCACATAAATATCTTGCATTTTACCTGTATGCTAGCATGGAAAGTGTATGGAGTAGTCATCATTCATAGGTGAGGGAAAGGAGACTCCAAGAGGTGAGGGGCTTGTGTAGGGGGTAACATGAGTGATAACTGGTCAACTCAGGAAACGCAGGGCTTCCTGTTCAAGAAGCCCTGTGAGACCAAGGAGAAGCTTCCTGTGAGCTTAGGGGACAATTCTGAGGTCATATATTGACTCAACCCCTGAGATAGGATTAGAGTTAGGAATGGTGATTTTCCTCCCAGATTTTTAAACTACAGTGTTGGCCTCCTAAGGAAATTCTTATCTTAAAACCTGTCCAGAACGGATGCCAGAAAGTTCTGTTTCAAAACGCATTCACTAAGGACTGTGCTGGCTGACTTGTCTCTAGTGCATACTGCACCGCTGGAATGTGGGCATACGTTCACTTGATTTTCAGGCTTCTTCTTCTAAAAGGTCCAATATAAGAGATTCATGCTTATGAATTACCACTGTTGTCACAAAAGGCGAATTACAATATAGGCTTGAGATACTCACAGGTAAGACGGGCATGCAGCTTCCACATTGCTAACACAGACCTAACTGTCCATTCTGTTCATAATGCCATTAAAATGTTTACTGAAAAGGTAAGTTCACTGGTTTTGATGGGGTTGGTGTAAGCAGTAAGGGAAGGGTGCAATCTGTTTCTGGCATTACAGATGCTAAGGAATAGGATTAGAAGCTGTAGTCAGAACACTGTAACTGGTTACAGCTGCTAATTAGGCTCTCATCTGACAAGCACCTTATTGCTTTACAGGGGAGGGAAGAAAATAAAACAAGCAGTGTAGACAATTAGAAACCAAACAAAATTAAACAAGTCCTTATGGCTATAGGTATGGTGTATAGTGCTTTGCCTTGCATTGTTAGCGACTCATGTATTATGAAGCACTTAGGGATGCTGGCTAATGGAGTCTGTCTCCCTCCTGGAGGGCGACTTGAACATTAGACTCTGTGACTCAGGTGCACAAGCGTGGCTGTATTAGTGTGGGCAGAATGATGCTTTCCTCTCAAAGGGGTGTAGTGAGGCTTAATTAATTGTTGGGGAAGCACTTTGAGATTCTGGGATGAAAGGCACTATATAATGATAATAATTTGCATCGACAAGATACATTTCTTCAGTAGAATTCCAAGCACTTTACAAACATTAATTAATCCTCATAACACCCTGGCAGGGCAGGTAAGTTTTCCCAGGATACGATAAACAAATCTACCATATTATAAGTGGGAGGGAGGCTACTGCTATAAACTCACTTTAATATTTATTCTTGGTGGGAATTTCCAGAAAGGTTCACGTGAACCCTGCTTCCCATTAGTCCAAACGATCTGCCATTCACTTTTGATTACCCACAAATATCGTATTCTGCCAGAGCACTAATCATTCTGCTTGAGGGACACGTGTCCCAAGCAAAGCAAGTCATAAACAGCTGTCATTCCAATGGATATTAATGCCTATTGTCTCCCATTCTGGAACTCTGTGCCTCCCTTATGCAGAGAATGGCAGGGGAGCTGATGACATCTGTTTCAAAGTCTGCAGCCATGCTGGAGAAAATGCACCTGGTTTCCACTTAGAAACCCAGCGTAGCCAGTAGCTGTCCCCCCCCTCCCTTTTTGTCACCAGTAGATTCTATATTTTACATTCTGTTTTCTCTTCCATCCCTGTGTAGTGTGGGGGAATAAAATTAAGGGTGTGGGTAGAGAGGAAGTCTGGGCTGCATACTAGCTTTTCCAGCAGGAAGGGTCTGCTATAAATCAGCATTGCTGAAGCAGCTCAAGTGTCAGAACCTGGACAGCTCCCTGAAACCCCAACCATTCTACAACTGAAATAAATCCAAAGGGGAAAATGATCCTCCTGTTAGACAAATGACTTCAACATGCTAAGAGGCTGGCTAGTCAGACTTGAGTAGCACTTCGATGATACCTCTGTTCCCACATTCTGGTTTTAATACTGCACACACAGCTTTCCAGACTGAAGAGGAACTTGCTTGCTCCAGGAGCCAACATGTCAAGGCAGCCATTTTTGGGCAGTCTCCTGGGCTTCAAGATTGTGGTGCCAATGAATCAACGTGTCATCTCAGAGTAGTTAAGTAAGATACTCAGGGTAGTTAAGTAAGGGATGAGAGTGTATTCTCATGGCTGTCTGGTCAGAGGGAGAGTAAATAGCCTCTTGGCCTTGCATTTGATTTTGACCAAAGGCAATTGCTGATACCCAGCTGGCACATTCTTTGAATGAATCACTTCACACATCTAGCCTCAGTTTCAACTTCTGTAAATTGAGAGGTTTGAAATATATCATTTGATGGGGGCTGGGACAGGTGATACAAGGATGCTTCCAGTGAGAAAGCCATCTCTAATCTGGGCAATATGATGATGGCGCCTCTCAGAAAATCCAAGTTGGGGGCATGGATCCAACTGGAGATAGAGCCGTCCACCATAGTTCTGTTCAACAACAAGCTGCAAATACCAATTGATGCTGTTGGGAAAGCCATTCTGCCCGTCAACAGTGATGTCTTATCAGCCCCATCCAGCAGGATTTTACATTTCATAACCCTTCCCTACCATGTCAGTTTTTTCATCTCCATTGTAGAGGCCAATGCTGTCTCAACAACAGGTCCATGTGGTAAAGAATGGGCACAAGTCACACGGCCAGTATTATTGGCTAAGCTCCAGTAGAAGAATTCATATTTGAATCGTTTTTGGGTTCCAAGGCCAATACATTTATTTCTGAAATTCAGTACAATGGGGCTAAAGTATGGGTTTGATGTTTTCCCCCCATTGGTATTTGCATGACCTTGAACTAAGTGCTTGAGGTTACAGAGATAATAAAGTACTACAGGAGAAAATTTTCAACTTAGTTTAGTAGTAGCAGGTGATTAATATATATGCTAGACGTGATGGAACAAGATGAAAAAAAACACACACCACCAAGTCTTGGCCTTTAGGAAGTGAATTGTTTGAGAGACAACTGAGAGCTAACAATGCGAACTAGTTCAACTTCTGTGGGTTTTCTCAAAGGCTACTTTAAGACACACACACACACACACACACACGCACGCACGCACACACACACACCACCACCACCACAACCACCACCCCACACACACAAAGAAATCAAGACTGGTTTATTACCAAATAAGGTAAGAACCAACTCTCTGGTTGGTTCATGAATCAAATGTTTAATTTCCAAGTGGAACAGAAATTGGTTGCTCAAGAATCCAGCATAGCTAGAGTTATTCACTGAGCAGCTTATTTGCTGCCAGAATGCGGTGTAGGGTACTGTCCAATCAGCTTAGCATCTCTTCCTAAAGAAAACAAGAAGGTGGTATGGAAGAAGGAAGCGACTCAGCTTTTAAATTTGCTCTTTGATTCTGGTGGGACTTGAGAACCATACAACTACCACAAATATCCAGAGATACCTGAACTATGAACATTCATCACAATCTCAATTTAAAATAATATTAAAACAAACAAAGGACCAGATGATGTTAGCATAGCTTCTTCAGATGAGGATACGTAAACCTTACTTGGCCACCCTACTTACTGACAAATACCACATGAGGCCTGCTCTTAGAAATATGGCTCTAATCAGGAATGAAGTAGTGGGAGGGGGAGCTCAAGACAGCATTGTAGCTTGTGTCCCAAGGGATTCTAAATAGAGGAGGGTGTTTCAGGACTGTAGGGAGCCCTCCTTTGAAATATTGGTTTCTCCAGTAGACTGGAAAGGGTAGGCACACGGCAGACTGTATGCTACGATGAACAGATGACAACTCCACAGGCAGAAGCCAAATCCGGGGCTGGTTGGGCCATGCTTCCTTAGCACCTTCACTGATGGGGAGATCTGCTGCTGACTGGAAATCAAACTCAGCCCTGGCACTTTGAAGTCTCTTCCTGTCTGAGGTCTTGGTGGAAGGATAATGAGTGGATGAAAGGTCCTTTTAGTCAGACTGTGAACAGCTAGTTCCAGATGAATGGGCATTAGCAACACAGGGCAGCCTGTGAGGCCTACTCAGTAGAGGGTCAGGAAAGTGAACAGAGAAGGCCTTTGGATGTGTCTGCCCCCAGCACTAGCCCTGGAAACAATTAGTGAGGGGAGGGAAGCAGAAAGGGAAGCTATCCTCCCAGACTGAGTGACTCAGCTTCTGAGACTGCCCCTCCTTAAGCCTTTGAATGGACCAAAGACAATGGAGGGTGTGAGTTGGAGGACCAGGCAAATTGTGGTAAAAACTGTCTCTCTCAGAAGAGAACCCTTGATCCTCTTGTGTTTGTGGATCAAGGTTTATAACAGACGACCCTGTTTACAACAGAAGACCCTGTCTTCTGTCCCCAGCCCCTGGGACTTATCTTTGTTGTTGAGGAAATCTTTCTCTTTTCTTCTGCCTATAACTTCGCCTTAGGGTTGGTTTGTCCTTTATTTCTGAGATTCATCCATTCTCAGAATGCTACTTGGTTACTAGACAGTGGGGCCAGAGCTGGCCCTCAAATGAGCTATGTGAAGTTCACAGGATGCTTAAGGTTGGATTCTGTGTCATTATTTAACAATCAGATTTCACATTTAAAAAAAAAAGAATCCTAGTTGAGAAGCTTGGGTGGTAGCCAGCACTGCATTCCTGCTTAGCAATAATTGTGGGAGCCAAGTAGCCTGCATCATTCAATGCGGCAGGAGCAGGGGGCAGCACCATTGTTGTTCCCTAAGCTGGACTTTTGTCCCCCTCCCATGCCACCCAGCATCTTTCAGACCCTAGGCTTGCTCACTGCTGCTCTAATGCTCTAGCTCACTTTCCATAGTAACCCCATAACCTACAAATACTTGAATTTGTGACCCTCAGATGTGGTTTGGTAGGGAAAGCACCACATCTCCCTTCTTTCATGTTTATATGTGGAGAAAGTTTCATGTGAGCAATACCTCTGGTGCATCTGCTTTTATTACTTGCTAAATTTGGAAGAAAGATCCAGGCACTCTCAGCTTAGCTTTCCATCTTCAGACATTCCTGGCTATAAGAGGATTTATATTTCTCTGCTCTAGGGCTCTTTTTACACAGGACCACTAAAGTTATTCCTTTCTCCTGGGTTAGTTTTCAACAACTGAAAGAAGAAAATGTATTTTGGCTCGCGGTATCAGAGCTTTCATTCAAGAGTTGGATGGCTCCATTGTTGTTAGCCTGCAACAGGCAGAATATTATGGCGGAAGTAAGTGCTATTATGGCGGAAGTAAGTGCTACTATGGCGGAAGGATGCGCTACTATGGCGGAAGGATGCGCTACTATGGCGGAAGGATGTGCTATTTATTATGGCGGAAGGATGGGGTATTATGGCGGAAGGATGGGGTAGCTGCTTACTTCATGGCAGTCAGGAAGTTGAGAGAGTAACAGGAAACAGCAACAGATAAGATATTCCTTTCAAATATACTTTTTATGACCAATTCCTCCAACTAGGTCATACTTCTTAATAGCCTATTCAGGTATGAACTCAAAATTGGTTTATCTATTAATGATGCTAACTCCGTATCTCCTTTTGGAGATGTAGTCTCACAGACCTTTCTGCCTGGGCTGGATTTAAACCTAGACCCTCTGGATCTCATCCTCTTAAATAGCTAGGATTACAGGCATGACCTATCAGTGCCTGAATTTGAGTTACTATTTTTAATGCAGAAAATTTCTCAAAGAGCTCTGTGTGTGTCTTTCTGTGCTAGTGCTAGTTGTGTTCTTTCTGTCCACAGGCTTCTGTGGCATTGATGAAGGGTTCATTCTAGCACTGATCTTTGGCTTAGAATTATCTTTCTTCCCTATTCTAAGTTCTCCCAACCAGAATGTATCATGAATCTCTACTCAGGTAAATTGACCCCTCAATGACATCCTCATAGTTATCTGCAAAAAAAGTGAATGATGAAGGCCAACAAAGCCAGACAATCTTCTAAACACTGCACCTGTACTGGATCTCTTCATCTTCCTGTCGAATCTGTGAGATAGGCATTGCTACTTTAATCTACTTTTTTTCTTGGGGGGCAGGGGATAGTCCTGGGGCCTAAACACTGGGCCTGAGAGTTGTTCCTGAGATTTTGTGCTCAAAGCTAGTGCTTTACCATTTGAGCCACAGCTCCACTTCTGGCTTTTTGTGGTTAATTGAAGATAAGAGTCTCCTGAACTTTTATGCCCAGGCTAGCTTCAAACTGTGATCCTCAGATCTCAGCCTCCTGAGTAGCTAGGATTACAGGTGTGAGGCACCAGTGCCCAGTTAATCTCCATTTAGTGGAGGAGAAACCTGGCTCAATGAGCCTCACAGTCTTTTTTTTAGGATTGCTGTGTGATACGGTCAGTTGCAGAGTTATCCTTTAGGTCCAAGTAGTCTAGAGAAAGCTAACCCACTTAACCCTTGTTAGACTGAACCTAAATTGATATGGGTCAAGAAGGAATATAAAAGGACAGGAAATTTTAAAGAATTTTTTTCAGGACAGAAAAGACAGTCACATCATGGGCTGAATTATGTCTTTCTCAAATTCATATATTAAGTCCTAATTGCCAGTATCTTAGAATGTGACTATATTTGAGATAGGACTTTTAAAGAGGTAATTAAGGTCAAATTAGAGCATATGGGTGGGCCACCATCCATTATAACTATCTTCATATGAAGAATTTAGGATATATACAGTTTAAGTCAAATAATAGCAATGTGAGCAGAAGTGAGAAAGTGGCCATCTGAAAGCCAAAGAGAGAGAGGCTTCAGAAGAAACTAATCTTATCATCTCTTTGACTTTATCCTTGTAAACACCAGAACCATAAAGAACACCATCCCTGTTGTTCAAGCCACTCAGTGTGGCACTTCGTTATGGTAGCCATGGCAGACTAATAGTACAAGCCCCTACTCCCAATATTTGCATGAAAAGTCACTGCCACCACCTTCATTAAATAGAATATGAGGGAACCTTGGAGAATTCATTCATCCATAAGAAAGCAAGCAAGCTGAGGCTAAGAAAAGCAAGGAATTTGCCCAAGAAAAAAATATGTATTTTGAGAAGGTAAGGGAAGGCAAATGAATGCCTTAAAGGAAGATGGCCAAAACCTATGCTTTGCTTTAAAAGTGGAATGCAAAGAATCCAGAAGAATAAAATAACTCACCCAAGATTAAAATATATGTATGTCAGAGAATAAGAAAAGAAGAACCAGAGCTAAGCGTGGTGTCTTAAGCTAGCAATTGGATCTACTTAAGAGGCTGAGATCAGATTGGAGTTTGAGGCTAGTCTGAGCATGAAAGCTCACCTGACTCCTCAGTCAATGGTTGGCCATGATAGCACTGTCAAAGCAGTGACCCAGGAGAGCACAAATAGAAGGACCACAATCCAGGCTGATCTGAGGAAAAATAACACACAGAGGTAAAAAGCACAGAGACAAAAAAGAAAAAGGGCATAAAGACAAAGAAAGAAATCAGTTCACAAAACCCCTAAAATGGGACTTGTTCCATTTTTGTGCTATAAATGGAATTATTTACTTCCCATTAAACAAAAGCAGTACATTAAAAGTGTATAAAGGCAGTGCTCTCTTAACTGCTGATGGGTCATGATGAAAATGGGAGGCTTCCTTATTGACTCCTTGGAGTGTCATGTAAAATAAAGACATTTTCTAGTAGGACCTACTGGAATTATTTAAGCCACTGTTGTCACATTTCATTAATTAAAAGTGGCTTTTGTTGGGCACATGACATGTGCTCAAGACTGTGCTATGTCTAGGGAGAGGCTCATAAATTCATGGCCATGGAAGAGGTCTAGTGATGTGTATACACAACATTGGGCTATCTGTGTTTCAGCCTCAGGTTAGATCAATGAGTAGAAAGCACTAAGTACCGCAAACAGGCATATGTTTAAACATGAATCACTGCAAAAGCCTGAGGTTAATGTGAGTGCCTTTCACTTTCCTAATAGGAAATCGAGCCAACCCGCGCCTCCATCCACAGACTCAGCGATGCTTGTGTGGTTTCCATGTGGTCAAAAGCATTAGTTAGGGTCTTGTCCATATCTATTAGAAGGGAGGAAGCCCATTTAGCAAATTAAAATTGTTTTTATTCCCCTGGCTAATTGTTTTCTAATTGTTTAAGTAAAAGGTTTTAGTCTTGATTAGAGGCTTTTTAGTAAATGAAATCTGTTCACATTTTACAAGTCAAATATTTAGATCATAGACAGACAGCTATGAGGTTTGCTATGGCAAGTGTTTTGAAATAGACGTGTTGGTGCTGAATAGGCAACTTTAGAGATGCTTTCATCTTATCACCCCGGGAATGGAGGCCTGGGGATTCACACAGCCTGAGAGTGGGAGAGGCCTGGTGGAGCTGGTAGGTCTGCCATCCAGGCTAGGCAGGCATTTGCATGAGGTAGATCTGTGGTCAACACAGAGCCCTTTAATTACATATTTAACCTCAAAAAAGAAACAAAACAGTCCATGCATAGACTAAATGGGGCATGCAGAAACATGGCTTAATGTGTTGTCCAACTTAATGTAAGTTATGACATTTAACTGAGCAGTTATTTTGGAAAATTCAACATACTGCTGTGAGAATTGGAGCTCTGTGGTCTAAAGATACAAATGTGAGTGCTTATACAATCTCAACATTGGTTTTTTCCCACTATGTTTTAAAGACCAACTGGGGTGGTAAAAAGACAGTTGATGTGTTGCAAAATTTCCCAAATACACCAGGCGCTGGTGGCTCACACCTGGAATCCTAGCTACTCAGGAGGCTAAGATCTGAGGATCACAGTTTGAAGCCAGACGAGGCAGAAAAGTCTCCATGAAACTCTTATCTCCAACTGATCATTCAAAAGCCTGAAGCAGTGCTGTGGTTCAAGTGGTAGAGTGCTAGCCTTGAGCACAAAGAGACTTGGACATTGCCAAGGCCCTGATCAGGTTCAAGCCCCACAGCCCCCAAATATCATATTCTGTGTTCCCCAGAATGATAATAGATCATAAAAGGGAGATGGTTTCATAGTCAAATAAAGTTTGGAAAACATCAGGGTAAGCAAGGTTAAACAGACCACTTTCTCTTTATTTTTTCTCTTGTACTATTTTATTCTGTTTCTGTCTCTGTCTCCTCTTCTTCTATTCTCCCCTTTCTGCTTCTCAGCGCTTCCTCTCTTCCTCCCTCTTCATCTCCCTCAATGTCTTCTTTCTTCCTTCCCTTCCTTCTTGCTCTCCTTCTCTCTTGGACACCAGAAATATCAACACCGTGAATTTCTTAGGGTATAGGGAAAGGGAGAACCACTGTATTTAATTTCTGCCTTTCTGCCTTTTTAAATTATGGCATTCCAAGTGCTAGAGAAGTTGCAGAGTAATGGAAATTTCCAGACAATGTGGCAAGAATGTGGATTGGTTCGATCTATTTTGGACAGCAACTTGGCAGTGTCTGGGAGAGTTGAAATTGGCCATAGAAACTTTTTCTTGGAATTAGTGTTGCAAATGCACTTCAAGAGCTATGATCTACCATCATCCTGGCCTTTCCCCCTCCCTCTGTATCAGTCACCTCAGGTGGAAGATGGAGTCAGATCAATATTTATGGGACTTGGATCTTTGCAGTCCCCACTCAAGAGTTTTTCCAGGTGTCTCTGCCTCTTTATCATGGTACCCTTCTCATGGTGAGGCCTTGGAAACTATGGATTTAGACCAGTATATGTAACAATAAGTATGACTATTTATCTTTAGTGTGAAGCAACTACTCTTCTATAAGCAATAGGAAAAGTTGAGGTACTAACAAATCAGAACAGTTTTTCATCTGTCATTCACTCATCTCCTCTGTGTCGATCGCTGTGATGCTGGGTTAGGATGCATTAGCCTCTGTCATTAACTGAACTGTATTGCACGACGGTAGACAATATACCACATGTCTGGGATCACCAGCCCCTGTTGAATGATTACTATGTGTAAGTCACTATTTTAAACTCTTTATATAAAAAAATCTATTTTATTTTTCCTAACAAGCATTTGAGGTAGGTACTACTTAACTCTGAGTGAATTTCAAAGTGATGCAAGTTACAAAACTTGCCCAAGTTTGCCTAGCTTATAAGTAGGTAGCAGGGCTTGAAGCCAGACAGACAAACTACAAAGCATACTTTTTTACCATGGCTCTAGAATGCTTCCCAGGGGAGTGTGGTATATGCTGAATCTAACAAACACAAGCATCCAGGATGAGGAAAATGGAAGGTTATGACAAGGTTGTAAAATATAATGAACATTTTGAAGAATGAATTGGTATTTTTAGGCGGGTAGGGAGAGGAAGAAGAGACTTTGTGGACAGAAAATAGCATTAGAATTGAATCCAGTACAGGAGAGATCCTGCTTTTGATCCAGGATCTGGGAAAAGCTATATGAGTCATACCAGATACTTCTTCCTGTCTAGAATTCCAGCCTGCCCTACCTGGAACTGCTCGCTGCTCCTCCCAAGATGCATTTGCCTTTTTTGAAGGCTCAGCTAATTCTACCCTGTTGTCTTTTTTAAAGCCCATGGACTCAGTTTCCTCCTTCCTTACTAGATCTCCCATGCCATCTTCCTCTACCATCAAACTTGGATGATTCCCATCGTCACATTAAAACTAGAGGGCCACTCAGCCCCACCTAACCAATGAAGAGGCACTGCCTCTTCCAACCATTGGGACACGATGAAACATTGTTCTTAGAGACTCCAGTAGAGCTGTCTGACACCTATTGGAAGTCCTGTAGAAACAAGGTGCCTCAAATGCTTTTGATCCAGGATGGATCTGTGAGCAGGCTCCCTGGCAGACACAAACTTTCCTTTTTCTTCTATAGTCACTTTTGTTATTAACAGCCTTACAGAAATAAGCTTTCCTGCCTTGAAATATGGGATGACTGAGAATGCGGGTTCCAGGATTTATGCCTCCTCATGGCCTAGAGACATAATTCTTACGCGGCTACTGTGATGACAAGATTCAGTAAGGTATTAGGCAAGTAAGTCTGAATTACTTGGCTAAAATATGGGATGTTTCTGGATATTCAGGCCCTCTGAGAGGATACCTGATTAGCCTTAGCTCTTCTTGGGAGGGAGATGCTTAGAGCCTAATTTCCATTTGGCTGACTGGGAGAGGTGGGGATCCATTTGGCTAAATCTCTCTTGGGATTTTAAGAGAGAACATTTAAAAAATGAAAGCTGAGCACAGACCTGCCACTCAAAGCCACTCACTCAGATTTTCGATAAGAATTTCTTTCCTTTTTTAAAAGAAATTGTCTTTTTCACTTAGCCTCTGCCTTCTTTTTCATCCTGGGGAAAAGGGAACAGGAGATCAGGGTGAAGGGGGATGTAAACCTCCTCTTCAAGCCTGTGAACAGAAAGAGACTTGGTTCAAGTCTGTAAATACAGGTCAATCTGAGTTAGCATCAGGAACGCTCACATGGTTTCTCAGGAACTTGCCTTGCTGGGTAGTCTCTGGCCTGCCTTTGAAGAAGCCATGGCAAAGATCAAACCCTTTAGCTATTTGGTCTCCTGTATCCCATTTGACTTGGCTCCACTATCACCCACTGACATTTGAAATGTGTCTATTTGAAAAGGGGAGAAAAAAAAAGAAAAAGAGTACAAATAGGGAAAAAAAATATGCCGGATATGTCATATCCTGCTAGGCAAGCAAAAGGAATATCCGGCTTTGTAGAGAGGACAGGGTGTGGTGCGTTAGTTTCTGGTTTTCCTTTTTGTCTTGGTCTTTTCCTGTGTTTCTGCCCTCATACTGCCACATTTGCTAATATGATGACAAGGCTAACTTTAACTGTCTGACTTTGTCCAGGATGTTAGAGGGAGGAGACTGGGGGAATGAATGGTTGGAAACGGCTCTCTACTCAAGCATAGGACAGTGCTGTCCCATGGCTCTGAAACTCTGGCTAGTTGAGGGAGGGAGAAAGGCCAATGGAGGAAGTCACTGATCTGAGGCACTAACAGCAGACACATCCACACAGGAAGGATGGCTTTGACCTGCCCTCCAGACCCCAGACCTTAGGAGAGGCCCCAGTAATTTGCCCTGTAGTCAGGGAGCATGAGAAGTGCCAGAGAGAGTCACTCCACAGGGGATTCTGGAAAAGGGGTGTCTGAGGATCTAGGAACTGGGGATTTCAGTGGCTGTTTCTGATATCTATAGGTGTTTGAGGTCATTGAAACACAGGTGATGAGGCTCTGGTCTGGAGGGGAAGCTTACATTCTCCATCTCAGAGGTATTGCTGAGGTGGTATGGACCGCAATTTTGGGTAGCAAGTGTGCTTGCTTGGCATAAAAGCAGAGTTTAGACATGAGAAACAGAAACCTGAGGCCTGGACAGTGAGAGAAAGTTTTGTTCATCAGTCATTAAAAACAAAACTCTGTGTGTGTGTGTGTGTGTCTGTGTGTGTCTGTGTCTGTGTATGTTCAATCTTCCAGTAGATTTGTAGGCACATTCTAGCTACCACAAATGAGGGAAACCATGCAACCTGTGTGTAAGTCTCTAGTCATTCACACACAATGAGACCAAAAGAAGGTCTGAGGAGAGTGTAAGGTCTTCCCTGGCCATACAGGCCCTGACCTCCCCACCTCCTTCATAAGTGTTCACCCAGTACCTGCATCACCTAGGTAGCTGGCACACCTGGAAGCAGTAGATATCAGACTCCCTGCGCAAGGCAGGGGCTGAATTGTTGGCCTCTGATCAAGTTAGAAGCTCACAATTCCCCTCAAACCATGCCAGGACTTATCAAGGCCAGGGGTAGGGAGAAGGTATAGCTATGCCTGATGCAGATGTGACCTCAGGGAAGGAAGAGGTGACTGCTTCCTGGTGTGCCAGTTACCTAGGTGAGGCAGGTACCTGGTGGAGACTTAGCCAAGAATCGCCACCTTCTCAGGGCAGACCTTACAGAGAGGAGCACAAAGGTGTTATACCTATGCGTATCTAATCATATAAAATAATATTTATCAAAATGAACTCCAAGAAATGCAGACAAGAGTTTTCCTTTCTCTGTTGCTGTTTTTCTTTTCTTTTTGTCATTTTTTTGTTCACTCATCTGTCTTTGGGAGGGTCGGGGGCACAGAAATGGAAGGACAAAGGGTGAACAAATGCAGCAATGGTACTTAACCCCTCTGTACCTCCCCTTTATAATCACAATAAAAATGCATGAAAAAAAAACAAGAAAAGGAAGTTGGATGCCATGATAGGTGGCACTTGATTTTCTGTAGTTATCCATATTTAGTATGCAACTACTTTATGACTGTAGAGATCTCTTCTCAGTAAGAAGTGGTCCATATCAGATCATTTCTCAAAGAGTTATCTCTGGATGGACTGGAAAAGAAGTCCCTAGGGATTCTTATTAGAGATGTACATTCTGTGAGTTTCCTCAAATATCTTCTAAACTTCCATTAGATCCTTGGGCACACTGATGTAGCCAAATGATCAGGTCTTTCCTTGAATCACAACAGGAACTGTTATGGAAACAACCCAGATGCCCCACCACAGATGAATGGATCCAAAAATTGTGGTATCTATACACAATGGAATATTATGCAGCCATTAGAAATGACAAAATAATGGCATTTGCAGGGAAATGGATGGAGCTAGAAGGAATCATGTTGAGCGAGGTAAGCCAAGAGCAAAGAGACAAACGGTACATGGTCTCCCTGATAAGTGGATGCTAAATCCAAAATGTTAGGTGATACGACAAAACTAACAGGACTTAAGAAACAAAGAACTCCCACTCATCTGGTCGAACCACTACTAAATATCTCCATACTGCTGATTACATGTATGGTGTATAACGTGTACACCGTTATATGATATAGACTGTGATAGACAATTTGCTCCAGGAAAGTTAGAATGAACTTGTGACTTTAAATGAGCATCATTATTCCACAATACTGTGAAATTTGGGAAATTATGTAATCACTTAATCACAATAAAAAAAAAAAGAACCTCAGGGAAGGTAGGGAGGAAAGGGATGGTAGGGGGAAAACAATGGAGGGGGTAACAATGCTCAATAGGAAGTGTACTCATTACCTTACTCATGTAACTGTAACCCTCTGTATACTATCTTTACAATAAAAAAATTTTTTTAAAGCTTTTTTTTTTTTTTTGGTCGGTCATGGGGCTTGAACTCTGGGCCTGGGCGCTGTCCCTCAGCTCTTCAGCTCAAGGCGAGCGCTCTACCACTTGAGCTACAGCGCCACTTCCAGTTTTCTGGTGGTTTATTGGAGATAGGAGTCTCACGGTCTCTCCTGCCTGGGCTGGCTTTGAACCTCCATCCTCAGATCTCAGCCTCCTGAGTAGCTAGGATTACAGGCGTGAGCCACCAGTGCCCGGCTTAAAAAAAGTTTTTAAAAATAATTTAAATAAAAAGACAGTAACAAAAGCAGGATAAAATCCACCTATCACCTATCCACCTATCACACATCTTTGTGTGTTTTCTTTCAGACTGTCTCCCAGTGCATTGTAGAAATGAAAGTGGAGGCATACCTGTACTTAGCTGCTAATTAAAAAAAAAATCCACAGGTCATTAAAAACTATCTGAGTTACCCTGACAATTTTACAGGAAGGAATAGGGGAAACACTAGGGCTCCTTGGCAGAGGACCCAGAAACACAATTCAAAGAAATGTTGGATAGATGAGATTGCATTAAAGTGTAGAGCTGATATGAGAAAAACAAAGGAGGGGGTAACAATGTTCAACAAGAAATGTACTCATTACCTTACTGATGTAACTGTAACCCCCTGTACAGCATCTTTACAAGAAAAGAAAAAAAATGTAAAAAACCAAACCAAACAAAAAACCCTGCAGAGCTTCAGCATGGCAAAGGACATAGTTAGCAAGATAAATAGGAAGCCTACAGATTGAGAGAAGTTCTTCACCAGTATACAACAGACAAGGGCCTCATGTAAAAAATATAACTAGAACTAAAAAAATTAAATCTCACCAAAACAAATCCTCAAAGAAACAACCACCCCACTAACAAATGAACTAAAGACTTAAAGGAGACTTCTCTGAAGAGGAAATAAGAATGGCCAAGTAATTGTAACTCCTCTGTACGGTATTCTCACAATCAAAAAAAAAAAAAAAAGAATGGCCAACAGATTAACAGATACATGAAGAAATGCTCAACATCTTTGGCCTTCAAAGTAATGCAAATCAAAACAACAATGAGATTCTACCTTATCCCAGTTAGAATGTACATTTTCAAGAAATCTAATAATAACAGATGTTGGTGGGGATGTAGCCAAGACGGAAAGCTATTACACTGTTGATGGGAGTGTAAACTTGGTCAGGCACTCTGGAAAGCAGTATGGAGGTTCCTCAAAAGATTACACATAGAACTCCCGTATGACACAGCAATCCTACTCCTGGGCATTTATCCAGATGACCACAAACAAGGCTATACCAAAGCTACCAGCACAACCATGTTCATTGGAGTATTATTTACTGTAGCTAAGATATAGGCCAACTCAGATGCTTCTCAGTAGATGAATGGATCAAGAAAATGTGGTATATATACACAATAGAGTTCTATACTTCTATCAGAAAGAATGACATCGCCCCATTTGTAAGGAAATGGAGAGACTTGGAAAAAATTATATTAAGTGAAGCAAGCTAGGCCCAGAGAAAAGTAGGTTGAATGGTTTCTCTCATTTGTAGTAACTAGAATATGTCTATGATATTCTTAACAGGGGATCACAATAGTCCAATTGCTAAGTGCATAGGACCATATGTAATGAAGTGTATCAAAATGAACTCCAAGAATTGGAAACAAGAGGTTTTTATTATGTCCTGTGTACAGTTATTTATATTTTTTTTCTGTTTTAGTTTTCTGTATCCTTTGTCTTATATATAAGTTTATCTGATCCATGGAAGGGAAAGGGAATAATAGAAACAGTAGGACAAAGGATGAATGAATGCAATAATGATACTCTCTAGACACTATGTTGGAAATGAACTATACAACTTGGGGGGAGAGGACTAGGGAGGGGTAAGTGGAAGAAAATGAGGGTGGGGATAACAGTGTTTAAAAAGAAATATACTGGGGCTGGAAAGGTGGCCCAAGTGGTAGAATGCTAGCCTTAAGCTGAAGAGCTGAGGGACAGTGCCCAGGTCCAGAGTTCAGGTCTCGTGACCACCACCACCACCAACAACAAAAGAATTGTACTCATTACCTTACCTGTTCATCGCCTTTACAATAAAGATATTAAAAAGAAACTATTTAAGCTTTTAACTATCTAAGGCATTTTTAATGATATCTTCTTGTATTTTTCTCTTTGAGATCTATTGTCCACAAGTGTTTTCCCTTTTTTGCTTCTCCAAGTAAAGTGAAGTCTCTTTCCATTTTAAGAAACCCTTTATTTTCCACAAATCAGATGGCAACATTAGTGTGAGAGTTTTGAAATTCATATCCCCAGGTCTTGTGGGGTCTCACATGGTGGCTGGTTGAGCTCTCACAAGACTTTTCATTTCTTTATGTAAGACAAGAATATTAATTCTTTGCCTAGCTCACCTACAGGATAGTTCCAGCATTCTATTATGATAAAATTTACATATTGCTCTAGATTACTGATAGAGTGATAAATATAAGACACTATGGATTTATCTAAGAATTATAAACTGTCCTTTCATGCTATTAAAAATGATTCACTTTAAAGGTAAAGACAGCATGTTTTAAACATTGTTTATGAGCTTCTGCAGAGATGTACTGGTCTTAGTTACAGAGGGGGTCTAGTTATGAGTCATGTAAAGTAATCCAGTGTCTATCATCTGGGTCAGGTTAAGATTTATTGTCTTAAGCCCAAGCAGAGAAGCAAACCAGTGAGAGGGAGGGAGGAAGGAAAAGAGGGAAAGAGAAAAAGAGAGAGAGAGAGGAAGGGAGAGGGAGACAGAAACAGAGACAATACACAGATCAGTTGATACATACAGGATAAGCAAGTTGAAAATCCATAGGGCAGACCATCAAGAAGAGAAGATCAGGAACAGTATAGAGCCTTACAAGCACAGGCTTGGATCTGTGGTCCATAGGCTAGAGTCTCATCTTTCTCTGAAGAACAGTTCAGCTTGCTTTAAGGCTTTCACTCAGGCCTACCAGGATAATCTCTAAATTAGTCAGCTGATTAGGACATCAGTTACTTTGCAAATTCCCTTCCATAGCTAAATTAGTGTTTGAATGAGTGGGGGCTGTTGCCTAGCAAGATGGATACATCAAAATGCCATCATCCTCTCATGGTCATTTGTCAGCCATTCACATCTCCTTAAATCATAGTTCAACTCCAGTTAAAGACAATGACCAAGTCACATTTCCATTTCACTCTCTAGTACACAAATGAGAACAATCATGGAATTTCCATCACTTCCATCTTTTGATTACCTTTTCTCACTATCATTACTTCATAATTTAACTTTGATTCCCTTTTCTACCACTGATGTTTCCAAGGATTTCTTAGTTTTTATTTGTTTATGTTTATTTATTTATTTTTGGGTCCGGTCATGGGGTCTGAACTCTGGGCCTGGGCGCTGTCCCTTCAGCTCAAGGCTAGCGCTCTAACACTTGAGTCACAGCACCACTTTCGGCTTTTTTCTTTTTTGCTTATGTGGTGCTGAGGAATCGACCCCAGAGCCTCATGCATGCAAGGCAAGCGCTCTACCACTGAGCCACCTTCCCAGCCTGATTTCTTAGGTTTTAATCCCTTATTTTTGTTATAGAAAATCAACATCACAGTAAGACAGTAGCCAGCTTTTTGGTGGTTCCTCTCCTTGGAACATTTTCCCTTAGGAAACTAGATATAGAATGCTTACCATTATCAGGTTTAGTTCTAAGCATGTTTATTATTCTATTTGATACTCAATAGCCATATGATACAGTTCTTATTATCTTCATTCTCTAGGTTAGGGAATTGATTCTTTTTTTTTTTTTTTTTTTGGGTCCGGTCGTGGGGCCTGAACTCTGGGCCTGAGCACTGTCCCTCAGCTCTTCAGCTCAAGGC